>NW_026099575.1:31486770-31605876 GCF_025091365.1 Daktulosphaira vitifoliae
CAAAAAAAAAAAAAAAAAAAAAAAAAACACATCATAGTAAAATTAATACCTTCTCCGCTTCGCATCGAAGCTAAAAATAATTCTATTGTAATATAGTATACTCTTACTTATATGTATAGATGATAACAATGTAATATAATTATTAATTATTAATGTTTATGCTTAGCATCAAATATCATAAATTAGCAAACCCAGTTTTTGCGTAATTTGGACATTTTTAATGAACAAGGTATAAAGTATTCAAACATATTGTATCTTCTTGGTTAACAATTTTAATATTTTAATATAAAAATATTTAATTGTGTTAATATTTAACACAATTAAAACTATATTAGTCAATATATTAAAGTAGTTATTTTAAAAAAGGTCACTTTTAAAATAAAATTTTAAAACAATTTAAATGATACGTATAAATGCGAATATACCAACATATTTTATTATTTTTTTAACAATAAATTAAAGTTTAAGAATGGTTAATTAAGATAATTTTTGTTTTAAGAACACAACCTATTAAAGTAATGTATTCGTATAATTGTTGTATTTGTGTATTTTGAGACGAACTTTATAAGACTACCCAGTAGCTTCATGAATACTATAAATTACAAAATAATTTCATGGTAATAAGGTAAGTATTAATATTTTTACGACTTACTTTTGTGCTTGAAATACAATTTGTAAATAGTATTTCAATTAATATCCTAAGAAATAATAATTTTTAAGATATATGTACTATTTATGGATACATAGATGATTGCAATGTGTACAAAATAAGAATATTCAATTTGGTAAGTTTTTGATTTAATAATCCAATAACAAGCGATAAAATTGTGTGATATGTATTTTTGTTTAACTTTACATCTTTTTTACTTTTTCCATAATCAGAGTTTTGAAAATTATTCTATTAAATTATTAAAGTTGATATTATAATTAGTAGGCTTAGGGACTTGTAACTCTAAAACAGAAAGATGCATTCTTTAAAAATTACGAAATATGTATAATAGGGTGTCCCTTATTTTGAAAATTCTTCGGGCTCATCTCCCAAATTTGTGTGTATACATATAAAAAGTGACTACAAAAAATTTCAGGGTGATCAGATAAGTTTAACCCGTGCCGACTTGGGGTTGAAAATCGGCCAAAAGGGGTACTTTTTTAGTTTTTATAAATTAACTCGTAAATTAACGCTCTCACAAAAAAAAAAATGTGAACTAAATTGTAGAAATAATTGTTTTATATAAATTAAGTCCTTACAGTTTTTCTTTTAAATCCATTAGTTTTCAAGAAAAATGTCAAAATACATAATATTTCGTAAAATTGCCGAAATTAGCATATTTACGAATATTTCATCATATATGATGAACCATATGTGATACGACCTAATGTTTCATACAAAAATTGTTTAAAATTAAATTTTACGAAATAAAAGTAATAAGTACAAATTTCATTGAACCGATTGTTTTATTGGTATAGCTGAAATAACTCGATCATATTACGATTTTTACTTAATATATGAATTTTATTGCTTAATTTAAATATATTTCATTCATATTGTAATGTGATGTATTTGTTTGACTTAAACGCATAATTATACTTACTTCTCAATATTATTGTATAAATAAAAAAAAAATTACTACATAAAATACAAAATGTTAAATTCAACAGAAAAGCGTTTTTTTCTTGTTCTATTATATAATAATATTTATATCACTTATCAACCTATGATAATGGTAGACATTATCATAGGTTGATTATAATTAATGGACTCGCGTTATAGATTAACAAAATATCATGAAAAAGTAGATCTATATTGCTAAGATAATTAAAACTTTAACAATATTTCTTGGATCGTATTAAAAATTTTCTTAGATATTATAAACTTGAATTTTTAACAATAATATTTTTTTTAATTGTAATATCTAAAATATTGAATAAATTTTTTTTTGGTATACTATTAATTATTTTTCTTCTATAATTTACATATTACTGAGTACTACTTTATAATTTCAAAATACAATCTTAGTATTAAATTAGTCATTCAAAATGACCAGACATGCCAGAAATTGTACAGCTGGAGCTGTTTATACTTACCATGAAAAACAGAAAGATGCTTCACAATCAGGATATGGTACTCAAAATGAACGTGTAGGAAAAGATTCTATTAAAAATTATGATTGCTGTTCTTTAACATTGCAGCCATGTAGAAATCCTATTGTTTCGTTAGTATTACTTTTGGTATTTTTGTAATTTCTACTTTTAATTTATATTTGGTTTTAGACCCGAAGGTCATTTATTTGACAAAGAAGCATTATTGCAGTATATGATAACAAAAAAAAATGAGATTAGCCGTAAGTTGAAAGAATATGAAAAACAAAAACATAAAGAAGAAGAAGAGTTGGTGGAATTAGGAAGAGCTGAACGTCAATCAAAAGTTAATGATTTTCTTAAGGTTGAAAGTATGGTAAAAAAATCAAATGATATTTTTAAAATGAAAGCACAGAAAAATCCTGAAAAAAATTCATCTTCTATTTCTAATATGGCTAATGGACTTGATAAACAATTGCCAAGTTTTTGGGTACCATCTGAAACTCCAGATGCAAAAAAAGCACCTATTCAAAAGCCAGTAATAAGAACTATAACTGTTTAAATGCTAATATTTTTTTTCATATATATATTATTCATTCTAGGACAAAACGGTATACTGTCCAATGAGTGGGAAACCTTTGAAGTTGAAAAATTTTGTAGATGTTAAATGGACATTAGTTAATGATCCTAGCGATAAAAAATCATTAGCAGTAAAAGAAAATCGTTATATGTGTGCTGTGACACATGATGTATTAAGCAATGCAGTGCCTGCTGCAATAATACGTACAAGGTATAAATATTTTTCACAGTTTTATTGTCACAATCTAATATTAAGAGTCACTTTCCAATGAATATGAAAGTAAAGTAGCCATTACAGTCACCCAGTGAACCTAATATCTTAATACCCACTCTAATACAAAGATGGTTAATCCAATAGTCAATTGCATGACTAGGGTAAAAACTGACACATGTGATGTGAATAATTGGGTATCAATTATCATAAGGCCAAGTCAAAACATGTGTATTTAGAATATCTTCTGGGATATTCTGTATGATTCCTATAAACTATGAAATATCATTTTTTTCATTTATTTGTATTTTTTTTTATTTCTTAGTAGTTATTTTAAATTAAATTTTTTAATCACAGTGGTCATGTAGTAACAATGGAATGTGTTGAAAAATTGATAAAAAAAGATTGGATGCATCCTTTGACAGGAGAAAAATTGACAGAAAAAGATATAATTCCTTTACAAAGAGTAAGTTCACATAGTACCATGTTTTCTTCAGTTGCTCATCACATTATATATCTATGTAGAAGTGTATCGGGATCTGAATCTTAAGTGCATGATGGCCTAGTTGTTAAGTTTGTCTCTATAACACCTTAGGTTACTGGCTCTAATTTTGTATTGTGCCTCTTTTTTTAACATGACTTCCTGTACACATTTAATAACTTTCTGTATCAAAGTATTTTCTTATTTTTAATATTAACTTATTTTATAATTTATTTATATTTTATTAAATATTTTAATAACCCAATGATAGAAATTAAGTAATTTGTTTAATTAATGAAAACATAACTAATATAATAATTATAAAATAACTTGTCCAATAATTTGATAGATTATCAGTCTATTCAACATTTTTATTTATTTAATTTTTTTAAATCATTTAGTTTTATGTTTTTAAGCTCAACAAGGGTTCAGAATTAAAGAAATGTATTAACCAATTTCTTACTTTTCAGGAAAGCAAAATTAAATCTTCCATTTAAGCTAATGAAAAAATTATATTTCTTCTTAAAAAATTATAACTTCTAATAGTAATGCTACACTATTTTCAAATTAAAAAGTATTTTATGTATAATTGAAAAATCAAAATCATGGTTTATGTGCTTTTTTAATTCTAGGCCCTCATTAAGTGCTTACATTTTAAAATATTTTTTTAAGGCATCAAGTTGTAATCAATGAAATACAAAAATTAAAATAGATTAACTATACTATAAAAATTGTTTTGGTAATGTTTTTTTAAACCTCAAATAAGACTAAGAAATAGATAGTATTTGTGTCATCAATTTTTATTGGTTTACAATTTTCTTCAACTAATAGAACAGTATGATATTAATGCTATCTAATAAAATAATTGTTGGGGTCCAAAAAGATAATTGCTGAAATTGCTTATTGTGTGGACACCTATTTTTATTTAATCAATGCTGTAATTAGCCAATACTCTTAATTCCCATTCTTCCATTATAATTATTTCCATCATATCATTCCTGAAGAGTTACAGCTTATCATTTATCTCTAATTATTTTATAGTTATTTATTTATTTTTTTTTCTCTCTTCTTCCTTTCTTTCAATTAAAAATTTTTATTTAATAATTTTTCAGTTTGACATTAAAAACTCTGTTAACAATAATTTTAAATAATGTTTAATTTTTTCTAATTTTGAGTATACTAACAATTATTGTCGCATTTGTTGTACTGTTATAACATAGTATTATGACTGTTATACTTTTTACTTTTGCTTATAATTGTTGAGCTAATTATTATTTTAATAAAGGCTATAAAAAAAAAAAATGTCTGTAATTAAGTACACACAAGAGATCAGTCCACCAGAAGTGATATCTCTACACACATTTATTCTTCGAGTAATACACTTACCAAAATACCATCTTAGTAAAATTAAATTAATATTCACTAATTAATTTAATAATTTTGACTATTTTAATGCACATGCACTTAAATCTATTTCATCATATTCTAACCTCCATTCTACCAAAAGATATTGAAGAGAATGATATAAAACACATATGAGATAACATTTACTTCAAGAAAAATATTTTAGATTTTATTAGTTGATTAAATATATTTAATAAATTATTTTTGCTTTGTTCTTGATTAGGGTGGTACTGGATATGCAATAACCAATGATAATCTACAAGGAAAATATGCCAGGCCAGTTTTGCAAGCTTAAATGTGTATTTTTAACTGACAATTGTAAATAATTTTAATTAAATATAAAAGAATTTTTATTGAATAATGTTTGTTTTAATTAAATTTATTTCAGTAATTATAAAAAAAAAGTTTCACTGTATTGGTTTTTAAATATATATTGTGTTAACCATTTTTCTATTAGTTATTATTATTATTGATGTAAATAATACAAATTATTTAGATTAACAATTTTTGAAATTAAATTTTATTAATATTTGATTGAAACTATTAAAATTGTTGTTTAGTATATGTTAAAATGGCTGCAAGTGATTACTAAAATAATTTTAGTTCTCTATTGAAATATCCAAGTTTATTAAGAAATTTTAAAAGTACATAATTTTTTTTTAAAAATTTAAAGAAAGAAAAATACCTATTCAAAAAACATTTTATATAATCTGTTAAATTATTTTTGTATTTTGAAGAATATTGTGAAATTTTTATTATAAAAAGTCTAAATTATTTTAATAATTATTTCTTATGTTGGCACTTTCTTAGCAATAAAATTAGTGGAGTTCGAATGGGTGGTGGTTAGAGGTGTGGATATCCGCAAATATAGTCTTTTGAAATTTTTGTACAATTTTTATGGAGAAGTCAACATTTTTTAAATATTTATGTACAACTCAACAAATTATGCGACTGAATAAATATAATGTAATTTAATTCATTATATTATAATTTATAATTAATGTACAGGAAAAAATAGTGTTATCCTTCGCGTCTCAATGTTTAAATTATGAGCATAAAATACTTTTAAGTTATTAAAAGAGCCTACTGAAAACATTTTTAATTGTGTTTCTTGTGTCCATATATACTCTCACTCAAAAAATATTTTTTTTTAGTGTTAATTGAAAAATTAACCGAAATTAATAACTTTGTAATAAAAGTAGCTGTATTGAAATTTCTATGTTATTGTTTTATTCTAGTGTAATTTGAAAGTTATGGAAATATGTTGTACGTATCCAAAATATTTACTAGTCTTTAGACATTTGCATTACATTTAATTTTTGCTAGTTATTGATTTTGTTGATTTCATAACTTAACCCTTTTGCTTGTACCCCAATTTTATTCTGATGTAACATAATGAAAACAATAAATGCATTATGACGTTTGGTTTCGTAACATTCTCTTTGAGGAAGCCAAAAATGTTCATTAAATAACACCTCTGCTATTTTAATGGGTTTTATAATTAACTAACATTTTATTATCATACTGCAGAAGTATAGTAAACGTATATTGTTATTTTTTGTTTTGCAGATTTTAAATAATAAAATTGTACGTTTTATGAAACAAAAATTATTTCATGATTCTAATAAAACCTGTTATGAAAATTTTCTAATTGAGTATTTTTAAAAATTAAATCCACCCATTGTCACACACGAGGTGAATTTTATTATTGTATAACATAAAGCCAAGATTGTCTAACTCTACAACACAATGGTCGTTGCAAAAATTTTGTATTTCTCATCATTCCCTGCATAGAATAGAAGAAAATAACACATTTACTGTTTACTGTTTGTGGAAATTAGCCCCTCGTTATTTTTCCACCTGATGACAACCTTATTAACGTGTCCGCGCGTGATTGTCGTTGAACAAATATACAGTAGACTACAGTGATAATTATTGCACCCTGAAAAAAAAATAACAACCTCCCATCAACAAATTGTGCTTTTTCCAATTATTTTATCATATAGATATAATGAGAATGTTGTCGATGAATTACGATCTCTTTTACAAGTTTGAATTGAGGAAAGGTTTAAATAACGGCCAATTTTATTATCTAAAGATTTTATTTTAAATATATCTAGGAAAAATTATTAGAAAATTTATGTAGTAAATGGTTAAATAAAAAAAGAATTTTAATTTTTCAAAAATTACATTTTATAAAATAAACTCAACAACCATGATTATTACATAAATATTTAAAAAAATCTAATAACTATCTAATAAATATCTAATGTGGTTTTGAAACATGCACAATTTTTTTTTTTTTAAATAATTTTTATAATTAAGATAATTCATCTATTCTAAATTCGTTTTAAAACATATGTATTAAAATTATTTAAGTTGTATAAATTTTACTTAGAAATTTGATGAATGTATAGGTCAAATTAGAATAAACTTAAAATTATTCTCTGAAAAATTAGAGAAAAAAAATGAGTTACTGTTTAATTTGTTGACGCGTTTGGAAGTTACATTTTATTGTAGTATCGTTTTATTTACTTCCAAAATTGAGATTAATTTTTTTTTTTCAATAGATAATACAAAATTTGTATTATCCACCATCTGGATGGTTTATTATTCTTACATAAATTAATTTGTTGATATTTTTTATAAGATAAATAAAATTTGAAAATACATATTTATAGCCTTTTATTATACAGTAACTATAGAATTTTCAAGAAAAATCGAGAATTATTTTGAATTACGTGTGTTTTGAGATAAACTGCGGTGTCCAGAGTCCCGTCGTCAGTGTCTGTTAGATATTTATATTCTATGAATATTATTTAGCTATGGATAGTATTATTATGATATGAAAAATGTTAATTATTAATTTTAAATCACATGATTAAATTTGTATTTCTTAAGATGTGAAAATGTATACAAGCTAATTAGCAAACGAAGAAGCGAATAACTAAATAAAGAATGTGGAAATCTAGATTTAATTAGCATGTTTCATTTTCGAATCGGAATCAATGTTTCAAATGATAAGATAATTTCTGTAGTACTTTTACTGGGATATATATATATATATATATATATATATATATAAAATAATTTATTTATAATCACCCACTCAATTACTGGAAAAATAAATATATTATTGAAAAAAATTGTTTTTTATTTACATCCATTTATTGATTATCAGTTATAAATTATTATTTAAAATCATTTTTAATGACTTAGAGGTGTCAACTTTATTTTTTTTAATAACAATATAAATTATATATACATACATACATATATAATTGGCATATTAACAGATAATGATCTAATTAAGAAAATTACTGGTCGAACATCTGTTGGATCAGTAATTCGGAAATTATTGACATTTTCTTACCTTAGTGGTAGAAAGAGTGCGACCAGGAAATAACTAGTGTTAAAAATAACGATACTTGCGTCTCATTTCCAGCCATCACTAAAACATTTTAATAACTTTCGAAGTATTGGTGCAAACGTTTTTATCGAACAGTCATTTTTTTAATTAGATCAGTATCTATTAAATAAGATAGGTAATTTTATTTGTTGTTATTTGAAAAATAAAGTTGACACACCTATAAGTGATAAGAAATTATTCTAAAGAGTAATTAATAAAATTAATAAATATGTGTTATTAAAAAAATCAACATATTTTTTACTATTGTATTTATCTTGCGAGTAATCAAGTGAAATATGATAAATCGAGCACTTTGTGTATATAAATATATATAAATGTACTTTAAGAGTTTATGTATTAAAAATAACGAACTCGTGTACTGTTTAAATTAACAAAAATAATACATATGCGTTAATATTATTACACTTATGAATTAGAAATATTAGATAACATAATTATTCAGATAAAACACATTATTTAGATGGTACAAACATTTAAAACGATTTAGATAAGTGTTCAGAGACTCCTTACTAGTGTAAGAGTACGAAATACATCAGTCGTTTTTAAATACCATGCCGGCCAAAACGTGATTATTACTTATAAAATACCTCACGTTGTTTGACACGTCGATGATAACGGACATCGCTCTATATTGGTGAGTAATTTTCCACTTAAAACGAGCAAACCGCCACGGTGCTTTCTCAGTCACAAGTTACCAATTGCTGGATCAAAATAGGTACTCGTTAGAGTCTTATTTTGTTCTTGTCGACTGCATACGTTAACTAAAGCGTTTTTAGATTTTTAGTAAATAAAAATCTATTATTAAAATAATATTATCAATTATAATTGACAATGCCTTAGTTTTTCCTCTAAAACAGCTTCCATGATATGATAAAATGATTTTTCCCATTTCTCTTTTTTTCGTGATCTTTTTGTGACTGAGAACTTTTTATAAAACTAAAAGTTGACAACTACTATGATGTGCTTTATAGAATAAGTCATTTTTAAATATGCATTTTTTTTAGAAAACTACAATTATAGAGATAACTAGAGGTAGTTAGGTAGATCAAGTGTATTCAGACTATAGCATAACTTGATACGTTTATCAAATATTTTTTTTATAAATATTGTGAAATTGTTTCACAATATTTTTCGTGTTACTAAAAAACTTATATTTTTTAATTATTTTGGTGGTTTTTATAGAATAAAAGTACACAAAATCTCAGATGTGTGATATCAATATACTATTCGAGTAAAAAAAAAATACTACAAATAGAAATGTTGACAAAAGTTTTTAAAATATTATAATGAATAATTTTTTAATAAAAAAAAAAGTTGAAACTAAATGTTTTATTTAGTTGTTTTAACTCATAATATTTGATATTCCTGTTAGCGTGATATTTAAAAATAAATTTTTTATACAGTTAATCAAGTAAATTCAGACATAGTCTAGAAAATTAATTTGACTCTCGATTCGCTATCGTTTTTCAGACCTTTAAATATGGTTTCATCACTCGTTCAACCATTTTTCTAATGGTGTTGATCTATTAAAAAGATCTGCAAGATGATGATTTGGGAGACAAATTCATTTTCTAGACGATGCTCGAATATTTACTATACTCACTGTATATTAGAATCTAAATCGATAATTCATTTCACAAAATGATGATAAAAAAGGTATCATGTGATGACAAAAAATTAACTAAAGAAAAAATGTACATATGTTTTAAATTTTTATTAAATAATACAAAATGGTAAAAATAGTGAATTATATGTATTAATAAATTTGATTCGAACTACTTAGAAGAGCCTTATGTTTGGCAATTTTGTCATATGTTTATACAGTAATGTATAAGCATTTTTAGTTTTAGGGATGGATAAACGTCTCTAATAGCCCCAAAATTATAACCTTGGTAATAATACATTATTACCAATATTGGTTTAATTATAGTATTCTTGTCAATTAATAAAAAATTGTACTGTATGATGGTGTGTTCAGAATAATTAAAAAAAATTATAAATACATAGGAAATGTAATAACTGGGAATTATCCCAGCCCTAATGATGGAAAACTGAATTTATTTTTAGGAATAAAAAAACTGTAATTATTTAAATTGAATTTTTTTATTAATATGCTTAAATTTTTTAATTGACTTAAAATATTAACTTAAACTATTAAAAATATAATAATATATATTTTTATAGATAATTAAATATTATATAATTGTTACAATTAGATATTATTTGCGAATATATTAAAAAATCTATTTATAATAATGTTTTAAAATGGCTCTTTGTTACTGTCATATTTTCCATAAAAATAAATGAATAACATTTGTATTTGACAGATTTACCTCCCGCGGTATAATCTTAATTATTTGCTCAAGTAGATATCGACGTACATTCACATCAATAACATGGATATATATGAGGTATTGTTTTCTCCCCTCGTAAAAAACTCGTCAACTCCATCACACGAGGGCAGATTTCAATTAATTTCCTTTAGGTAAAAATCTCATATTAAACCGAAGTATTCATAAAACTCAATAATTTTTATCAATAAATCAACCTTTTTTATCTTTTCCGGGAAAAAAAGCTAAATAATTATAATAGTAATTTTGTATCATGTTTCAGAAAACAATACGAAATGAAACCAAGGAAAAGACAGTATTCACGGTACAAATAATTATTTTATTTAATATTGAATTTTTGAAAGTACAGTGGTAGATATCCATAAGAGTTTTGTAAACACAAAGAAGTTTTCCTTGAGTAGAAAACTTCTATTTATTGATATCATCCAGAGTTATTTACAAACATAAAATAAAATTCAATACTTGATTTTAATTTAATTCATGATATGTATTAATATAATAATAAAGACATTTCAATCTTATTTTACCCCAACATAGTGTTCAAGTCGTACACTATTTAAGTATGTACATATTTATTTGTCTGCATTTATATACGGTATGTATAATTTCGTCTTGGAAAGGATATAAAATGTGATTTTTTTTAACTACTCTTTTCATAATGGAAAAAAACCATCTTCACCAAATAAATTATTTTGATCGCCAGGGCATATACCACTCATATTTTCTCGTTGGTACACTCATGGCAATGTTTTAGTTTTCAATTATGGAAAATATAGATATTTAACCAAAGAAAATATGGTTAAATGGTTCCACTTGGGGCAGTTAAATATTATACAGATTTTACCACTTAATTTTTGTGAAAAAATACTTCATGTTTCTTCAAAAAAACTTATAAACATTTTACTAGTGCTGTAGATATATGACTAAAATGATAATAGACATTGAACTGCCTCAAGTTTAACCCCCCTGCCAAGTATAAAATCAATTAATGATCAATAGACGATGAAATTTGATTTTTTTAAATTTTTAACTTGTAAAAATAATATAATTATTCTTAGTCTGAGTGTAAAATTTGAGTCATAGATAAATAATTACCAAATTTTTAATCGTGGTTTTCTCTATAGTGTTTTTTTGCAAAAAACAAATAAATTTAGTTAAAATATTATTCGAATAAAATTCCGTTTTTGTAATTATACTTTCATTATTACTATTAATATTATATTAATTATTACTTACTTTTTTTTTAAGTAATACACATTGTAGCTAAATTTTTTATCAGTAATTTTTTGCCGTCTTGATTTAATAGGCCGGTAGGTTAATAGCCATTTGGCCGGTTTAACACCTTCCAACAAATTGTGTTCTTATGTAAAATACAGATTGTAACCATTAAAATAATTTATTATTTATATTATAATTATTTATTTTATTATAATAAATAGTATATATAAGAGGAGAGGTCTTTGGATCCTATTTTTATGTAATCATTCATTATTTTTTGCAAGAAAGAGTAAATTTCAACTACTTAATGTGAAAATAGTATAGTAACAACAGAACATAACATGATCAATTCATGTTCTGTTACATAAACTTCTAATAAAATGTAAACGCATTAATATTTACAATGTAGAGTGCAGAGAAGAAATTATGTATATCAAATAAAATCACTTGATTTTAAACTCCTTGTGTTTATAATATCGCACATCATATTAGACTTCATATTTATAAGATATTTACATAAATGTTATGCGATACTTAGATTTTTAAATGCTCATATTGAATATGATCTACGGCTATTATTCAAATAGTTTCCTTTTCTTTGCGGACTTGGGTACAAATCAAAATCTTACAAACAAATGACGTACGCGGACGTTCTTAACCAATGGTAGCGTTTTGTTTTCGTCACATAAAACTACCCCTCAGGGCTTTTGTGAAAGACGTTTTCTGTACGTATCGGGTTTGATTTTAACAAGTATCAGTTGTGTATTGCTTATTCGCTGATTTTCGATAATTTCAAATGTCTAAAAATTCGGATTTTGCATCATATTGCAGTACTTTACTGAACGATACTAGTGATTTAATGCACTTTAATCACACGAGTCGTGATAGTCCTTTAGAACCGCTTGTTTATTATGACTTACAACCCGTATCTGAAACTATTAAAGAGTGAGTAATTACATTGAAATAAAAAAATTAATTGATTAAAAAAATAGGAGTTCTTGTAGCTCACAGTCAATGTGTAACATTTCAAATACAATTTGTATGTCAAAAACTTCAGAAAAAAATATGGAAATTATTAGCGATGAGAACATCACGAATAAGAGGAAAGGATCTGCTCAGTAAGTATAATTTATAAGTTAGGAGTAAAAAACTATATTTCAATTAATTTTTTTCATGAACAAAAATTTTATTTTATTTGTTTCTTTCATTCAACATTCAACTGTTTTCAACTTAAAGCCATGAAAATGTGATAAAAACACAAATATTTTAGTTTTTTTAATATCTATTTAATAATATGACTCCGGGACTATTTACTTAAATTATTCACAATAGGCGTTTTAAAAATTTATTAAAATGAAAATCATATATTTTTATTAAAAATATAATCAAAATTATAAGAATCAACTACTTTTACTTTTAGTAAGATTAATTCGAAAATAATAAAAAAAATTTTCGAAAAACTTGTATACTACTGTTTACTTTTAATTAGCTTAAAATGAAATAAACAAAAAATTTAATTACTTATTATATTTTTATAGCTGTTAACTAAATATTGGGTACAATATTATTTTTGATAATTCCAAAATAACTTCTTTTAGCCTTTAATATATTTTATTTCACATTAATATACAATTTCATTTGATAAAATAAGTTAATAATTTATAAGTTGTATTAGATTTTTTACATTATTTAAGTTTTACTCGCTATTAATTGTTAGTGGTAGCGATTTTGAAGATGACAACAATGAAGATTCAAGATCTACTCGAATAGATGATAACAAAAAGTAATATTAAATATTGTTTTCATTGAAACATTAAAAAATATATAATTGTTACTATAGGCACAATCATAGTGAAATAGAAAAACGTAGAAGAGATAAAATGAATTTCTATATAACCGAATTAGCCAGTATGATACCTATGTGCCATGCGATGTCACGAAAATTAGACAAATTAACTGTACTTAGAATGGCTGTACAACATATGAAAACTATAAGAGGAACTGTAAATTCATACACAGAAGGACATTATAAACCACCATTTCTATCAGATCAAGACTTGAAGAATTTAATCACACAAGTCAGTATGTTAATTTCTATCATTTTTTATAAAACTTTGAAAAATTTTAATTAATGTACATATTTTTAGGCAGCTGAAGGTTTTGTATTTGCTGTAAGTTGTGATCATGGCAAAATTCTTTATATATCAAAATCAGTCACTCAAGTTCTTAATTATTCACCTGTAAGTGTTATATATTATGTTTATTACCAAAAATATATTTGTAATTTACTACTTATACTTTAATGAAAATAACACATTTTTAATTTTTACAAAACAGGAAGATTTAGTAGGGAACAATGTATTTGATTATATTCATCCAAAAGATGTGGCAAAAGTAAAAGAACAGTTGTCATGTTCGGATTTTTGTCCGAGAGAAAGATTTATAGATGCAAAAAGTGAATATTTTTTCAATTTTTTAATTAAGGTTTACTTTAAGTTGGATAAATAATGTTATTTTTCGTAGCGATGCTACCCGTGCGAGCTGAAATGATGAATACGTTTTCAAAAATGTGTAGTGGTGCAAGAAGATCATTTTTTTGTCGAATGAAGTATAAAATACATAATGTAAAAGAAGAAGATGAAACAACGACTGGATCTAAATATTCTCAATCGGGTATAAAATTTGTTTTCACAATTAAAATATAATTTCACTTAGTTCTTTAAGCAATTTTTTGGAGCCATCTTTAAGATATTTACCACACGATTGAAGAAATTATTTTCAATTTAATATTATTCTAATATTCTCTGGTTAAGAATATTCGAATAATTTTTCATAAAATAAATTTTTTTAGACAAATATTTTCATTTCTCTTTCGACAGATTCTTCATCCGTCGAAAGTAAATCAAGTGTAAAAAGCTCAGATATGAATGGGTCTTCGCACAAATTCAGAGGTAAAATACATGTAAAAAAAGGTAACATATTTTTTACTATTATGATGTTTTATTATGCATGATGTTTAAAATTTGTTTTGCTGTTTTTAATTATTTTTGTACAAAGTTAAAAGGTAATCATATTGATATGTGTGTGGTAGTGATGATTAAAGGAGAAAACTATTTTCAAGGATGACTCCCAATAAATAATTTTTCAATAGTTTTGGAAATGTTAAATGTTATATACATTTTGAGTTAATCAATTTAAATATTTTTAAATAATTTTTTTACAGATAGGAGGTATAGTGTAATTCAATGTACGGGTTACTTAAAACCTTGGACGCAAATTGATGAGCATGATGATATGTCAGGAAAAAGTATGGAGCAAGATGATACAGAAGGTAGTGGAATAGGCGGAGATTCGGAATCTGGGAATAACATCTCATGTTTAGTCGCAGTTGGGAGGATTATCAATAATTCCGTATCTACATCATTGCTATCAGATATCGTTAGACCTCCTTGTTTTACTTCTAAACATACAATAGATGGGAAATTTTTATCCGTCGATCAAAGGTATTTTTTATATTTGATTTGTTCTTTATTTTATCGTTAAATGCTTATATATTATTGATTTTAGAGTGACATATATAGTAGGATTTTTACCTCAGGAATTATTAGGTACTAGTATGTATGAATATTTTCACCAAGATGATATCGCTAGACTTGTAGACATACATAAAGCTACATTACAAGATGGCAAACCAAAAGATACAGAGGTATACATTTTTAGTGTTGTATTGTGTTATATTATTATTATAATAAAATTAAATGATATTACATATTTTAGATCTATAAATTTCGGGCTAAAGATAAAACATATGTATATCTACGGAGTGAATGGAAAAGTTTTAGAAACCCTTGGACGAAAGACATCGAGTTTATTGTCGCAAATAATATATTGACAAGGTAAAAACTTAATTGATGAATGTTAACAATGAACGTTATGGGATATTATTGTTTAGGTTAGAGTCAAAACAAGATAGTAGTAATAAATCTGAATGTTCTTCACAAGGTCAACCTCAGAATAGTTATGATTCTTTTATAGAACAACAGTCATCACGAAATCAAAGTTCAGTTGGTAATAGAGAGATGCAAAACTTAATTACGTCTCATTTGGAAGCTAGTAAAATTGGTAGACACATAGCTGACACAGTTTTAGATGATAAAAAGAAAAATAGTAGTACAAAAGATTTTTCGTCTCATAATCGAAGTGGTTTTATAACAGAGGTAATTTTAATTGAAATGTAAATTAATTGATGATTTGAACATTATTTTTAACTATGAAATATTTAGTTGCGTAAAAGTCTGAATTTAACAGTTTTGGTATTGTTTAGTTGGTTAATAATTTAAGTATTTTATATACTCGGTCAATAACTTAAGGGTAAATCCATATCAAATCATCCAAAGTCGTTGCGCGAACACTTAATTTTTTTTTGAAATTTTACACACAAGTTTTCTAGCATATAAGAAAAAAAAAATCAAAAATTAAAAAAGTTTTACGAAAATTTATTTATGACTTATCAAAAATTTTAAATTATGAAATACTTGTAATTCGTAAAAATATCCTTATGATAACAATATTTATATTTAAGACTTGAAACTTTCATCGTTTTTATGCGATACTCTAACATATCCCATAATTACCAACACGTTTTTTAACTTGTCAGTTGAAAAATTTTGTTTTCTAAATTGAGCTTTTTTTACAAAATAATGTAATTTTCAAAGATCAAATTGACTATGAAAAAACATTTTTTTTTAATTAATTTTTTTTCCTAAATATTAGTGTACACTCACAGTAATATTTAATTGTGTTTTGAAACATTTTACTCTAACCGTTTTTTATTGGGATATATTTAAAAATGCTCGAATTTCTAAAAAATTAATTTTTAAGCTTTTTTATTTTAATTTTTCTCTGGTGGAACAAAATATTTTAATATGATTTTTTCACACAATATAGTACTATGTATGTAGTTTCTATGAAAAAAATTTCAAGTTTGATATTTGACCGCAACTTACGAAAAATTAACTTTCAAAATTACGTTTTTTTTTTTTTAAGTTTATGAAAAATCTTGGTTTTTTGAATACTGAAAACTTTCTGTATTTCCATTACTTAGTTTTTGTGCCTGTGTAGGTATATATATAAATTCCTCAATATACTGAGTACATGAAAAATGTATTAATGATCGATTAAAAAAATATATATAGCAATACCAAAAACGACTACTACTGTGTAATTTAAATGAACTATACGTAAAATTTAAGATAGTTAATCGAAATTTGAAAATCGGTAGATCAAAATTTTGTTCTTTAAAACCTAAGTAGTGTATATTAGCTGGGTCTTCGGGCACACATACCGTGTGCATTTGTGTTCATCATCAAAATGTGAAACTTATGACAGAAGGAGCTTCATTAAAATATGAATACAAAAATTACTTAAGTTATTTAAGTAATGTAATATTGATAACTATAATTGCATGATGGGAGAGTGTGATATTTGTTTAAATAGAAGTGACTGTTTAAAAAAAAATGTCTCATATGAGTTAGACGATGGTCCAGAAAACATCATTTTAAGACAATGGGTTAGCACTGATAGAGCTAATTTAGTTACTAATTTATTACCTGTAGATGAATTTGTAGAATTATTAAAATATATGTTATTTTCTTTAAAAATACACCACTATATATCTAAAATGCAGTCAAGTTATTTCAAAAAGCTAAAAGAAAATCTACCAACTACAGAATGTTTAGACGTTGCAGACGATATAAGTGATCACTCAGAACATATTACAGAAGCATTTTACTCGTTTCAAAAATATTTCATTAAAGATTTAATCAGCACATGCCCTTTTATAAAAAAAATTGTTTACTTTAACGATGGTGCGGCTAGCCAATACAAAAATAAAAAATTTTTTATTAATATTTCTTATCACAATGAAGATTTTGATATTGGAGCTGAATGGAATTTTTTTGCTTCGTGCCACGGAAAAAATGCTAGTGATGGTGTAGGTGGTACCACAAAAAGGCTAGACACGAAATATAGTTTTCAATGTGCCAATAAAAATCATATTTTAACTCCAAAATCTATGTATGATTATTCTGAAGAAAACATAAAAGGAATAAATTTTTTTTTTGTTCCTTGAAGTGAAGTACAAGAAAATAAAAAACTATTAGAAACTAGATTTGTACAAGCGAAAACAATACCTGGCACAAGACAAATACACCGTATAGTACCACTACAAAAAAATTTGATTAGATATTTTAAAATATCAAATTCAACCATATTTCAAAACATTAAAAGTTCTAAGTGATAATCACAACTGTTTAATATATTTTTTCTCATTCTTTTCATATATTATTGTATTTTTATTTTTATTAATTATAAATGTAAATACATCTATAATTTATTTATTTTTTTATTTATTTTCTGAAAAGTCTGCAACGTCTAAACATTCTGTAGTTGGTAGATTTTCTTTTAGCTTTTTGAAATAACTTGACTGCATTTTAGATTTATAGTGGTGTATTTTTAAAGAAAATAACATATATTTTAATAATTCTACAAATTCATCTACAGGTAATAAATTAGTAACTAAATTAGCTCTATCAGTGCTAACCCATTGTCTTAAAATGATGTTTTCTGGACCATCGTCTAACTCATATGAGACATTTTTTTTTAAACAGTCACTTCTATTTAAACAAATATCACACTCTCCCATCATGCAATTATAGTTATCAATATTACATTACTTAAATAACTTAAGTAATTTTTGTATTCATATTTTAATGAAGCTCCTTCTGTCATAAGTTTCACATTTTGATGATGAACACAAATGCACACGGTATGTGTGCCCGAAGACCCAGCTAATATACACTACTTAGGTTTTAAAGAACAAAATTTTGATCTACCGATTTTCAAATTTCGATTAACTATCTTAAATTTTACGTATAGTTCATTTAAATTACACAGTAGTAGTCGTTTTTGGTATTGCTATATATATTTTTTTAATCGATCATTAATACATTTTTCATGTACTCAGTATATTGAGGAATTTATATATATACCTACACAGGCACAAAAACTAAGTAATGGAAATACAGAAAGTTTTCAGTATTCAAAAAACCAAGATTTTTCATAAACTTAAAAAAAAAAAAACGTAATTTTGAAAGTTAATTTTTCGTAAGTTGCGGTCAAATATCAAACTTGAAATTTTTTTCATAGAAACTACATACATAGTACTATATTGTGTGAAAAAATCATATTAAAATATTTTGTTTTAAAATTAATTTAAAAAATAAATATAGTGGTCGCGCAACGACTTTGGATGATTTGATATGGATTTACCCTTAATTAAAATGTTATTATTGTTACATAGGTATCTAATAATAATAGCAGCTTGCCATATTTAAGATCAACTTTACCTGTATTGAATAATCCTGGACCCTCAAGCAGTAGTTCTTATAATGCGGTCCGAGAAAGTTTAAATCTTTCTAGTTCATCTAATACCGTGGTTACCAATTTGAACCAAACTTCACCTATGATGTATTCACAGCCTGGACTTGTGATTCCTGGTGATTCTGAGGACATGCTTGGAGATATAATGTCTCCATCTCCGCAACAGTTACCTAGCAATGATACTAACGATGAAGCTGTGATGGCCGTTATAATGAGTCTTCTAGAAGCGGATGCTGGACTCGGTGGTCCAGTAGATTTTTCTGGTTTGCCGTGGCCTTTACCATGAATTTAGTTTAGTTATTGTTTAAACAGTTTTATATGTTCTGTGTTATAACTTATAATATTTTTAAGTTTTGTTTGACTACTATTAATTGTTATTGAGTTTGTAATTATTTTTTTTTCATTATAATTATTTTAGTTTGTTTACAAAGTCACGTTGTTAATGATTGTTTCTCATCTAATTGTCTGATAATTGTTAAATCTCGAATTTAATAAATATTGTGTATGTCTGGAGAATCATTTTTGTATTTAAGGAGGGATGGTCGATTGCATATAGCATTTAGTATCCTACAGACAAGCTCTTTGTGGTTGACTAGCGGCAACGCACACATGTATGTAATATTTTTCACATGCTCTGCTGTACTTGTATGGTTTTTATTTCACTAAAACAGTAGTATGATTTTTTTCAAAGTTTTTAATATATTTTACATTTTACAAATGTCAGGTAAATTTCATTTTATTTTCGTTATATCTTAAATTCAAAGAATTACTTTAGTACTTTTACATTATACTGGACACTTAAAAATTATAATGATGCTCATACATCTATTTATGTACGAGTAATATTATTTTAAAGGTTTAAAATAACTTTTGAATCGAGCTAAAATAAATCAAAGAATGATAAGTTTTTCTTTGTTTCATATGTAAATTTTAAATACCTAAAAAATTATTCAAATATTAGTTATTCTATTAATTAGTTATTTATTAATAACAAATTATTATTATTTAACTTTATTAATAATGTTAAGAATATAATTTTAATATGTTTTTCCTGAAATTTAAATTAAAAAATATTTTTAATATGCTTTACTTTTGTAAATAAGTATTTGTAAGGAGATAGGGTGTTTTAGAGAAAGGGTTTGACAACCGGTTTCTTTACACAGTATTTTATTTTTGCTTGTCGATTGAAGTTTAAATTGCTAAATAAAATATAGAAAAGTATTACTAAATTTTTAAAATATCTATACACTAATTTTATATTTAAAATACATTTTTTCTTGACTAGTAATTAGAGAAAGGAAATTAGAAAAATAAAATAGTTTATTCAAAATAATATTCATTTTTTTAGAAAAAAAAAAGACATTTCAATTATTTAAATTAATATTAAAACAAATAATTTCAATTTTTTTCGTTCAAAAAATGTATGTTATACATTACGTAAATTTACTTTATATTTTAATTACTTAATCATAATTGTTTCTTAAACAGTTATCACGAGAGAGATTTTAATAGGCACATCGACGATACAACTTTGGAAATTGATATGGTACTAATTTTCACCGATATTATATCGAAAAAAAATATTATATTCAAAAATTAAATTTAATATTTAATTGTTTTCACCAATTATTTTATTTTCAAGAATATTGTTAAGTTACCATTGTTGTAAAAATCAAACTATGGTATACCAATCAAATCATATATTATTATCTGATATGATATTAATATCCAAATAATATAGTTAATAACTATATCTCATAACGATAATCAAATATTTTGAAATCAATTTTTACTATGAAGAAATAAGTTTTTTGTTTGTTACAAGACTTTATCATTATAAATTGGTTATATTAAATGGATGAAATTGTTCTTTATTGAATAATAATATTATAGTTACAGTATCTTAGTTTTAAATAGTAATAATAATAATAAAAGATTATAAATTCTGTTTATATTTTTTTATTGCTTTGTCGTAACTGAAAACAATTTTTCTTCTTTTCAAAAATAAAATTTAAACTTTTATAAAATAAAATAATCGTCAAAACATCATATTCTTCATCATGATCATCTAATAGGAATTTTATTTTTTTTTTAACTCAATTATTTTATCTTATTTTTCAGATTAAATATCGACCAGTTATTGCTATATATCTTCCATATATATTCTATCTCTTAATTTCCTCATTCCTTACTCTGTTCGTATTTTGTTAAAAATAGGAGTAATAACAATGTTACAATAATAAAAAACCTAATCTACGAAAGAATTTTGTATCAATAAATGTCATTTTTTGTCTAATCTTAATTCTATATTTCTTAATATATTTTAACACAAAAAATTTCAACAAAATTATCATGAGTTGTTCTTAGGTTCATATGAAATAATAAATATTTTACAACAAAATAACCAAAATTCAAACAATTTTTTTATAAAAATATTTTTTCGATTATCGCAATATTTCAAAAATAATCGATATCGTTGACGAATCCTAGATTTTAACGTACTTATTAATTGTTTAATAAAGTCGTAAAGTATATGTTGAGTTTGTCGATCAAATTTTTATCTAAAACATTATAGATAAAATGAAATCTATAAATCTATCGAAAAAATATTTTACATTACATTACATAAATGAATACTAATGTAATAGATCAAGTAAAGAATGTTCTCACAGATAAAAATAATATCCTATGTAATGCATGTACATATAAATGCAAAAATAAAGACGTGATCATATTGGCCGCCCCCGCTAACGCCTACATCATCGATTAAAAGACTAATACTTAAAAGAAACCCGAATTAATTGATTATTACATTTTGTAATGCCACTTCTTACAAGTTAATATTTTCTCACACTACTAATTTTTATAAGAATCCTTTTAAAAATATTTTTCATTGACATTGTATGGGCACAAGTTTATACATCTATAAAATAGCCTTTGATACATGCACACGCTTGCAATGATATTTAAATTTTTGAATTAACTGTAAATTAATGATAATAGAATGCAATAATACACATTTACGACCAGAACCGGAACTTCCAATAAATAGATTAGCACTGCTTACAGCCGTCGAAATATTCAGCCAAATAAATTTGTGGTATTTAAAAATAAATTTTAAAAAGTGGTGAGATTTATGTGGGTGTGAGGGGGAGGAGTAAACATGATAAAAATGTATACGATCCTCTTCAAATGGTAATTAGTTTATATCGTATTTGATAAGATACATCAAAATTCAGTACCAGGAATTCATAAGAACTAAAGTACGTGGTCATATACTTAGGTGTCTCGATAAGGTGTCCAGTGAATTTTTGCGCCCATTTTATTTGTAAAATATTGTGTCGCGTGTGTGATTACTACTAGTCGGTTCAGTAAGAGCCGGTACGACGAGCGACTACATGGCGGCAGATGACATCATAGTACTGACACCTAGTCTCAGTATACAAAACGTACTTTGGTATAAACGCATATAGATTCAACGGAGTCGCAATGATTTGTGTTTTGTGGGACAACATTAAAGCTATTTGGATGTTCGGGGAGACGAGTTGTGGCTAATTATTAAACTGGTTTTGTGTGTAATTCAATGATGTGTCTAGGTATTTTTTTTATTCAGGGAAATTATCTATATAACACAATTTTTACAACTCCCTCCATAATATATTTTAATCACGTAATTAATTTCGTTATAATAAATTGCAGACAGTGTACTTTTTAACAAATTTTCATAGAGCGTCAAAAAAATTATTTTCTCATTATTACTAGCTGTAGTATGATATGGGCAATTTTTTATAGATATGTGTTACACTCAGTAGCATGTGTAGTATGTTGACGTACGACAACACATATTTACTACATACCTGTTGTGTATATGTTGGTACGGAAAAGGTGAAATATACAATCAATAACGTGAATGTCTAAAAAATGTATTGGTTTCAACTTCTCTTTGACACGCTAATGATTGTATCATTATGACTACTTTGTATTGATTAGGTTTAATATTTGCTAAATACTAAGTTCGGTTATGATCATTACATATTTTAAAGTACAAAAAATAATTTTTAATCTATAGTTAATAATTCTTAATTTATTAGTTTTATATTATGAAATAATCGATAACGTGTAGAATTTAAATTATGCATTTCATTGTTAAATTCGATCGTCTTCTTATTCCTTGCCCTAATCCAAAGTACTTGGGGTCGGCCAAGTAGTTGTTTAAATTTGATGTATTAAAAAAAATACAATTTTTTTTTTAAGAAGTTAAAAAATTTGAAAAATTTTGTGTCATTTTAAACTGATAACAAAGAATTATTTTATGTGTTTTTACGTTTATTTTTAAAAATTAACTAATTTTTGTTTTATAGTTGTATTATTATATTAACATTTTTCGAGTTTTTGGTCAAAAGGAGATAGGTAAAATTTCTCTGATATTTTTCTAATGTTACCAAAAACATTTGAATCTAATCGCATCGAATTAATTTCGTTTAAAACTAACAATCAATTTGTTTTGTCAAGTAAACGATATTTATTTTGTAAATACTTTGTAGCATTTTGTGTTGATTCAAAAATGATGGAATGCGAGTCTCGACATCAACCCATTAATGGAGAATCAGTATTCAAAATATCCAAAAATTGGAATAAAGCTGTAGAGGTGTATAGATGTCATGATGGATACGTGTTGATTGGTTATAATAAACAAACTTGTATGGATGGAAAGTGGTCTGGACTTGTGCCATTGTGTATTCCAAACGGTAACGGTAGTAAGTAGACTTTTAAACGAATAACATACTAAAAATATTAATTAAAAACGAATATTTATTAAAAAATTCTTAAATATTTTTTCATTTCTACTGGTTTACATATTATCATAATACACATATTTTGTGCACTGTAGGTCTAGATAAAAATTTTAGCTCGGCGCATAATTGGTTTTCTTTCAGGTAGGTTATACCTTAGTTGTAAGTTAAAAAATAATTTAAAAAATCGTTGAATAGTTTAAAATAACATTATGGTTCTTTAGGCACATTTTAAATTTTAATAAAACGAAGCATTCAAAAATAAACGTGAAAAATATAAAAAATACGTTAAAAAAAAAATATGTCGATGTCAAGGCTTTTAAGAGTACAGGTATGCTGATGCATTTCATTTATTAAGGGACGACGGTTTACTATTACAATAGAACATGAAAATATTAAATCAGTATATTTTACAGAACTTTATTATTTATTTAATGGAATTGAAAAAATATTGTATTGGTTTTGCTATTCATGTATAATTGTCTAATGTTAAATTTAAATTTTATATAAATATTTTTTAAACTTCTTAATATCATAATAAGATTGTGTCTGTGTTTGTCAAAATGACAAAATAGTTGTGGCAGACGTGGATCCAGCATGTATTTAAAGAGGAGGGCGTGTTCAATGTAAAATAAAAATATAAAAATTTTTCATACAATTAACAAAATAATTAACACCTTACGAGCGGATTATGGGGTATGACGATTATCTCATCATCCCCTCTGGATCTGCGCCTGAATTGTGATAGTTATTTAAGTTGAACCCCGGAGGAAATTAAAAATTCGTAATTCAAAATTTCATTAAATCCATTACATAAAAATGAATTATATTATTTTTTGGTTATTTTAGCTCATACAATGACATTTCAAAAGGATATGATTAGAAATTCCAATGAAGATTATTCTTTGGAGGACTATGATATGAGCTGCTTGTTTCCAAAACGATTCAGAAAGAAATTTATAAAAGCTCCTTCATTTTCCAATGCCCGTGTGAAAAACTATATAATGTAAATAAATTAAATACGTATAATATTTCTCGCGGCGTCCTCTGATTGACACCAAGCTAGTGAATTTATTGTTGTTATTTTTCAAACCTAACTCAACAATATTAATTGAGATAATTTTTTTTTAATGTCTTGTTACTAGACATGATTATAGTTATGAATTTATAAATTACCCCTTTCCACCAAAATTCAATAACCTATTGCCCACTTTTTTTCTTGGGTAGTCATTGCAGTTAAAATACTTAATAAATTACGAGGGCGCTGCTGAGAGTTCTTATATTACAAATATAGTTTTTTTCAAACAATAATTTTATCATTAGTTACTATTAAAAATTGTATTAAATATAGGAAAAGAAATAATCTGCAACCGTATAACAAGTACATCGAAGCAATATATAGTTGCATTGATGGTTACGTTTTGGAAAATAACTTTCAAAATAAACTCTTTTGTAGAAGAAGACGTTGGATTGGTTTAAAACCAGCGTGCAAAACAAACATCACGACAGTATATTTTAACGTATTATATATTTTCATAAGGTGATGAATTACTAAAGATTTTTTGTTTGTAGAATCATCAAGTGGATGCTTATATTAAGTGCCCTCCAGAGAAGAACTTAACTATACCCGAGGGGAAAAAATCCATCGATTTCATAGTAGAACCTCCAGAAACTAACTACAACTGGCAGAGGTTTTATACCATGTTGACACTTATATAATGAGTAATTTTATTCTTAAACAGTATATATATTTTTACAGTTTTGGTTCTTTAAGTTTCGGTTGGAGCAAAGTAAGTCCAAAATCATTAGTGCCAGGATTATATGTAATTACCTACTCAATTCAAAATGAAGACATTGATATAGTATCGTGTCGGACATCTATTCGTGTTATAGGTATTTTATTTAAACTTTTTAATTAAAATGTTCGTTTAAAATTTAATAATAATTTAACAAATATTCAAATTGTGCAAATAAATTAAACATTATTTTATCTATAGATAAAGAGCCTCCTCAAGTGTATGATTGCCCTTTGTATTTAGAAATATCTGAACTTTTCATAAAAAATGATGTTTTACCAATTGTATGGCAAGAACCTACATTTCTTGATAATGTAGGGGTCAGTCGAATAACTAAATCTATGGTTAGTTAACTTGAAAGTAATATGTTTAATTAATTTAACTAGAATTTATTGGCACAACTAGATTTTTAGGTCTCTAAAATTAAATATATAGAGATGCCTTTTCATCCACATGACTAACTTTATACTGAAATAATAATGTCATATGTATTATTTTACAAATCATGATATTATTTCTAAAAATGAAACTTTGAAAAAGTCAAAAATACCTCTAAAGGGGCCCAAAATATCATAGGCCCAAATTATTACTTTACCTAATAGCCATAGTTACGCCAAAGATTGAAAATTGATCCAATTTCGATATTTTTTTGTTTAAAACTTATTTGTTTGTATGTATTTGTACAGGAATCGGGAGAGTTACTTCATCCCGGGTCGTATAATGTTTCATACACAGCTTTAGACGATTCTGGTAACACAGCATCATGTAATTTTATACTAGATATTAAAAGTATGGACGACTATTGTATAATAATTGTAATTTAGCTGTAAGAAAAATGTTGAATATGTTTAAATAACATTTTATATGTTCCATATTTATACTTGAAAAGATAATCACGTAGGTTGGGTATCAAATTCGTATTTCAATTTCCACTATAATATTTTTTTAGGACGTTTTTTCAACTTTTTGTGCATATCTACTCATCACTTACCAATATACTTGCTATGATGAGCAAACACAATATATCTTCACTAATGATGATAAGACGAATAAAATATTTAAAAAATAATACAATAATTTATTATTGCTTCAAAACAAAGTATAAATATTATTAACCAAACACAAATTTTGATTGGCTGTACGTTATGAATATTTAAAGATTTCACATTTCTGTTTTGATTATTATAAATCATAGATTTTCGGAGAGGGCTATTATTCACCGAGATACTATAATCTACGTGGTTTAGATACAATTTTGATGTAAAATCGATTTATGTGAAATTTTATTATTTATAAGTAAAATTAAAATATAATTTTTTTTTATAAAAAAAAGAGTTATTAATAATTTTCATGATTTTAATAATATCAAAGCTTAATATTTTAGAAACGTATTTCATATCATATATTTTTTAGATCAAACTGTATTCAATATTGCACCAGCAAGTGAAGTTTTAATAGATGTTAAAAACGATTAAATTGTATTTATTCTCGATATTTTGACGTATTTTCATGTTTATAAAATACTTTTTTTAAATATAAAATTATTTTTTATTAACTGTTTTAATTTCTTAGTATATTGTATTCATTTTAAAAATTATTTAGTTCTTTGGAATAACATATTAAATAAAAATAATTCTGTTAAGTCAAATCTAATTTTTTTAAACTAAAACTGTGATTATTAAAATATATTAAATTTGAATAACTATAGTTATATGTAATTAAAAATTTTTTATTTAATTATCGAAAGTAAAAATGTTTTATACATTTCCAAACTAATAATAATTCTTCTTGTATATATTATTAGTTAATGATTAAATTTATTCAACACTTATAAGTTAATTAATCACTAAATTATACATTAAAGGTCAAATGTGACTAGTGGTTAATTTAAAGGAAAATTGTTAACGATTATACAAAAAAAAAAAAAAGTAATTTCTAATATCACAAGCATTTGTATGAACCGAAAGTATTGACACATTTTCCATTACACTTTTCTTGTTCAAGTTCTGGATCGGAACATTCATTGATATCTTTGCAAGTTTTCCAGTCTAAATCCAGCTCCAGACCATCTGGACATACACAAAAGGCTGAACCGACCGTGTTAATGCAGTCGTGAGAACAACCAGAGGTACCTTCCCGACATTCGTCTACGTCGTCACAAGAATGTTTGTCTTCGGCTAATTTGGTACCCGGAATATCGTCACATGAACATTTATACCCCCCCCATGTATTAATACATGTACCTTGACATGGTCCGTGGCCGTTGCGTAGTACGCACTCGTCAACATCTATTGGTTTTGAAAAAAATATTTCCTCTAATAAGTTTTTTCCAACAAATTTATGATTAACTATTTTCTAAACATTGAGATACATGATAAATTAAACAAATAACAATAATATTTAATTACCCAAACACTGTGTATCAGCAACTAGAAAGCCCGATGGACAATGACAGCGATATGAACCTGGAGTATTTATACACAAACCTTCACAACCTCCGTTGTTCTTCAAACATTCATTTACATCTGTTATATAAATAAATTATTGACAATAAGTAATAATTGTAATAATAACGTGGGACAACAAATATGAATAATTATTTGTAACTTTTTCTTTACAGTTAGTTGAACAACTGAGTGGCCAAGTGTCATAAGCCTAATTCGGAGTCACCATCCAAATTACAAATACTAGTAGATTTCAACTAAACATTGTAGACACAAAAATGTCGGGTTTTCCATAAAATTTCATTATGATTTATTTTACAAAGAATGGTTTAATTTCAATAAAAAATTATTTTGTGAATGTGATATCATTCTCTCTTTTTTTTAATAATATATTTTAACTATTTTAAATACTCGTGACAATTTACGCGCTGAAGTTTTTTTGTGGGTTAAATCTTGTACTATAAAAATAATTTTTTAATTAAATTAGTTATCGTTATTTGTTGTATATTAACGTATATTGAGTATAATTTTAAATCTTACCATAAGTAAAATTTCTTGAACTATACTTTACTAGTGATGGGACCAATGAAGCATTTTTAAAAACCACATCGATGAGAGATGATTTGTATCGTATATCAGGAATTGAACCTTTTTTTAAGATTTCATTATCTTCTCTATTAATTATTGGTATATTTTTATTTTCAAGTGATTTCATTTGATTTTTTTCTGCATTGTAATTTATTTTTTTACTTCCATTCTTTTTGTTTTTTTTTCGCTTCTTATTTTTTCTCTTTTTGTGTTCCTTCTTCTTCGGCTCTACTTTTAACCCTTTACTATTTAGCCAATCATTATAATTTTTCCATGGCCACCACACGTTATTTTTTACTCGTTCATCCTCATCTAATTTTGAAATAATGACTTGAGCGGTTTTTTTTTCTTCACGGCTAGTAGTAGTTTCTACAGTAGGAATCGTCCAGCTATATGTATAAAAAATTAATAGTCACATCAAGATAATTAATTCAGTATTGATATAAGTAATAATGGTGCAATCAAAAAGAAACTTAATCGGTCAAGAATAATTTATTACCAGGGCTTTGTATTATATGCATTTATACACCTTGTTAAATTAATATTAACACATAATCAGCCCGTACAAACTTTTATTAATTGGCCTGAAAATTTAATAATCTGTATTGGTCAATGATATAGTTTTAAGTGGTATCAAATGGTATTAACCGCCCCCTTAAAACGACAATTTTTTCTGTGTTACTATATGATTCTACGATAAAGTTACACAAATTTGGGACCCTTCAAAGTGGCTCAAATAAAATTTACAATTGCATATTATCACAGTCCTTATTATAATGAATTAGTTATCAACTACAATAAAGAGGAATATATTTTAAATATATTAAACCATTAGCTCTATTGTATATTATTATCGAAGTATAACTTTTAATCGTTTCAATTTTTACATTTACAATTAATATTTATTTATTTAGTAACATAAAAGATATTATACTAATTTAAATTGCTTACTCAAATAATGGTTTTGAACGACTACCAGAATGTCTCATACGTGTATAATTTTGTAAGTTATACTCGAGTCCATATTGTTGCCCGCTAAGTTGTCTTGTTTGAAAATATGTAGTGTCGTTAATGCTAATTGAAGCTGAAAAAATACATAACGTAAAACGGAAGTAAAATCCATTACAAAAATTATTATTTTATATTCCTTATTCATGTGTTAGCTTTATTTCAGTACAATACAAAGACTAATCACACATATTAGACATTTATGATTTTATTATCATATTCCGTTTGAAAAAAGGCGCTAACATTAGTTTTGCACGCAACAAAAAAATAAGCACCATCCATTTACTTAGTCATTAAATGCTTATTTGTCACCGATGCTCTTGTCAAGTGCCACTACAGCCACTGAAGACTCAACGCCCATCGAGTTTTAAGGCGGTTAAAATAACACCTGGTATTCATCGTTAAATATAAATAAATCTCTCATTCATATAGCAAATGAAACAATATAGAAAATGGAAATTTTTTCTGTGAATATTTAATTGACGAATAAAAATGTTTGCGTGTAAATTATTGACTAAAAAGAAATCACAGAAGTCCTACACATAGAGACTTCACAGTTCAGGATTACAAAAAAAATTAAATTCCAAAATCCTACGCCAAACGTACGACAGATCGGAAACAAAAATTGAAAATAAGATAAAAAGCTAGACATGGCCGTCAGATTATGGTAATCTGTGTCGTCAATTTGTACAGTTTTAGCGCCTGCGCGATCATAAACTTACGATTTTATTATCTAGTTTACATTTCTAAGACACATCCGATAGAGTTTAAGTAATGTCTTTTCTATAAGCTTATTGGGTAAACTGAACAATATGTAAATGTGTCATTTTTTTAGTTGCATGAATGAACTTAACATATCTGTTTAAGTAATACATCTGACGACTTAATTCAAAAGACATTGCTAACTTAAAATTTAAAATAGTTTATGTAACTATTTTTTGTTAAACAAAATATTTGTTATAATAAGAACTGAGAAATTAAAATATTGACATATTGACTATGAATAAAATTTTCATGTGAGACATTTTATAAGAAAAATTGTATAAATGTTCCGAAATTGATACATAAATATATATACATTTAGATGTATAAATATTAGGGTAGTACTTATATTGTAATTTTTTCAATTACACGTTTGATAGCCATAAATTGGATCTAAAAAGTATAAAAAATAACCATAATTCTTTTTAATTTTTATTTTATCATTTTAGTTTTTCTGTTAACTTATTAAATTAATACAACTAAATTTTTTATGTGTAATCATACAGGGTTTTTCAAGATGTTTTGAAAAATTTAATAACTTACGATCCAATAATTAATTTGTGTTATTTATTTTTGAAAATAATTTTTATAGTTTTGGACTACGTTAAAAGCATAATTTTTATTATTTATCTCTAATAATATTATTAGCTTTGTCAAAATGTCGTGGACTACTCTTTATTTGTAAATTTGATGTATAAGAATTAAATCAGGGAGAGATCAAATAAAAATTTTACTATTTAGAGCCAATTGATGACTATCCAATATCATGTCCATCTAAGAATTACTCTTATATAATAATAATAAAATCTTAAACAATTATTGTGTAAAATTAGTTGACAATTTATTGCATTTATACTTTAAGAAATTGTCATAAAAATAAATATTGTTAAAATCAAATGAAATTTAATCCTACGTATTAGTAACATTGCTCATTATTTTAGCTTATAAAATAATTGTTGATATGTTTATCAAAAATAATTATGGTAAATAAATCCATGTAACTTTATTGTAACAACACTTTTAATTTTAATTATAAATTATGAATATTAGTGATAGTCATTACAATTGTATAGAATAACCGAAAAAGTTATTTATCATGTAAATATGTAAAAATATTTGAACCCTTTAACTCTTTATTAAATAATATAACTTATAATATTGTTAATAAAATATTAGAGTTGGTGACAATATAAAAATTAAAATATAATCTAAAGAAGAATAAGACTGTAAATAAAAATATTTTAAAAATTTATAAAAGGAATTTTTAAATAAAATTTTCCTTTTGCTCATGTTTATTATTAAGACAAGAAAACTTGACGTTTAAGTTAATTATAAGACACGCTAAATATGTTTAAACATTTTGATCATTATAAATATTTGTATACATAAAAAATCGTTAAAAAATTAATTACGTCTTAAAATAATTACTATATCATATTCTTACCTGTAAAAGTGCCTAAGGTTATAATTAATATTAATCCAAATATATATGTTTTTTTAATTAAATTCATTATAATTACTTAAGTTATTTATTGATTATTAATTTTATCGTAGAGTTGGATATGATTAAAAATACATCTTACTGCCGAGGGTGAAGATGTACTGAAGTGGACAGAGGAGTGCCATATGGACATCTCATATAACAAATAGGTCCCCTCTAACTGTTCATGATATTAGATATATCCGCGTTTGGATTTAATAATCTTTAGTATTACATTTATTTATTTGTTTTTGTTTCATTATTGTTTTATTCGGACACTTTTCGTGATTGTGTTAGAATTTTACACTAGTATTTTATTGCACCGAAAATAATATAAACAAGAATTAGGAAATTATAGTACTATATTTATGCCATAACTTTATAGGTAATAGCGTTATAAATTTGTTTAAATACATACATTGTATATTTAACACATCATTATTTTATTGTAAATTTTTTATCGGAATTTTGATAGGAAGTTATAAAACTACTATATTAGTTCATTTAGAAAGTTTTTATATGGCGTATGTTTCACTTAAAAATGTTAAACATTTAAAGTATTTTAAACTTACGAAGAAGGATTAATTTCGACATTATCTATGATAGTCCTTACCATAGCTGGGAATAGATAAACAAAAAGTCATTTAGATTTGATGTAAATATTTAAAATGTATTTCATCTAGATGAGACAAAGATGTTTGGAAAACAGTTATCTAGACAAAAAAAAAATAATAATTTGTCTTTTATCTAAATAAAATGCTTATAAATTTCTGTTTAATTCATTTAATAATAATTTTCTTAACATTTTTCTTTGTTTCCCTTTATGCCAAATAAGTTTGTTCGTCAACTGGATACTACTAAAAAGGGTGACCTGTATGACTAATAATAAACAATAGAATACTTAAATAATAAATAGATAACCGAAAATCTGTCACCACTGAATAAAGCTTCCAACTTTAAGTATTGAGATTCAAGCGATCACGAAATATAACCGGAACCTAAGCTTCTCAATGGCGACTTAGAATTCAGTAGGTCTGCTATCTTTATTTCAGTTTTGAGACGAATATTAATATTTACGGATCATTACACTAATGCATTTTGCTCATATATTTTTGAAGTGTTTAATGTAAGTACACAATATCACGGCTCACTGCGATGAGCGAGAAAACATCACCAATTAATAAAAAAACAAGTGTGTCATCTATGGTTCTATACCACTTATTATGCACTTATTATTACGTACAAAAGAAAAACACAATCATTTATCTGCCATAACTAGTCAACCGGCAAAAAAAAAAAGAAAAACACCGGAAAACCACGACGGTCATCAAACCCAACGGTACAATACTCAAACCGCATGCACGAACAATAATTATTTTTCCCAATTATTGGGGTGGATAGTGCCGAACAAAATTGAAAAGTGTCATAGGTCATGCGTAGAAGGAGTGGGTGACGATAAGCAACATGGAGCTGTGGCCGAGCTACACAAGTAACTTTTGAACAGAGCTTATATTTTATTGTAGACAATATAAAGAAAATTTTTTCTTACAATATAGTTAATTACTTTTATGTTTACTACTAATAAATTAAAAAAATAGTACAAATAATAATGAAGTAATAATTAGTACATTTTTAGAAGTTTTGTTAGTGTAAACAATTCACAATAAATTTATACTAGTGATGTATATAAGGATTAGTCTTCTAGATTAATTTACCTGTGTTGATGGATTGTGTTGAAGCTGGCCTATGAGAATTATTGGTTTGATACTGTTGAGCATTATTTCCACGTCATAGACCTAGTAAATAAAATAATAAATTTATGAACTGTGTTAAGTGATGTGAATACTTAAAATATAAAGAGTGTTCAATTAGTAAGGAAACAGGTTTCTATTGTTCTCATTGTTTGTAACAATAAACCTGATATCTTAATTACTGAACACTGTATAAAAAATGGTATCATTTTTTATCTACAGAGTGATTTATTAAGAATATTTCACCTTTGTTTTTAAACAATATTTTAATTAAAATATACAGATTTTAATTTTAATTATTTTTATAAACCTTAGGTAATATCAAGTTTAAAACCAAGTTTATTGAAAGAAATAATTATTTATTACAATAAATCAAATATTTAAAAATTTAAAAAATTTAACATACTGATAATCATTATTGTAATGCAATAGCTAAAATGGTATAATAATGGAGTAAGAATGAAGTTAAAAAATAAATTAGATCAAGATTCAGATAAATAAAAACTTGGATATTATAAACGATTTTTGACCTGTTTTTCATGAATAATAATAACAAAAATGGTGAAAGTAACAAAAATAAAATAAAATATAAGTTTAAGAACAACAACAATAACGAAAATTATAAAAACAACAATAAAAAAAGATAAGATGAAGAGAACAACAACAACAACAACAACAACAACAACGAACAAAATAAAAACAATAACAACAATAAAGATAAGATAAAGAGAAAAACGACAACGAAAACAAGCCTAACTGTCAGTATAACTCCAACTTCAGACCATTAACTGTCGCTCCGGACATTAAATTCACAATAAAATTTTATATATGTAGAACTTTGTTTTCATCGTGTAATTTTTTCTTTATTAGTATAATAAAACTAATATAATGGTCATTATAATTAATTTTTTATTTTATAAATGTTAACAGTTATTTTTACAATTATTGCAAATAATTAATAAATAATATGTATTTTTTTTACAATTAATTAGCTAATAAATTGTTATCTTAGAATAAAAATGTTCTATCGCAATTTTTCTAAATATTTTTTTATCAATATAATTTTAGCGTCGATGCGAAGCTGAAAAGGTATATTGTGATGATGTGAGGTTTTTTATTTCTGTCTATGAAAATTCTCAGTACTGACTGGACCAATTTTTTTTGTATATTTATCAAAGAACCTATTTCAATTAAGTTGAAGCTATCAACGCCGAAAATTTGAAACAAAATCCCTTAATCTTATAAATTTAAAGAAATATCTTAAAATTACAATAATGTGAAACATAATATTGGCGTACTATTGTGATTCTCAGGGTCGTTTACAAATTGAAGCAACAATCTATCCATTATGTAATAAACAAAAAGTAAGAGTGGTAGATTATTTAGTTTGACGTCGTCTTGAGGGTGGTCGGTAAACGGTCACCGACAATAAAGGAATAAATGTGAAAGGATCTTGAGGTATGTATGCCCACAGAAGCACGTCTAATATATGTAAACACAGATTAATTGGGCAACGAATAGTTACTATTTAGCTCCTGCACAAAAATATACTCGTCAATTTATATGATTTTTCAATATTGTGTCTTTTATCCAATTATATTAGACAGTTCATTTCTGACGACCTACCTCAGTCAGTTTATTACTACAAATCCTTTGGCGAAGGTATTATTATAGATACTTTCTATAAATAAATGTTTTCACTTACCTCTAATTATCCTGAAAAGACATATAAGACATATCGGTTGCGATGAATCATATAGTTTATGTCACTATTAGGGATATGTATGCATTTGCCTCAGTGTACGCACTTAAAACTACTCGATTTTTATTATTATTACAATTTGCGTGTAACTATTTCATCAGTACAGCTCTACATTAAATCTACCCAGGGTTGAAATCGAATTTAATATTCTATTGAGATTTTATGTAAACCCATTTTATATATGTATGTGGTATTCTCATTGACCTTCACTTTGGTATTTTATACTAACACAATTGTAAATTAATAATTTGTAAAACCAATAATAAATTCCATATAACATTACTGCCCTGTGTAATAAACTATTTTCAAATATCTTACATTTTTTCAGTTATCCATACTCGCATATAATAGATGGCAATTCAATTTCAGTTCTATACAATAATAATTGATTATACTAGTGTATTATACTTAGATGACCCGCACTATTTTCAGCTTTTCCACTAATTAGCGAAGATCAGACTGACAATTTGTCGATTAATTAAAACTTTGATAATATCATTGTACTCTTTTCAGCCAGATTATGGCCTTTCAATAAGTGATAGACACAATACAATCTAATCAAGTAAATTTAAAATGTGTAGGGTATATAATACGAATAAATAAATCAAATACCAATGTTTTTTTATACGTTGAAATGTTTGTGTTACCAAAAAGTGTTCACCCGAAAATAAGATTTATAATGGTGTAGATTTGATATTAAGTTGTAAACAAGCGGGTTTTCTTTAAAAAATGGAATTTTTATATTCCGCTAAGGTAGTTTATTGGTTAAATACATGAACTCGTGCAAAGCTTAATAATACGGAATGAGAATGAGATAACACTTCAAATTGTAAAAACTTATCGCTATGGTGCATTTTAAATCATATGGTGCTTTTTTCATTACTATTGCAGTTAGGTTTGGACACTAAAAAGCGGAATTTGGTTGACATATACCTTCCATGGGCCCCTCGGTGGCTGCTTATGTCGTTTCTCACTATTTAAAGTTATCGGATTGGTTGTAATTTTTAACTGGTCGCATTATATAATACACTTATCCGTTTTCTAATATAACTGAATAAGATACTGACTGTCGAAAATTCATCATTGTTTTTGTTTTCAAATAGCTTTCACAATATAGCAGGCAAGCAGCGCAATAATAATGCAAATAAAGAAAAACTACGTTAAATCTAACAGATATAATTTTTAATAATGTGATGACTCTTCAAAGTTAACCAAAACTTATTACAAATACACTGTGACAATAAACAGTAGCTCAGTGGAATCGCGGCCAAGTATTGACAATATATTTTTTGGACCTTTAAAGTTGATTTTTTGAAAGTTAAAATAATAAAAATTTAAGTTGTTATCATGACTTTTAGCTCAACTTGAAAGTTTGAAATTGACATCATTAAATAGAAAATTTTATGAGAATTCAAAAAAATGATACTATTAAGATTAATATGGAATTTGGAATTTTATAATTACTATTTACAATAAATTTACCAGAAATGCTCAATATTTTTTTTGCATTTTTATCGTAATAGATCACTTTAATAGACATCATAGTAATCATTTATAATTAACTTTTGATGTTTAAAAAGATTCTACAATTGAAATATACAGAACTTAATTAATTTGAATGATTTACCTTAACTAAAAAAACCAATAAAAAAGTTGTTAAAAAAAATCTACTCAATTGAGCGTATTATAAAATTTGATTATAATTGTTAAAATTCATTGTTAGAATTATAATTTTTTTTGGAGATTTCCCCCCGTACGGAAACGGGGAAATTTTATCAATTTTTGAGGATAATATCTTCTCTAGATACAATTTTTGATGTTAAGTATCGTTGAAAGTAATCGGTGTGAGCTGAAAAAAAGTAGTAACGGACACAAAAAAAATCATTGTAAAATTAATATCTTCTCAGCTTCACATCGAAGCTAATAAATACTCGTAAATAATTTATGTGCATATAAATATAACGATCTGATATACATGAGATATTTATGTTGTTAATTATGAATATGGTAACATTTTATAAATTAATGAATTATTGTATAATATATTTCAATCGTTTTATTAATAATATCATTAAAAAATTAATATTATAATAATATGAGAAAAAATAAAAACTTGATTTCGAAGTATATTTGCTAAGGTTAACTGACCCTATTAATATTTCACTGTTCTATATATTCATTTTCACATAGTTATTGTCAACATTTTACATAAATTAAATATTCGAATAGAATAAAAATTGTGAAAGTAGATCTTCACTTAAGAAAATTCAACATTTTATTGAGAGGTAAACGTTAAGCGTTAATTGTAATAATATTACCACAGGCTATTAACAAATAATTAAACACGTGTACACGAATAATATCATATACTATATAGTAAACTGGATTGTATGTATTTCATATAATCAAAACAAATTTTTACTTTAAATAAAATATTATTAAATATTAATAGATAAATACTTTTTAATTATTTTTCAAACATTTTCAAAAATTTGTTTTATAAAAACCTAGCACATTGGGTCGCGGTATAGTTGGGAAGAGTATAGATGATATCCGACAGTAATTAAAAACACTATTATAAAAAATTTTCGATGCAAATCTGTATATATTGTTTAATTTTTAACTGCATATGTATAATTATTCTAAAAGTACCATCAACTTTTATTTCTTTAATTAAATCCTAATTGCAAGCCTTATCATTTACATTTACATATTAATAATTTAAAGTTGTAATTTTTACGGAGAAATTGTAACACAGTTGCATATTTTTTTTGTTAACTCTATGACAAACGCGTATTAAAATTTTAAGTATGGATTTATCAAATAATTATAATAGAAAATAAAAGAAAGTTAACTGTCTTTACTCGATTATTTTGACCTTTGTGAGTTTTAAAATTGAAATTTTAATTAATCATAAGCCATTGGTAACTTGAACACTTTCCTTGGAAAAGGCGTCCATTCCTTTTAATATACTTAGAGGGGGTTAAATGGGTATAGTTATTCCTGCTCCGATCTTACTATACTGTTTGACTTATAATATAGGCATAAATATTTGAAAAAAAGTGATACAGAAAACATCAGGAAGAATGGTAATTTTTAAAAAAAACAAAACATTTTCTGTTTAAATACAGTGCCCGTTTACATATAAAAGACAAGTCATTAGGACAAATTTATTTTTAATTTATAGTTTGTAACACAAGCTTTTATTTTAAACACATGTTTAAAGGATGCAGTATAATGGTAAAATTGTCAGCTTCGCATCAAAGCTAAAATTTTGATTCGCAATAGAAATATGATGAAATATTATAATTTGTTGAGTTTATATGTTTACCCAGAACATTAAACATAAACAATTACAACGTAATATAATTTACAAGAAAATTATACTTAAGATGAAGTATAAATAACATTCTTCTTATTGCAAACTAAAATATTTCATATAATTTTTAAATCAATTGACATCAGGTAGGTAAATCCAATGCAGAAAATACTACGTACGCAGTTTCAAAAGTGGGGTCCAAATATTCTTGAAACAGGTTTTGGTAGTGATATTTTAGCTTAAATAATGTTTCACTTCAATACAACGTGTTTATTCATTAGTCTTTATTTAAGCATACCGGAGAAAAATGAACGGGACTACCCAAGTAAATGGAAATTCAATGGTAAGTCAGTTTTAAAATTCAAACTTAAGTGATTTGATTTTTGTACAATAAGTAATGCTTACGTTAATTCTATAGTAATATTTGCAAATGATCAACAATAGTCGATTTATACTTATTAGCCAATATTTCTAAATTAAAAAAATTTTTAATTTGGGTTCAAAATACATTAAAAAAAATGTTTAAAAATTAACGCATAACTAAGTTTATAAAAATATACGTGTTTTATTTAAGTTGAAAACATGTTTTAATTAGTTGTATTAGGAGAAATGAAAAATGTTATTTTACATCAGCCAAATTTGAATGTTTTATAAGGCAAAATAGACGAAATCAAATCTATCTTGCAACATTACAATTAAAAAACGAAAAATACAAAGTTCAATAACAGCATACTTATTAATTAGTCTTATTTAACTGCCAATAATCAATACCGATACAAATAAATGTGAGATTCGCATGAAACATTTTTGCAAAATCCACTATGCCATCATTTTTTGCTATTATTGTTAACGTTATGAAAGTACAGTTTAACTAAACTTATTTACTTATTCGTTAAAATAAATATGAATAGTAAATTGGACTTAAAAGTTTTCAGTCACTCAAGTGTTACACTGTAATGTAACAGTTCTGAGAAATAGTATTATAATATTTAGTATGAAAATTCTAAAATAATAATATGATTCTATTTATTTTTAAGTACATGAATACTACTTGAAGACATTGAAATTGCAGTTACATTGAATTCTGTGGCTTTTTTCTAAGAGCCGCCGTTTTAAAATCGGGTTTTTTGATATGTACACATTATGTTTTCTTTCATGAACTTTATAATAAAAATTCTATTTTATTGAGAAAATTTGTTTTTTTTTATCTAAAAATATTTATTTACATTAGGATTTTTATTAGCATTTATTTTCTTATCTTAATATTCGATAATCAATAAACGCGTATTTGAAAAATGACTACGGTTTTATTTATACTATTATTATTATTTTTTAATAATGATTAATCATTGTGTTTTAGCGACCAATTCTGCATAGCGGGTCTTTCCCGACAAATAAAGGAAAAAAATCTTTAACACTAATTTTTTCACCAGAGATAGAAGGTGTTGGAACATTAGCCGAAGCCTTAAGGCTATTCAAGGTAAATTCCAGTATTTAACTTTTTCTTTAATACTCGTAATTATATATTGTTAATTAAAATATTATTATAATTAAATATGTTATTATGTAAGACCTGGTGATCATTTGATTAATTTGACATTACAATAAAACAAAAGAAAAGTTAAATGTTTGGTAAATAAAAAACGTGCACTTAACTTATCAAGTGAACTGTACGTCGTATTAAAATTGTTTGTGTATATAAAATAAAATAAATTATATTCTTGTAAGTTTTTACGTTATTAATTATTTTATGATTTAATATTCGATAAAAGAACATTTGACAATTTTACTACTTACGAGTACTTGAGTCACTACAGAAATATACAATTTATATATATTTGTCACGTGTTAAATATTTAGGAGTTCAATGTAAACCTATTGCATATTGAGTCTCGGTCGTCAGTGAGGATTCCTAATGGATATGAGTTTTTTGTAGAATGTGCACCCGGAGGCGACGTTGACGGAGTTGTTGAGATGTTAAAAAAAACCATGGCTTATTGTTCAGTGGTTTCCAGTACTGGTGATACCGGAAAGTCCGATGGTAACGTATACAAATTAATTTTCCGCTCATTAAATTGAATGTAGCAGTAACGTAGTCAGGATGATGTCGATGAGAACCAAATCCAACCTCCCCCTAAACCGATTACTTAAAATTGTACTTTTAGATGGATTCTGAGTAAAAAAGAATTAATTAAAACAAAGTTTAAATATCAAAAAGATATAATGTTTCTTCAGCCTTTTCCTCATCAACGAAAAAAAATATAATACTGAAATGAATGTTTGTGATATTTATTTTAGATTATATCCCATGGTTTCCTCAAAGAATTAGAGATCTTGATAAATACGCCAATCAAATACTTTCATACGGATCAGAACTGAATGCCGACCATCCAGGTTTTACAGATCCGGTGTATAGGGCTCGGAGGAAGTACTTTGCAGATATTGCATTCAATTACAAGCAGTAAGTGACGAATTTTCCTTTGAATAAAATAGAATAAAAATACACGTTAAATAAGAATATGAAATTAAAAAAATTAAAAGTTAAAATACTGAAGCAGAAATCTTTTTGAAATCAAATTCGTTTTATTTCAAAATCTAACATTGATTAAAGTATATCATGAGTGTTCTTGTTCTTAGTGGGCAGCCCTTACCACGCATCGATTACACTAAAGAAGAGACAGAAACTTGGAGTATTGTTTTCAAAGAGCTTGTCAGTTTATATCCAACTCATGCTTGTAATGAATATAATCACATATTTCCTTTATTGGTTGAAAATTGTGGATATAGAGAGGATAATATTCCACAACTTGAAGATATCTCTAATTTTTTAAAAGGTAAAATTTTAAATAATTTTTACTTGATTACAAAAACCGGATGAAATAAAATATGTTAATTATTTTAATCAAGTTAGGTAAAGGTGCGTAAATATTGTTTAATCTTTTTTTATAGATAGTACAGGTTTTACCTTAAGACCTGTGGCTGGGTTGCTTTCATCTAGAGACTTTTTAGCTGGATTGGCATTTAGGGTATTCCATTCTACGCAGTACATTAGGCATCATAGCCGACCTTTGTATACTCCTGAACCAGATGTATGTCATGAACTATTAGGACACGTTCCTTTATTTGCTGATCCGGAATTCGCTCAATTCTCTCAAGAAATTGGATTGGCGTCTCTGGGAGCACCCGACGAATACGTAAAAAAACTAGCAACGGTAAATACTTTGTAACAATTATTTAATTACGAAAGTATTAAATTAAAATAGTCATCAAGGTCATCAAAGTCAAAAATAGTAGGGCAAAATATTGAAAATTTTAAAATGTATACCCACCTCTAAAGAAATGCATTACTCTTTTTTTTTGGCTCTTGATTTATTATAATTATCTTTCAATAATTGAAAAAAATTGATAAGAGGATAAATTTCCAATTAAAATAGATTATTTATAGCTGGTTAACTTTATGGTAATTTAAGAAAATATTGGGTTGAATTTTTATAAATTTTATAGAGATTAGTATTCCTTTTTTCTTAATTTCAGTATATACAAATAGTTTGCATATGTAGACATAACATTTTTAAACAAATAACAACTGATCAAATGGATATGTTTATACTGCATTGCTATAGGTTGGGCTAGTAATAAATTAGTAGGATTCGTATAATTTGCCTAATAAATTTATGATAACTATCATGACAAAATTCTATTGAATACAAATTATTATTCAAGTTATAACTTTTCAGCTGCTATATTTTTCAGATTTAATAAATTAAAAAGATTTATGTACACTCCATTAATGTTTTAATTACTTATAATAGTTTATTTACATGGTTTAACATCAACTAACCACTCATCCCTATTGAAGGTCAGTAGTTGCAAGTAGTCACTTGTTAAAATGTAGTTGTAATTACATTAAATATCTAAAAAAAAACTGAAAATTACTCGTATGTTATGTCATATGAATAGTTAAAAGATGGTAATTTACATTGTACCATTTATGGTATACTATTACTTGTATAACACAATTTAATTTTTGAGATTTTAATTTTGTTTTAAATAAATAAAATTAATTGTAAGACTATTGACAATTTAATGTGTTATTATTAAAATTTTATTTAAATTCTCATCAGTTGTTATATAAGGAAAAAATTTATTTTGTAATTTATTCTTATATTTTTATGTATGTAATAAACATATTAAAGATTTTGTTATAAAGACTAAATAATTTCAAAACACCAACAAGTATCGTAGAAAACTAATTTATTCAAAAGTATATATGTGTAGCTATTATTATTCAATATAAATAAGGAAATTGTTAATCAATATTTGAGTCTACGTTCATTTTATTAGAGATTAATGTCTGTTCAATAATTGTAATAATTCAATTTAATATCTATTTAGAGGGACGGTGTGGGTGAGTTTATAAGTTTTAAGATATCTGGTGCGTCACTAGTTAGATACTCAGTCACAAAAAACGCTGTTTGCTAATGATTAGTCTAATAATTGGAGTAACAAACTATCTTAGCAGTGACGGATTTAAAATCCGTTGTGTTTATAAAAAAATAGATGAAACTTATCAATAATTAAAATTCATATCTAAAGTAATCAATTATGACTCTTATTGAGACATACAAGTAAAAAGTAATGTAAAGTTTTGTTTTATTTAAGTGTTATTGGTTCACCGTCGAGTTTGGTTTGTGCCGTCAAAACGGTCAGCTCAAAGCTTACGGCGCTGGTTTGTTGTCTTCATTCGGAGAGCTTCAATACTGTTTATCTGATAAACCGCAACTAAAGCCTTTCGATCCAGAGGTTACAGGTTGTCAAGAGTATCCGATTACTGAATATCAGCCTTTGTACTTTGTGGCTGAAAGTTTTGAAAGCGTCAAATACAAAATGATGTAAGTTTTAATAAACGCTTGTTTTGAGTAAATTATACTTAAGTCAATACTCATAAGAATGTTTTTTACCAGCCAATTTTCCAAGACAATACCCAAGAAATTTGGGGTTCGTTACAGTCCATACACCCAAAGTGTACAGATTTTGGATTCGAAACTCCAAATACAAGAATTAGTGAAAAATATCAACACTGAATTGCAAATATTGTGTTACACGTTGAATAAAATTGTTTAAGTTATTATATTCTTATGTAGGTTATTATTATTTGATAATTTTCCTTCAGTTTTTCGGCGGAAACGTTATTTTTTCACAGCAATGACAGTATATTGCGTAACTGACCCATGCATTGTAATGCACCTAATTGGCTCCAATTTCCACCTATTATAACATTACACAACCTAAAACCACCCTTGACTAATTTCGTTTAATGAAACCGAACTAGGGTATCGCGCAATAATTGTCGACAAAAACAAATCTTTCACGCTACAAAATCTATAGTTGATTGTAATGCATATAATATTATATATTGGAGTACACTTATACACTCACTTATAAATATAATATTTTAGATATACTCTCTTTCTTACTTTTTTTTTATTTCATGAGTAATTAAAAAATATATCAAGATGTACTGCGTATTATTTTAAAGTTTATCCATGTTTAGTACAATACACGTAAAAACTTCACAAGTGATTTATGTCAAATAAAAAATACTTCATGTATTTTCTAGTATTATATTGATTTCATAAAATGGTAACAAATTAGATTAATTAGAGTTAAAAAATAAATATATTAGTACATGTGCACTAATATATATGTGCGTAAAAACGCAAAACAAAATAATACAATTTATGCACAATAAAATATTAACATAATTTTAGAATTCTAAAAATAAAATGATATGGTTATAATATCTTGGCAAACGTAGACGAATACATAACTTAGTATTTGAAGTGGTTTATCTCTCCAATTCTACTTGACCGGTACCACTACCATAGTCAGCAATTTCGACTTTGGTATCTTGGAATTCATCCAATGGAATATCTTTTATCTTTAATGGTTCGGGTTGGGAGGCAGATTTATAAAACTTGCTGAGACCTTCGGATTGTAAATTTGCGGCCTGATCGCCGTCGTTTCTTTTTACTAAATATCCGCCATGGCTACCATGACCACCACCATGACCTTCTACTCCATGATGATGAGAATGTGCGTGATGACCAGAGTGCTTGTGACCGTGAGAAGCTTGAGCGTGATGAGCATGTTGATGCTGTGATTTTCCATGGTGTTCATGTCCATGTCCAAAGTTTCCATGATGACCATGTGAATGATCTGCTTGTCCATGATGTTTATGGGTGTGGTCAGCATGGCCTCCATGTGCATGTGCATGCTTAGCGTGTGCAAGATGTTTGTGAGTGTGTCCAGCGGATCCATGATGCTTGTGCGCGTGATGAGCTTGTCCGGTATGCTTATGGCCGTGTTCAGCATGTCCAACGTGGTTATGATTATGCTCAGCTTGGCCGTGATGACCATGAGAGTGTTCTGCTTTTCCGTGATGACTATGTGAATGTTCACCAACACCATGGTGTTTATGAGAATGTGCTGCAGAACCCACGTGCTTGTGTCCATGTTCGGCTTTTCCATAGTGAGAATGTTTGTGTTCTGCAGTTCCATGGTGTTTATGATCATGACCAGCATGACCGGTGTGTTTATGATCGTGGTGTGCTTGTCCAGCATGTTTGTGGTCGTGTTCAGCGTGTCCAATATGTTTGTGAATATGTTCCACTTTTCCCTCGTGCACGTGACGATGGATCACTTCTCCTTTGTGAATATGCTCACCTCCGTGGCCTCCTCCTCCACTACCTCCACCACCATGTCCTCCATAACTACCGTGGGAGCTGTGACCTCCTGCATGGTGATAAGATGCCAAATCACCACCTCCGCCTGTTGGGAAGTCTCCATAGCTATGTTGGAAAAGTTTAAAATATTATTTTAATCATATATTTGCAACAAAAAATTAGTTTTTAAACCAGAGTTAAACTTGGAGATTAAGAAATAGGTATTATTAAGTGTTGAAAAACGTATAATATGACCCATTTACCACAAAAGTAATAAATATTATAATTAATGAAATCAATTCATTAGGTATTGTATGACTTTATTGTTTTATCACATCATAATTAAAAAGTCCTGTTTTTAAATTTGTCGTGGTAAAATTCTAATTAAGCTTTCATACTATTTATTGATTTATTATAAGTTTGAGTATTAAATGTATAATTTAATCTAAAAATTCTTAAATATTTATGAATAATACGGTAGAATAGTGTGTAACTGGACACAGAGACAAATCATATCGATTTTCGAAAAATTTTTGTCAATGAGTCAATCAGTTTGGCACAACATTTATTAAAACATTAAGCAAAGTACTATGTAGTTCTGATAAATTTTGTGACTGTAATAACCGTTTAACAAAAACATCAAGTCGATTCACCCCGTGACTTGTTACACCCCATTATACCATAATGAATAATTGATTCACCTTTCTTCTCCAAAGGATTTGCTGAAACACAGTAAAGCTACAACTGCTACGGTAAACGCCCGGGCAAGCTGAAAAATTGTATTTCAAAATACCATGACTACTTAATAAAAAAAATATATACAGAGTATTTAGTAAGTTAGGAAACAGTTAAATTGTTACAAACAATGAGTACAATAGAAATTCGTTTCCTTATTTACTGAACACCCTGTATATCAAATTACATTATGTTTAGATACATAATACTACTAGAACAAACAATTTCATTTACTGTAGTTCTAAATATTATTTTTCCAATTGTATTATAATTAATGGAGTAAATTATCAAAATATATACCTCCTGATTTATGACCAATGTACGTATGTAATAATAAAACAAATTTATCTAGTAACTGTTTTAAGGTATGCTGAAGGAGGTTTAGAGACTTTTTTTTAGTGGACGTCATTTTAATTTTAAATGCTGTCTATCTAAAATAATGGTATGGTAGAAATATAAATGCGCCACTGAATTCGTTTACTATTGAATCGAAGTTTAAATCAACTGTCTCTTTGCAGAGTTGCAGTTATCTTATTTTTGTATCTTGCAATACTTTCAATAAGAAATTTTAACTGGTACCACCATTGTTATACTGTGGATTAAAAGTGTATTAACTGATCATAACCGCAAAAAAGATTTTTTTAGTATAATTTGGCAATTATAAGACAGAAATGTAGGAAGGAAGTATAAAAATACGATTGACTAGCGTTCATGTCTCTGTACGAATGTTCACAATAGCGTTATTTCTATAAAAAGTTATTCTACCACTGTTAAACGTAGAAAACTTTAAATATGAAGTGGACTAATAAATATAAAAAAATATGATAGTGTAAGATAATCGTTTATCCTTAATAAGCTTTTGGTTGAGATATAAATCATGAAATTTTGTACTTTATGGTCTTACCATATCCTATGAGTGAACGGTCTTTATTGCAGTTAAATAAATACCATTAAAAGAACTAAAAACAACTGAAAATAATACTATCACGATACGATAAACTTTAATATAATATTGAGTTATGAAAAAAACGCACAAAAATAAATGAATTGAATAAATACCGCGAATAGCGAACGACACGTGCAATAACAGACACGGTATTCGGTAGCGCGTGCTGTTATATATAAGTGGTTTGTTACGGTTCGTTAAAAGGTCTAGGGGGGATGAAAAAAATCCTATACTTACATCATACTATTTTAAGTAGTAGCGGTAACTGTTAAGATTTAGACACATTTAGTGTTATCTATCATTGTTATTTTATAATTGAGGATTTTATTAGTATTTGTTTGTAATGTATGAATTCTATAGCTCAAAAAGAATTTCATCAACTTCAAAATTACGTTATGCCGAAATGACAGGTTTCTATTATGAATTGTCAATTTATGTGTAATGTATGATACATATTATATAGCTGTATATTTTTTTACAGCGTTTTAAACTATATAAATGATACATCATGTTAAAATCTGTTCTAACAAATTATTATATTCCTATGTTGGAATTATTTTAGTGTTAAAAATTTTGTAGAAAAAGTAAACACTTCCCGACGACGTATTTAGTTATCCATTTTAGAGTATATAGGGTTAAATAGCTTGCTCTTTTTTTATTCTAGTTCGGAATGAAATGTTTTTCTGCGCTCTAGATGAGAGATATTATAGCATTTTTTGGATTAATAAATATTGATAACCTAAAAGTCAATATATTCATATCAGTGATATAGTGAATAATTAGAAATATATTTTCAAATTAATAATAATTATCAATTATTGTTATTGACTCAATCGGTCCCATCAAATTGGCGTATGGTACTGTTAATTTTCTAACGAGACAATTAGTATCATCCGACACAGATTATCATGATTTTATTCTCTATTTAGTTTTACTTAAGAACTGTTTCCGTAAAAAATTTGTAAATTATCTTGTAGTTATTTTTTACGTTAAATAATTTGTAAATAAATTTATATGAAATGTAATTATGTACAAATAAATCGGATATTTTTCTTGCACACTCGCTGCTTATGTCCGTTTAATTTCGTCATATTTCATACGCGACCTCCAAAGACAATAATTTTTCCAAAATCTAGAAAAACAATACGTTTAATCAAAGCGCCAATATTACTCAGCCGTTTTTGGTCACGGCATTAAAAAGTATGCGTATAATAAACATTGTCAATTTCATGCTGGATTGGTGTTTATACACAGACATTTCTCAAGGTTTTATAATTAATATTTGTACAATAATAACATACCCAATATTAATCAATAAGTGATACTGTTCTAGATTAGTGTTGTAAAGAGTATTCTTGTAACGCATTTTTATTTAATTTCCATTGCTTAAGACATTTATTAAAAACTGTTTAAGTCAAAAGCACTCTAATGACTAATTTTTTGTAAAAACAATTTTTGTGTTTATTATTAAAACTATGTTGGTAAGTTTAATGACCATTACTTATATTTATCACTAACCGTTTATAGAAAGTTTAAAATTTTGCAAAATTGAATTTTTGTTAATCTAATAAAAATTAGTTGTTTTTTCTTATATGTATTTATGTAGAGTTGTTAGAAAAAAACATGTTTAAAAAGTTTATAATATTGCATAATACCAATATAAATTTTTGTGTTTTAACACATTCAAAAACAACAATCCTGATTAATGACCTAAGTCGTATAACATTTTATCTACAGTTTTATAATAATAGTTGAATCTGTTTTTTATAGTTGAAAATGTATTATTTTTAAAATATATTTCCTAAGTAATATTGATCTTATGTAAAACGGTGAATCCATAGCATTAGACCATAACCGCAATATTGAATTATGTGTCCACCTATTTGTTAAATTAACATTTGGGTTTACGAGCTAGTTACTAACAGCAGTAGGTTTTATGATTCATTTATAAATTTATCGATTAAATGAAATCAACAACTTAGAACTTCATTAACCTCTAACTTAAGATGCAAATGAATTATTATATAATTAACAATACTAACTCTCTGCATGAAACATTTTAATATTATTAATGCCATGAATAAATTAAAAATAAACCACTGTGCTTATCAATTATTCTTCTCTAATTTAGCCCCGATTTTTAAATCGTACTTAAATTAAGTATCTAACTATAAGTGCAATGTTTCTTTTATATATGTATAAAATTATCACAATTTGTTGTGGGTCATAAGATTAAATAATCGTTGTACTCATTGGCTATAGTTTCATTCAAAGACAGATTGCAACTGAAATATAGTCTAGGAAAACATACTATCAGTTTACCGATTTTATATTTTCCGTAATGCAATAAATCTTAAAAAAATTATGCATTATTGAGCAGTTGGGTACCGGCTATCAGATGATAGTAATATATATCTAATAACATTTTATTTTTTAGTTAGTATAAAAAATAACTACCACAAAAATATTTATTTTCCTGACAAACTTATATTTCAATGAATAATTAATATTATTTTTTAGAATTTAAACAAATTCATTTCACTCTAGAATCAAAATAAATAATGTTGAAAGAAATTGGCAGATTTGCTTAAAATTTAAATGCTAAGAAAAAATCGTGATTTAAAAAGAAATATATATATTTAATTGCCATTAAATTATATAATTTACTTTTAGTTAAATAATTACATTGAAAAGTTTGATCAAGTTAATTTCATTTACTTTTCCATTTTATTTATTTTTGAATTTTTATTTAGATTTCCTATAAAGTGATTATATTAATTTATTATGTACTTAATTAAAAATCTAAGCCGGATGAAAAAAATTGAATTTACAAAATTATTTTACTTGTTGAATTAGGCACTTGTGGTCTACGATTGCAGAAAACGTGTTGTTTATTATTTTGCGAAGATTGTTTGACAAGACGTATTCCTTGACAGTATTTAACATTTCGCAATAATAATAAATACACTGAAGGTGTTACAGCATCAAATTGACCATTTTTTTCTTAAAATAGTTCACTATCGGACAGGGTTTAACATTAAAATTGTATCGCGGTGTGGATATGTAACAACGGCCAATGATCTCAACAGCAGTTACGTTCAGCAGACCATACCCCATCAAGATAGACAATTGCATAATTATCGGAACACGATTGACGCCTCTCGGGTGAAAGTAAAGGTAATTTGCTTCTCCGTTTTTCATTTGGATTTTCCGATATCTATGTCAAGGTTGGCTAATACACGAACACACATACTTTACAGAACGCTTATGAAAATCGCACGTGGTATGACACATGTCTGCAAAACGGTTCAATTATGACATGTGGAAGAGCTATTTTCTTACAAGTGTAAAATTAATTATTTATTTATGGTTTTTATTTTCATTTTTACATTTGAAACTATTAATATGCTATTATATTTACTACAATAGCAGTATAAACTATAATAGAGGGAGTAATAGCGGCGGACGGCAACACCTAAGTCAAAATTGACGATACAGAACTTCAGTATGTAAATATGCATCCTACGTACTGCAAAAGACTAAACTAAAATTAAATTTGATTTCATTTACATAGGTTAAAAATTGCCTCTTTGGAAAAGGTAGATATTTGTAGAAAACACATATAGTGAACCGATGTTAATGATTTTATCATGAATAGAGACTGGTTTTGCTTGGTTCGGGCTTTTGACTCTAGTCAGTGTCATCGCTTCAATTTGTAAGTCCTCTATGGGTATTTATTTTCGTTGTCAGAAACTATGTTTTGGACGAAACCATGACCTTTTTTCTTTTATTTTGTGTAAGGTATATTGCTGGGTTCTTTAGATATGCCTAGAAGGTATAAGAATGACCAAGGCGTACAAATGTAAATTTTCAATGAATTTTTATTAAAAAAATATTTCATTTTGCCTTATGATTAACTTTGTATTTAATTTTTATTTCAACATCAATACGCAATGGACATTGAAAAAGAAAATTATTTAACGGTTTGAACGTTATCAAATTAACAATATAATAAGTAACATACAATTTTGTTTCTATATTAAAAATATACATTTATTTGGTATGATTTCAAATATAATAATCAAATTTACAAAATTCCCAAGTAATGCTTAATTTTATTTGTCAACCATAATAAATACGAGTAATAATTTTTGATCTACTGGGATAATTATTCATTTGTCCATATGACGAAACCGGTACAAATGGTAATTGTCTAGACGGATAAATTGCTACGTCGTTAGTAGGGTCGTGTCTTTTATATTTTAGTAATTTGTTGTTGGTGACATATGTAATGGGATTGGTGGCGGTTGGAATGCTTTGTTTTTGATATTCCTGCGAAGATTTGAGATATTTTTGAATCATCAACTTATCCGGACACGGCTTTGCTTGAACTTTTGCGTTTTTATGAGGACCTTTTTCCGTGTATATCACGTGATGATGGTGATGATGAACAGTCTTTACGCGACTCGGAACATAAATTATTACTCTGGAAATCATCGAAACTACATATTTAAATTATTCATTAGTTTTTCAATTCGATACTTACTTATTGTGTGATAGCATATTGTCAAATTTAAACGAAAGTAATAATTATACCTACTATAATTTTTTAATTTTAAATTATTTTTTAAATAATTTAGATGATTAATAAAAGAAATAATGGCTCTCTATAAAAGTTTAAACGTAAAGTATATTTCGATTTAATTTCAATATTTATTTTTACTATACCACGTGTTTCATTAACTATGTCTTCAAAAATATAAAACTTTGACTCTTTTAGATTCAACTAGATATGTTTTGTGATCTTCTGGCATAAAATCGGTCCAATTAGAGCGGAGTTGATGTATATAGTGATACAAAAAAAATCAACAGAATACAACCAATAACTTTCAGTTACGCATTAAAACTCAAAATATAAATCATATTGTAATTAGGACTAAGTTAGTCACCCTTATATATAAGGTAATCAAGTGATTTTATTTTTGAAACTCTTCAAAAAGATGAAAAATTCTTAAATAAATAAAAACGATAAGTATTTTTATATTGTTTCAGTAGTTAAATCATTTGAAATTGATCATTTTTACTATTTAAATTGTTTTTTAATCTTATTGTTATTATTGTTACAAAAACTGATGAAATATTCATTAGGCCACTTTTGGCCGTTTTCAACGATTTAGTATTTATTCATATCATCATGCTTTTTAAATTAAACGCATTGTTTTTAAATATTTTTCTTAATTTTAATTTCTATATTAAATTTATTTTATAATTAGGCAACTCGACTGTTTTTCAAACGTTTATTAATAATTATCAAACCACCAAAACTACTCTCACATAATAAAAATGTTCCTAGTTTTAACCAGTCAATTACTCGCTCTAGATACTAAAATTTAAAATACATAACTGCTACTGTTTCCAATTTTAACCAAATATGTCCACTTAATACAAAACCATATTATTATGTTGATTATGTAGAAAAATCTTATATAATCTTTATTATTAAAGTAAATAATTTCCGTTGCGTATCATTGACTATGTATAATAACAAATCTACCACAATGACAGTATTTGTATGATACTATTTATCTATATCCGTCACACAAGATTAAATAATTATTCATTGTACTGATTTTATTTTTTAATTTCTTAACAATTTTTGGGTTAAAAAATTACTTATTGACATTCCTATCATTAATTTGTACACTAGACATTTTATTACAGTCATTCTATTGGCCATTTTTGAATAGAACATTTTAGCCCCTTATATTATTAGATAAGAGTCTTTGGTCAAAGATTTAATGAATGGACATCAATAAGGATCTTTACATACTATTGATCCGTATTTAACCTTTTTGGTTGAATACGATGATATTTATTTTAAAATTTTCCAACATACTGTTCATTTACTTAATTTGTGTACTAAATTTATGATTTATTATATCAAATGCTTTTTTAATATCAGTATAGATTGAATCAATGTGAAAACATTTAGATAAATTGTCAATTAAATATTAATAATATAAAATTCATTTAATTTCAATTAACTTTTTTTGTCTAAAACCAAGTCCAAAAACTGTCCTTAAGTTAAACTATGATTAAACGTAGTAGTAATAAATTCATTCAAAGGAAGCTACGGATATTAGCGAAAGAGGTTCAAGGATTTGTTCACTAAAAAAAATAAAAAAATCGTTGACATTAATGTTTTATTTTTAGGACTGAGATCACCCATAGACAGTATTAAGATACTATGCAACGTATAAATCTTGTTAGCTATTTTGAAATGGGACTTCAAAGAGTCTTGATAACCCTAAGAAAAATAAAATATTTTTATTGAGTTTTTCCTTTAATTTATTATTTATTCTTCTTAAAATTGTGAAATACACTTCAAAAATAATTATGACACCCCTGTAAAACTATCCAATTCATCAACAAAATCATATCGAAACAACAATATTAATTAAGTTTTTTCTTTTGTATCATCAGAGCCGTATTTAATATTCACGACAAGGGGAACAGGAACTGCCTATATCGTCCACCTAAATACGCCACTACTTTTAGTGGAGGGAGACAACTATTGATATTTTATACTCGAGTTTTTCAATTTTTATCGTTAGTATTACATTATACATACTTGAAAATACAAATAAAAAAGTTATATAATTCAAAATATAAAGATTTTTTTTAATCTGCATATGATTTATAACTAATGGATAGCTAAAAACATATTCAGGAAATTTTACAGAATATTATAAATTTGAATAAAAAAAAAATAATAAGAAAATTTTCTGACTTTTTTATGTGATTAAATTATTTAAAAATTAAAATAATTAGTTATATTGTAATATTATTTAATACTTACTTTTTTTCTTCTTCGCAGTCCGTTGAGTATATTAGATTTACTGTTATTAACTATAAAATAAAAAACATTATTTTTAATATTTATAAATAAACGTAAATAAGTTGAAAAGAAACTTTCTGCGCACGTTAAAAATTCTTTAAGTACAAGTTTTTTTTTTTAATTTGTTTACAAACTTACAAAAGTTAATAAAATTTTATGTCCTCTCCATTCCATTTTTTGTTTGTGTTATACAACTAAAAATTAATATAATTCACTCGGACATTTAACTGTTAACGGTCAGCTATTATTTAACTGATTAAAAACTATTTTAGTTTGTGTTTAGCCATCGTTCATCTAGACCATAGGGTGTCACGGACCAGTAATCATAGAAATCTCTCATCGCCACCCCCACTATTGTTTTAAGATACTCCACTATTTCTATTCCCACGTAGATGCTTTTTTGTTATTATTTCTCTAGTCACACTTAATTAAGTACGGAATTTGCATCGATATTTCTTTATACGTCACGTACAATAGTGTTCGGTTACACATATCACTTACATATATATAAAGATATATATGCATAATACACGGTTTTCATACTCATTTATACACTTGTATTGTTCTACGTTTCACCAAAGTTATTAATGCACACTTTCTTTTAATTTGATTACTTTTTATTTTTACCCCACTTAATAATTTAGGTATTAAAACTATATTTGACTTTCTAACTGGACAAAACTTATGAAAAACGATTGTCTTTGTTAAAAATAAAATAAAAATTAAGCTTATATTGCTCAAATTGAGCGAAGAAAAAATGATGGGAACATTTTTCAATTACCAGAGATAATGATATTTAACTAATTTATATTTTATTAATAGAATTTTTTTCTAATGAACATAGCTATGGGTGATTTTAAGGATATGTCCCTCAATATAACGTTAAGTACTGTTGGAGTGTGTGACTATCTCGTCTATAATGTGCATCAAGGATCATAAAATGATCTCGTTTCATAAATTAACTAAATAAAATCTTCATTACCGTTTGTTATATTGTTTCAGTTACTATTTGAAATTAAAATACATTGGGTTAATAAATATGAACGATAATTTTTCGACTGTAATAACAAATAAGTGTAATCGTTATTCATAAAGATAAATCTATTTCTGAAGAAAATTCAACTATAAAAGGAAAAGTAATGATAAAGTTGAGGAAGATGGATCGTCTACTAACGAAAATAATAAGAACAACAATTGTTTTATTCAACGCGAATCTCGAAAAGAATAATTTTTTTTATTGGTGTAGATGATACAAATGATATTTAGTTGTAATAAGAATGAAGTTAATGCCAAAAAGAGATAACATTGTCAGTATTCATAATTATTAAATAAACTTCATTTTTATTACAACTACTACCACTTAAAACCAGTAAAACGTTTTTTTTTTTGTCAATTTAAACTTCATATGACTGTTATTATATTCATAAATAGAATAGTAAAAATAATTTTAGCCAATATAAAGTTGAAAATCAAATATTATGAATAGATACAAATGAAACTCCAAATTTAGTCATATCATTAATAAGACTTCAATAGTTTTTTATATTCCTTTAATGATTGGAAAGTATAATTATCAACATGTTACAATAAATCTTTAATTATTTTAAAATAAATATCAATAAAATTTAACGATTTATTAAAAACTACTTTTGTATTCTTCATAATAAAAATTCTTTAATGTATAATCTTGTTGTAATACAATTTGTTATATATTAAATTTAGTGACATTTATTTAAAACATTGATTTTTCTACTACAAAATAATTAAAAATGAAAACATCTGCATAAAAAGTTCATTATTTTATTCTAACTTTTTAAAATATATATTAAATAAAAGTTTAAATAATCTAATTATACTATTGAAAATATATTCCTAACAACATGTCTTTTGCATAAAATTATCGAACAACTTCATAAGATTTAAATCGTAGAAATGCCTCATTTTTGTATCATAAAATATTATATGATGTATAAAATGTATTATAATTAATACATTATATTTTTTAATAAGTAGGGCCTATATATGTGCATTTTAAGAGACCTTATACTTCCTTCTAGTTTAAACATAACCCCACTTTACAAAAAATTGTCAATAATCTATCATCATGACATATACTTATTAATGTTCTTGCTAAACAATAATAATTCATAAAAAAAGTTTAAGTAATGATTTTTACACGCATTTATGTTTATTAAGTTGCATCATGTGAATTTCAGGGAGTTTACATTAGCTCTGTTACACTATGATATGTTTGATAAGTAATACACGGATTAATTCGATTAAATTATTCTCAAATATTATTTAAAGGTTTAAACATATGAGTTTCTAAAGTTTTATATTTTAAAACTATAACACATTTTAAGAAATGACATTTGTTTTTCACTTTTTAACTTTTTGTTATAATAAATTGTTTTAGATCTATAATAACTTTTGAAGTTAAAATAAATCATTCTATAAAAATAAAGAAAATAATTTTTATTATTGTAAAATAACTTTAATTATCAGAAATTAATTATTTACAAAATCTTATCAGATAAGATCATAATAAGACAACTCATTTCATTTTTTATCAAGTCATACAAAAAATAATTTTCCTTTAAGTGGTAACAAAATTTACAATACTCAAATTATATAATACTAGCATTTTACTGGTTGCAGTTTTCAAAAAGTTCATATTAACTAAATAACTTTTAATAGCTATATTTAATAAGATTTATTAAGCAATTGTAAAGATAAACTAGAAAATAAGAATGAATTGGACATCAATAAATTACATTGTAAAATTAGTGTAGATGTGATTAAGGAAAACATAAGTTCAAACCTAAAAACACTTAACTAACGGTTGACATAAAATATTTGATACATATCTTATGGCAGACATTTTTTAACTCAAAATTTCAATATTTAAACAATACAACTAATAATATAAATAAGTAACAATTGTATGGGCAATTATCAAAAATATGAATTGTTCAATAAATTTAGATTTAGACTATTTACAATGAAATAAGGGTATACTTAAGTGTCGTTTTAAAATTTTAATAATGTTAAAATATTATATTTTTATAAATTTTTTTACTATCATTAAAATGATAATAATAGTTATCTTTTATTACTTATAGAATTCAGTTAATTGTATTTAAATAATTTTGGCGATTTATTCGAACCTGTTTTGTACATTTAAATTGTCTATAGAATATGGAAAAAAGTTTATTACTCAATAGTTAATTTACATAATAAAACGAAAAAGAGAAAACAATACAGAAAAAGTATCAATAAATCATTTATCTAACGAAATCTGGAAATGATTTGACAGCTTTTGCTAACATTATATCAATTTGAACATATTAATGTTTTACATGAGTGCAAGTTATTATATTGAAAATTTAACAAAAAATGTATTTTCATATTATTTTATACTACTTAATTTAATAATGATTTCTAGTATTTTATTTTAATACAAAACCACAACTTCCAATGTAAAGATAGTCCATCTGTTTTATAACCTAATGAAATCTTTCCACTTGTTCATCATTTACTTCATCCAAATTATTTGGGAATTTATCTAAATGGAAAGATATATAAAAGAGTTCAATGCTCATATTACAACTCAAGAAATGACAGTTTTTTAATGTACAATTACCAATAGTAATTAATTTTCATTGTTCCTTAAAAATTTGTTAATTATATCCTTAAATAAAAATCAGGAATATTTTTTAATATTTGTGATCCAAATTTTTTCAGAAAATTGTATCCATGATTATTATTTTATAATATTTTTGTAACTTTTATTATCTAACACTTTCTTTTTTATTAGTTAAACATTTGAAAAAATAACAAAGATAAATAAAATTTAATTAAACCACTGTGTTCAGCGTAAAAATATACCTTAATTTGTGAAACATAAATTATTTTTATTTAAGTATTACAATGATCGAGAAGTAATTATAACAGAAGAACATTAGTTCTTACGAAATATTGTGACTTACTCATTTTTTTTTCTATCGACAGCAGTTATGGTACTTTCTAATTATTCATTAAAACACAATATAACAATTTTAAAATCTTTATAACATTGTTTATTTTATGATTATAAATTTAAACTTGGAGTTAAACCAAATTATAGTGAAAGTTCAGCTTAATTTTTTAAAAAAATACTGGGTCAAATTGTCATAGTAGCCTCAAATTACTTTTCTACTTTTTTATAACAAAAATAAAACAAATTTTAAATTTCAAGACAAAAAATTTTTTTAATATTTTTTATGAATTTTTAAGTGATAATAATTATCACTTAATTAGTAATTATATCAAAAACTAAATATGTTGAAATAAATCTGAAACTAGAATTAGAATAAGCAGCAAAATTCCTTATAGATAGAATTTATCTAATATTTTAAACTATAGAAATTTATTTATTTTTATTCTGTGTTTTAGAGAAAAATTTAATTTGAAATTTTGATTCAATTTTGAAACATTAAGTCATTGAAAATAGACATACATAAAACCCATAAAAATATTTATTTTTGTCTTTAAAGTCAGGCGTCGTACCTAAAGCATTGAAACATAGCTTTGTTGTGCATATTTGGAAATTTGAAGATAAATCTCTGTAATGAACCATAGGTCTATTTCAAAATGAAATGTATTATCAAAAATATTTGTAAGTATGCTAGTCATGGTTTTCAACCAGCTAAACCTCCAGTGACTAATACATTAATATTTTACTCATTTTTTAAGGTATAACCAAGTTGGCACCATTTTCACAGATTTACCAAAGGCGTTGCATAAAGTCGATCACTAATTATGAATAGCCAAATTACACAAACTTGGATCTAGTAAGTTATAAATCGACAACTTATGTCCGTATGTATTTAGCGTTGATAATGGTAACATTGTTCCCGAAATTCATATCCGTGATTTTTAGTAATTTTTTTGTGGCTTTTTCAGTTAAATATTTTTAATATTTTTTTACTTTTAAATTAACATTTTAAATAATTAGTCACGAGTGATAAATTTTTATTTTATCGGATTAAGAAATCCTATTCTTTTGAGGCTTTCTTCCTATCTAGAAGATAAAGTTCAAAAATTGAACATATAAGGCTGGTTTTCTAACAATATTAAAGTAATGTTACATGTTCTACAGGGTAGTCATTTATCTTCCTTACTTTTCCTTATATTTATAAATGATTTATCATATTATTTTCAATCATACAAATTCCTTTAATCTTATAGTAATTTATATAAAATATATTTATATATTGAATGTTTTCAATATGTGTTTTAACACCTTAATAGATTTTGATTTAATTTTTTTTTTAATTTTATCAAATAAAAGTACTGTCACGGAATGGCTTCATATCGTAATATTCGCAGCTAATTTATAATTTTAAATAGTTGGAAAGAATTTGTTAAGCGATAAACGTTCCGAAGTCCGGCCCAACGATTTTATCCAAAATGGTAAAATCGTTGAACCAGCCTTATTTAGGGTGGTTATAAGTAAGGGAAATAAAGTTTTTTATGTTTTAATTGTTGTATTCCCCTTCCTAACAGCTCAAATATACAGTTTATTTAATTTTTAAAATTAATTTTGGAATCAGTAATGTTGATTTTTGTACCACTTGAATCGTTGTTATTTCAATACGCAAATATGTAATGAGAATTCTCGGCATTAGTAGAGATTACATTAATAATAAGTACTACAAAATGCTTAAATGATTTTTATCTCACTTAATTTTTCAGTACATAAAAATTCATAAAAAATAAGTCAATTAAGCGTGTGCCCAGTAATGACTTCTGAAATCTCTCGTTCTTCGATTTAAGTGTATTAATGCGCTTTTACATTCTCTCGACTTGACAAAATGACAAAAAAAAGTACCATTGGCTTTCGCTTCCTTTCGCTTCACTTTGATCATTTCTATTTTATGTGATCGCATTAACGTAAGGTAAATTACGAGAACTAACGTGCACCTATATCATTATTAGCAAGTTAGAGCGGTAAAAATAGATATTAGCGCACACGACAATTAACATAATAGATTCGATATTTTAAAAATTTTCCTTTCTTTGTTTTGGTGTTGTTCAGATGAATACGCATTGGTTACGATACTTATTGACGGCAGCGGGTTCAGTTAATACACTACTGTTTTTGAAACTTAAGCTGTTGTCTAATTCCATCCGTCATTGATATGTAGTTTCAGGTGTTTGATATGGTTGAAAACCCTTACTTTACTGGGGACATTCCCCTTAGATATTTTACACAGCCGGAACATCTTATAGTGTGAAAAATATGTTCACCGTATTGAACACGAATTTCGCAATGATTTTACATAAAAAGCGTTAGACTACGCAGAATGCCTTCAAGCTTAAAATTCACTAGTCAGTGCATCCGAGATGATCGCGAATAATAATTGTGTTATTTTTTTGATATACCAAGTAATTCTTTTCGGATTAATTAGTTGTAATACTCTGTTCTAATTAATTGTGCTATACTTTCTTACGGATGCAGTTTAGTGCAATATTATGATCGTTTATCTGTAATCAAATTCATCAAAGTAATATGCTACATATTTTTTTGCAAAACGGCAGTCTATATTAACGGTTAATTAACATAGAAACTCCAAATGTTGAAAGTGCCTCGATTCAAAATAATACATCAGATACGATTTGTATAATTATTTTTCATATAGTTCGTCCGTATGACAAGCATTCGTTTCGCTTAATAAACGTTATTAGAGCGGATTGGCCATAAAAAAGAAGATAGAACGTGTAGATACAGCGTGTGCTTCGAGCCTCGGGCTATGAGCTTCTAACATGGTAGCTTATGATTTATAGCGAATAACTGGCTCGCTTCGATTCGCTAGACGATTATTCAAAACACCGTAGGTATTGTAACAAGTTTTTAGCATTTTTTTCTTGTTGAGATCATCTAGAGTCTTTTCCGTTCATTGTATATTTGTGCGACCTCAATGAAAAACCTTATTAGTTATTAATAACTTTTAATTATCTTCATCTATCAAGCCGTATCCATTACCGCTCTTGTTTACAAATAGTCAAATTAAAACAAAGTCAAGTTAACAATCGCTTGTAATTAAGTGGCAAGCATAAGAAAGTACAATAGTTTCTTTTCGTTTGCCCGGAGGACGTACAATTTCTGATTATTTTCTTGATTTCTTCGAGATTTGGTATAATTTTTAAATGCAAACCATGACTTTGTATTTTAACAAACAAATAACATGTTGGATTCTCACATGTTATATCCTGAAAAAAAGTACATCCAGAATTGTTATGATCTTTATCGTTTATTTTATGGATTTTTACACCATTTAGGAAATTCACTGACGTTCTCAGCTGGAGTCGCTTTTAATTTGCACAACTATGTATTACAACCACTTAAGTATAATCTAGGTTAATAAAATGATATTACACTATTACTTTTCTTTTTGACACTACTAAAATGTCATATTATTGTTTTTAAGAACATATTCATCATTAATCGCGAGAAAAATTCTCACAATTATATGAGAGTAGTCCTCCTATTGTTTACCTAGATAATAAAAGTAAATTTATTTCTTTGAAAAAATATTTGTACATAAATGAATGCAACTGCAAATTAAGGAAAGAGACACACCAACGTTTTATTATTTTTTTAATATAAAAAAAATTCTAATTCGCTTAATATACTATTAGCTTTTGTAAGAAAATTATTTATTTTACGAAAAAAAATGCATTTTCTACAAGTAATTTTTTAAACAATTTTTTAAAACATAATTCAATTCAATCTTAATAGAAATATATATCATTTTTTAATTAACATTTAGAGTTCTAAATAAATTGGATTGAAATTGTTCATATACATTTTGTGTCTATGATTAGAAAATAATTTTGGACATTTTAATGTACACTATCATATTTAGAAGATACTATTGAAAAATACTATTAAGTGCAGTGAATGTTTTTATTTAATTCTTTACTGTGATTATTTTATTATTAAGTTTAATATTATTTTAAAATTTTGTTATTTAATATTTTTATTACAATTACCTTGTGCAATTACTCGGTGTATCGTATGTATGTATATATAAAGTTATATAAATATTTTCATTTAGAACAAATAATAATTGTTGAATGTCGCAATAAAATGGACAGTTTCCAATATAATAATTTTCTTTGACGCCTATTGAAGCTTATAAGCTTTTAGTATTAATTAAATATTAAATCAGTCTTTCCACGTGGGTGATTAATTAATTTACTTTTTTAAAAGAAATCACTTTTGAAATGATCAAATATGTTAATTTGAAATTACTTGAAATTCGCGAATTTCTTATAATTTCCTGTTCTTTTAAAATTACTAAATACTACTGTTCATTTAATATGTCGGTTTAAATTATAATCACTGTTTTGCAAAAACAGTCGTCTAAAAAATATTTTATATGTATCGCTTATAATATTAGATATATTTCAGAACATTTTACTGGTTTGACGAGTGGTGTTTCAGAATTTATGTTGACAAAAATCAAACTTGTTGTTTCTTTAATCAGATTTATTATGTGTCAATGTTTTTTTATAAATATATCTCGTTCCCTATTTCTCAAGTTTTCTCTAAAAATTTCTAGTGTGAAATGAACAACTTCAGAGTATCTTTCTGATTGAAGATTCTGTTTTGATATACAAATGTGTCGGCAAATTAGCGAAATAACTGGAATAGAGTGAATACGTAATACTCGTTTCTATACAGTCTTCTTATCGTTTAACGTGAAATTAAACTAAATGTTTGTAAGATAATGTATTTTATATTAAACTTAATTAAAATATTATATTATCGTCACTTCAATTTCACTCTCTTAGCATAATGTTTTCAAAATGATAAAACTAATGTTATTTTTTCAATTATAATTTCTATGAAAATTTAATTCTATTTTGATTAACCCGTATGTTTTACACTATACTACAAAAATTATGCCTTAATTATATAATGAATGATTCGCTAATTAATTAATAATAATCAGTCATATTATCTTGTGTATTTTCTCTAACTAGTTCTTTTTAAAACGGTACGTTACATACATTTCTAGAGGCATATTTATAGTCTTTATGATATACCAGTTTTTTTTTTGTAAAAATAGTTTTATTTAACTTTACTAAAAATACTTAAAACTAGTCTTGAATCTAATTTTCATCAAATTCAACTGTCCGTTAGAAAGTGATGTTTGTCATCACGTAAACACGGCGTTAAGTGATAAAAAAGGAATTTTAATGATACATTATGACATAGTGTGTATTTAATGACAAAAGCGGAGTAAAACAAAAAATATATACTGGAAAGCAAAGTTCAAAATATCGATACTCTTATTTTATCCAAATGTTTAGAAGTCTTACTTGACTTTTAGTCCATTTGGTTTCCCTAAGTAATTTAATACGTAGATAAATAACTAAAAATATCAATAAAAATAACTACAATTAATAGCAAACAATGATTTGATTACTTAATCAAATTGTTTTAATCATAGAAATACAAACTTTGAAACTACTCAGAGAAATGCTACGGAGACTTTAACGAGAAAAATTTCTTTAAAAATAACTCAAATCAACACTACCGGAATTCAAAGAAAGTACTTATCCTATAAAAAGAAATTTTAATGTATGAAGTACCAATAAGAATTATGTAATGTTTGTTTATTTTATCTAAAGACATCTGATCATGATTTCTTTATGCTAAATTTTTAATTAATTTATTGACTTTGTAGTTTAAGTTGTCATTTATATTATGATAATAATTTCTTGGTGTTTATTTCATGAATATGTATAAACGTTAAAGATAAATGCTGTATTACAACTAATAACTCAAGCGACAATGTGTAATTTAAAAGAAGTTTCTCTCTTAAGGGGCGCCAGTATTGATGGCACATCATAATTTACTATGAACCTCCAACAAAAAATCAAGAAAATGGTAAATCAAGAATTCTAAATATTTTGTTTGGATCACGATTATGAATTATTTAATGAAAGAGTCTGTTATCGTAAAATCTTTGTATCAGACTTATTTACTTTAATACTAACATTAAACGTTTTATTTTAAATTCAAAAACGCTATCAAGAAAACCATTAATTAATAAAATCAGCGAAACTTTGTTGTTCTTTTTATTTACAAAAGTTAAAAAAATATTAACTATAAACATCAAATTCAGGTTAATGATTGTCGTTAAACGTAATTTTGGAAAAGTTTTCTTTTTGAAATGCATTATAGGATTTTCTTGCACCTCGGGGTTATGGCGATTTCTCAAAGGGACGGCGTCGTGACCTCAGGGGTTAGGAACACGTCGCTATAAGCCAAAAAAAAAACTTAAGTGATTTTCGTTGATAACTATATAGTGACTATGTAATTCGGAGGATATCCGTTGAAATCGAAACGCATACGAAGGGGAAAGTACTTGATGAAGTCATTATACTAAATTTGTGCGTTGGGAGGAAAAAAGCGTGTTCAAGTTTGGCGGTATAGCGGGTGGGGAGGCTGCAACGTGCAGCGGCTAAAAACTAGAATGGCTCTTCGTGTCGACTATCATTCCGACGTGAACAATTGACCGTTCGAAGTGCTCCCCAATGATAACGTATATGAGAGTACATTATTCTCCACGTTCGAACACGACTGTTTGCTACTGAACGCGCTGCCGACACCATCGCCGCATTACTGTGTTCATCGTTCAACCGAGTTCAGGTACGTTTCCGTTAAATTAGAAAAAATTAATGGTCCATCAAAACTGTAATGAGGCCTAGAACTCCATGATAGCTCATAGACATACTAATATACTCGATGGCATCTGAAAATAACAAAAACAATCTTACACAACCCGAGCAATTAAACTAATAACTCAATTTTGTTGTTTTTTTGCTTCTGGCCCTCCTGAACGTTCCACCGTTCATCAATTATCTTATTTCGTAGATATTGTAAAAATGTATTATTCCAGTGTCACACTGGCAAGATAATTTTCTTATGTGACAGCTGACCTAAAACACATACACTTCTTGATGTGTTTATTCTTAATTAAGTTTAAAATGCAAAGGTTGATTGAAATGGAAGTATCATTCCATTTCTAAAATGGAAAGATACGACTCAGAAATTTTACTCGAATGTAGACTAAATATAAACAATTTATTATACATTGACCATTTGAAAATATTTGATGATTTTTTTTAATCGTTAGACTTGGATCATCTATTGCTTAATGTCTTCATTAGTATAGTATTCAGTAACAAAACATGTTTTAATAATAAAAAAAATTATTCCCTCATAGCAAGTCCATGTTGTTTCCTGGATCATTAAATTTCAAATAACGGCAAGTCTATTTTTAATATAAGTGTTTATAATTTATTTCTAAAAATGAAATTACATTTTGTATTCAACTAGTATTGTACACTCAGTACGTTATATCTATAGCGTTTATCATCATGTTTTTCTCGTTATTACCTTAGAGATAAAATTCTTATTAGATTGAAAAAAAACTCTCATAAAGCATTAGTAAATAATGTCCTGATTGACCAATAATTATAGAAATTAACGTTAAGTTATTTATTTCAAATAATTGCTCTATTAGTTTTTACCAAAGGTATCTTATAACTATTAATGATTTTAGCTTAAAAATCTGTGGATTGATACTTTCAGACATCTGTGCGTGTTTATGAAAACAATAATTATTACTGCCACTCTCATAAGCAAACCATTTGCTGGATTTTCTTTTTTTTAATTGCAGAGAAAATACGCGCTCAATTAGTATTTGTCGAACCTAGTTAACAATAATAAGCATATTTTGAAGACCGCCAATTTTGGAGGTAGTAATTCAGCTTTGAACAAATAAATGCTGCATTGTTTCTCAATGCTTGTGAGATTTTAAAATAAAACCACTGTCATTATCTAATTATCATTGTATTATGTCAAGTAAATAGGGTTAAATTTCTTCGAATAATACTATGACAGGTAACACTGGGCAATATTTCTAGAACGTACGAACGAATAGCACAAATATCTGATTATTTACTATAAAATATAATTTTAAAATTGATACTTATTAAAGTTTAGGTTTTCTATCCACTTCTCTAATATATTTGTACACAGATACAGCTCTAACCCATTTACTCTCTTTATTTTGCAAGAAAAAAATTATAATTTTAAAATAGTAGAACTAGTTATCTTTTTTTTCTCATTGTTTTTTTATTTAAAATAGAGAAGGAAATAACTGTAAGAGTTTTCGATTATTATTAATACAGATGTTATTTTGTAAAATGTTAATCAATCAATAAAGGGACAAGTAATTCCTGCACAGTGAATTCCTCTGACGTTTTTTATGAAAAAAAAGTCTAAACTGAACTGGTTGTATAACAGTGATTAACTGTTCTGCATTCTAAAAAACAAGAATTTTGACATATAACAAAAATGTACCTGCCTACTACGTTAAACTTGCGTTTAAAATTAATTTAAAGATAATAGACCGCATTAATTAATATATTTATTTATATCTTTAAAACGTTGAAAATAAGACCTAACGTCAATTTTTACAAGTGAAAACTTAATAATATTTTATATTAAAATTCTAATTTTTAAAATTAATAAATTTAACACTTAAGCCGAGTGTAATATACTCATAAAATAAAATGTTATACAATATAACTGTGTCTTATTAGATTCGCATCGAGACTCCAATTAATTATTACGCGTTTAAAAATAATGCGTCGACTAGTTGTTTTTTTAAACTATAGACCATGTCTTTGGCTGAATAATGAAAACAATTTGAATCGTAGATAGAAGTCGAATTAAAAATTTGTTTAGCTCAGATTTTAATAAAATTGTATAACATATCTTAAAGCTCACGTTGCGATGTCGCACAATAGTACTAAATATTTTACCCATCTGAAAATTTATTTAACTGTAAGAACTCTCATATGATTCATATATTACATTTTTTTTTTATTTGATACATGTTTTTTCTTCTCGCTTGATTATTTTTTCTCGCCATGTCCAAACGTCTATTCATATTGGTTTTTTATGTTTTAATATTTCAGTGTCATTCCACTCACATCTGAAATTTCATTTAAAGATCCTTACTGTTTCAGTATTTTATTCGTGATCGTTTCGATCCATATACAATTTATGCTCAACACTAAACTTCATAAAGAAATTCGTCTACTGTACAGTAATTTAAATAGTAGATACCGTTGCACAGCGATAATAAAAATTTAATTCAAATCTCATAGATTTGGAAATATAATTGTTTTTATTTGATCGATAATTTGATTTAGAAACGATACTTTTTTAAACGAACATAAATGTTTACCATTTAATAATGAAAATAATAATTACACGTTTACTTCGCACTCTATAAAAAGAAACAACAAATTTTAATATTAATTATTTAAAAGTATTTTTTGTATGATAATTAATTGGCATCATTGGATCTAAAAGGATACCTGCGTTTAATGATTTTCACTTAAATTTGATGAGCGTCTTATGTTTAATTGAGTTTGTCGTGATATAACTTCGAAATGTAATTTGTAAGTTTGTTATTAAAAGGTATTTAATATTTGCCGGTATCGTGAGACATAACACGTTATGTGCTGTTACTAAACTAATTTTGAAAATGTTCGCTGCATCACTTTCTGGCAGAGCGTGAAATATTAAGACATTTAGAAAACTCGAATAGATACACTGATTAAGTTTTCGCATCAGTAGCTTAAATGTGAAAGTATAAAGCAATTTTCGCTTTTTAAGTTCTACAGGTACAAATTCACTTAATATTACAATAGTGTTGTAAGTGTACTAAATTTTTTAAGCGAAACAACACTCAACTGCAGTAATTCAATTAATTTTAAAACTGCACATAATGAATTTATTATGTTGGCCAGTAACGAGCTGATTTTTGTAATAATTATTTTACTTTGCGATGGTTCTGATACTAGACGGTGTCGTATTTGTTATTAAAATATAACTTCGAGAACTATTTGTTGAGAAGACACTGTCCATTAACGTCACCGACTACTCGAGGAAAATAATTACCTTGTCCGCGATTGCTTTTTTTCGCGTTGTGCCACACTTGTATTACGATACGTCAAAGTAGTGTGTTTAATAACATTACTGATTTAATTAGCAAAAACCGGTAGATCGATGCGCTTTTTGCCTACCGGGTAAATCGTCAACGGTACCACCAGTAGTGGCGGGTAACGTCGTACAGAATGGAACGTTTGCGCGACAAACGGAAGCAAATTAGTTACATTTATGATATTCATCTTTACACAATGTGGTTGCAATTCAGATCAAGTTTTATCCGTTCGATTTCCGAGTGAAAGTGTAATATTATCGTTGTGTTTATCCTGAGTACGCGTATTGTCATTATTGCATTAACGATGTGTGCGATTGTGTCCGAACACATATGAATATATTCCATTTACACTCTCTAATTGCATTATAACCCGAACGAATTTTCCATATGGATCTGATACACCTGAACGCGATCTATGGACCCGCACAATTTGTGTCTACATCATTGTTTACCTTGCGATCGTTTCACTTTTCACAAAAACCGGTCACTCGTCGCCCTTTACCGGTACAAATGCATTTGCTTTCTATACCTTTGTATAACCGCAAAAGAGATGCGATGCCAAACGTGTGCGGTCGTAGCTATTTGGAGCTTGTTGGACTATTGCGTCTATTTCGTCGTCTGTGACATCTGCTATCCGCTTTATACGACTACAGAAACAATTTAATAATATCCATGTTCTCGGTTTACATATATTTTTTTACAGAATTACTTAACCGTGAGAACCGTGTAGTATTTGACCTAAATAACCGAAGAACACGGGCAAACGCATAAATTACACGAAGCGGCATTCGTCGATGCCGTGTCGATTAAATTAAAAAGCATTGTAATTATGCACATGTCCTCTTAATATTAATGACAGTTGAATGGTGTCCGTTTATGACGTGCAAAGTTCTGCGCAGATGCCTCGCCTGCAGGCCAACAACAATATACACAGACTAGTTTGTGTTCACAGGACATATGTTTGAACAACTTGGACGTTTTATTATTGAGGAGGTATAGTGCGGCCAATGAAGCATTTTACTTTGAGTGGCCAATAAGTAGAACCTCGATGAACGGAAACGTCGATATCAAAGCGGTTTACCGTATACATCCGGAGGGTTTACGTGATCAAGTGGAACTGATTTTTTTACTAATATTATCAATAATTTCATGTTTGTCTTGAGCCGACACCCTCTACACACACTAATTGACCGTTAATAAACAGTGTCAGGTGGTACAAGTGCATTCGTTGCACCTATTTGCACTGTTAATCGCCATTTACACGCCATACATTAAGAACGTTTAAGTCGCACGCATGTAGTTTCGGATAAACAAAAAATACTGTTGAAAATATTTAGGAACGCGCAGATTGTTTTAATGGGCAAAGTGTAATTATGTTGTCATGCGCGCGCATTCATAATTCGACGGGCGATGTGTTGTAACGCTCATAAATCGTGTTAGATTGTAATAACAGGGTGCATCGAGTCGCAGTGCACTCGAAACGCTTTAGTGCTAATAGACGCTGTTCTCGGCAACAAATTGCCAGAAATTTGCATTTTCATTGTACGTAACCTGAATATGTAATTATCGAACTCGCGTACAGATTTCTTATCGAGTGACATCATAACAGTAGTAACGCGCTGCCCGTGTCGCTGGACGATTTGTCAGCGCCGCTCGGGGTTGTTGACCAAAGAATCGTGCGGACGACCGACGAAAGGCATTGGATAATGTGTCGGCATAATTGAATAACGCATAATAATATTTACACCGCGCCTTTATTCCTATCACCCGAACGTGAAAACCCGACCCGAATGTAAACGCTTTGACTAATATGTGGTTAGGACACCCTTGACGAGGGAAAATAAAGCGCATGCGTTGCCTCTTATAAGGAAACGCTTAATTTTCGTCTAGACCGCATGTACGTCGCTCTGTTGTTACATATTTGACAGTTACATTTATAGTATGCAAGTGTGTTGTCGCGTTCAACCTCTCGTGCCTTCAGTTTACCGCGAACACAATGCATTATTGTAATGACGAGTACAACACAACGGTCGGAGTACCACGCGGACAGTTTATTCGTCAGGCGATGTCCACTAATAGAATTTAATGATAATGAATAACTGTTCGGTTGCTGTCGACGAAAACTCTTTTGGCCGTCTAAAATAAATGTTTGTCTTTGTGGCCAGTAACGACAAAAGGAGAAATGATCATAGCCGATCGAGTGTAGGAAAAGTCGGCCTTCACACCGCAGTGTTATAACAACTAATAGAATAACAATACAACGCGACCGGGACACTTGTTATACTTATTTGTAACCGAGTTACAAATACTTTTGTTCTAGTTTTTTTTTTATTTTCAGCGCACAAGAAACTATACGATCGGAGCTAATTTACACGCGAGTGTACCCGATGTTATAGTCAATCGAGATAAAAAAATACCGATAAAATGAACTTTCGAGTGGTACAAATTTTCAATGTTTACGGAAAAATAAAACCTTGACGATTTCGATGATCACGTATATTGTGTTACACGTTCGTCTAGAGTTTTTATCCGTAACGAAAACCCGGTAAAGTACAATTGATATCCACAAAATAACATTATTATAATCGTATTTCCTAGACGGAAGTAGAGAACACACCGCAATAACCCAACTCGAATAATTGACGAGTGATGTACATATTTTCATTAGAAATTCTGCACTATCGTTTTTATATAACTTGTGAATTAGCCAGTCTGTCGGTTTTGGCCAAGTAACTGCGGTTGCAATCCGCTCGACCGCAACCGCGTAACCAGCAACAGCCTATCTTAGATTTCGACTCGCTCGCCGTACAACAGGCGTCAGTTAACTTGACTCGTGCACAGTATGTACATTACCTTGTACATACGACCCGGACGATTTCGATTAACATTTTGGAAATAACCGGACACGGGCGACCTCCCGCGCATGTTAACCGGTTATTTACATTGAGTTTTAATGAGTATTCTAACACGAGTCTATGCACTGACAGATATCAACGCGCCGTAGCGCCTACCTCAACAATGGTCGGGCTTAACCCCCGTGATTAACACCACACGCGCTCATGTGTCCGGCTTTTATACTCCGTCCGGAATAAGTTGAATGCTGTCCCGGAGAAATTATTTGCAAAACGCCTCTTTCACCACGAGCGGAGGTAAGAGTATCTTTGACCCTTCGGATTGGCGTCCAGGACGTTTATTAAGTTATAATTATGCGTACACCACAGCTTTCTATATTCCGGTCGAAAATTTTTTTACGCGCTGAGCAAGAGTTGACGCTAACAAAACCACAAACGCAACGTTGTTTGGAAAAGGTGGAGGTCACGTGTACGCTGGCCAGTTAAAAAAAAGAAGCGATTGCAATAAAACATCATAACATGCGCTTTAATTACGCCGCGATTGCGTTCAACTGGAGAACTATTGAAGTTCTCCAGTTAAACGCAACCGTGGCGTTCTGTCCGAGTCTCGTGGCGTATCATTATGACGTCGTTGGCCGTTGCACGCATCTTTCTTCTTGCAGCGGTTGCACACGCGAACAACGCAACGACCCAGTAACGCACGCGGTGTAAATGTTGGCCGAGATGCTGTCCGAAGGAGACGACCTGCGCCACGGGGTAAGTCGGTAACGGTCCCGGCAACCGCATTTACATGCCACGTAATACACATATTTTCTCCCTGTCGACTGTTCGTACGGACAATATACTTTCGAAACACTACGCGGGTAATGTTTAATATAGTAAACATCGGATCGAGTCCACTCGACCGATACGAAACACTCCCAGTCACGTTTCCCGAGTTTGCGACGTTTTCAATATGCCTATTCTGAGCGTTTTTACTGCCGTTCCATGTCGCATCTACATGGAACCTTAGAACGAATCGCATATTTTTCGACAATTGAAAGCGCACACACATATACTTGGGAATAGCTTCGCGACGTTTCATTGCTTTCTACTAGTGTGCGAACGCATTCTTCCGTAGGCCGCAAACACCTTACCGCACACGACCCAATTACCGCCGGACTAGACTTTACTGATCGGCCGAGGTGCGCATATATAATTATGATCCACTTAATGGAGTGCGTTTTTTATTTACTTATTTTTTGCTCTTACCGTAAAAACAATGAAAAAAGCGAATAATCGCACGTGGTCTACGCCGAGTAGGCGCGAAACCGTGTCTTATAATCATTACTTCAACTCGAAGTCGATGCCGTATATCCGCTATCGTTTTCCAACGTTTCTCACAACTCGCACAAATATCTATATCCTTGTTAATTGAGAACCGCAATACAAACCGTAGTGAAAGCACAAGTCCCAGTGTAATCTGAATCTACCAAAGTACACACAAACAACAACAAAAGATACGATATTTTTAGACTTGAGTAAAAGCGATTCGGACGTAGTAATTAGAAACGCGTTTCCTGTTGGGCACAGTCCATACGCTTTTGATTTTTTATGGCGCCACGATCCCTTCATTCCGAAATATTCGAGTAGGCCGCCCAAAGTATGTGTCAACGTTGCTAACTGCGATAATAATCTACTGTCTGTTCCCGTCCGAATCAAACAAGTTTAATGTGCTTGTGTAATGATTTTATTTCTCTTTCTACGGGCCGTGTCAAATTTAATGATTCTTTTCACTTAATGGCGGACCTGACTCGTCGAGTGCATAGTCTGTCGATTACGCGTATTATGCCTCAATATCCTTCTACCGGTAGGACTTTCGCATAAATTGCAGTGCCTCGCACATACTTTGACACACGATTCACAATGTAGAGCCGGTACCCCTATTTCAAATTTCCAGTTAATCACGACTGAATCATTTTATATTAGTCATTCATAAAAACTAGTTAACATACTCGACATGGTTCTGGCCGACTGTTAAACTCTCCAAAATACTCGCCGCATCGATGATTAGTAACGTTTTTATTTTTAATCGCTTGTCCTCATCATATATTATTTTACAAAGAGATAAATGTAAAACGTAACTTTTTATGTTAGCACACNTAGTAACGTTTTTATTTTTAATCGCTTGTCCTCATCATATATTATTTTACAAAGAGATAAATGTAAAACGTAACTTTTTATGTATTGACTATACAAAATCCGAACTCTTCAAGGTATATAGTTTTGACATTATGACACTCCCAAGGGTATTTTGTACGTTTTAATCATCGTTCATAGCCTGTTCAAGTCATAAGTTTAAAAATTAATAACATATCAAAGAAAAAACTTATAATTTACAGTTTACTCGAATTAATTCACGCCCACTAATTACTTAATCGTTTCGCTATTATTAACAGCTTGTCGTCAGTTTAACGTTGCGGCACAATTATTTTAATATAACGACCATTCAATTACATTTATTTACATTAATACGAGTAATATCAATAGAGACATCCAATAAATAACTAAAAACAAAAATTATTTTTCAAATTTATAACATATTAATTAGGTAAAACTATTTTATTAATGTAGAAAAAATATCGAGTAAATCTAATAAAATATGTTTGATTTGACCTTGCAAGGATTTTTGAAACATTATAGTCACTCATGAGTAATAATAAAACATTGCTTAAAACAACTAACCATGTGATAATCAGAAAGTTATCTCTAATAACGAATATTTTATTTAGACAACGTAATCATTGTATTGTGATTAAAAATCGAGAATCAAAGCAATGCTTAAACTACTCCATTTTTCTGTTAATATCAGGTTTCAATAATAAATATTTTAATAAATAAATAAGTATTATTTTGCTTATTAATTACACAAAAATGAATTCGAATAAATTATTATTTCCGATTAACTTCTTTAAAATCAGCTCTAGGTTTTTTGGATCCTCAAAAATTTTGAAAAAACCGTATTACTATTGTACTGAACAGCATTACGTTATATTTTTTTTATAATTAATTTTTAACATAGAAAAATTGTAAAATTACAAGATAGTCATTACACTAATTCCTTGTTAAGTTGTTGTATTGTACAGATATAAAAAGTGTAAATAAATATTTTTCATAAAGTTCTTTATTTTATTTTGTGTTTAAAATGTAAGTCAATTAATTGCTACAGTTTTATAAACGATTTTCATGATTTTCTGGTGGTAATAAAAAAAAATTATTCAGAATTTATTAGTTTATAATATCCTGAATGTTTATTGAATAAATATTTTATTGAGATTACACACGCTATCCGGTTAAACAAATTCCAATGAATTTTTATTTAATAAATGTAAGCGATTGCGTTGTACAAAATTAGTTATTCATAATAAATAATGAGCTCGTTCATTTAAGAAGTTAAGCAATTAAATTAAAAAATGAGTTATTAAAACCATTATATACCATTATATGCAAAAAATAAATAATAGCACATACTGTTTAACACTTTTAGTGGTGTAATATCTTTAAGTTGGTATTATAAAACCTTAATATTTGAATTATCGATATTTTTAAAAATATAAGAATAATATTAAATAATAAAAACAAAACCATAAATTATAATTCACAATCATTTGTAACTTCCAAAGTAAAAAGATTTAACAAGTGTTTAGATTTCACAATAATATAACAAACTACAAATTAAACTTATGATATTTAGTACCATAAGCGTAATTTGAAAAAAATTTTTGGCAAATCCAACTTGATTTGTTCCTCTTTAAAAATATTTCCAAATAAATTTATAGGTTATGTTCATCATTTTTAGAGAGCATGCGACAGAATTAAGGGCCTAAACCTCTAGATTCCGCCACTTCATAATAAGTTTCAATTAAAAATTTCATTAATATGTTAATTATTGTAAAATTTCATTAGAATTCTTCCGGATGTTCTTAAATTAGTTGACGTATTTTTGAATAATTAGTTTTCTCGTATGTCAATTTTAACTAATTTTTTTTGTTCGCCATTTTCATTTTTAAACAAAATGTTTATGTTTGTATAATAATTACTCAAAGATAATAATATTTTGAACAATTTTAATTATATAAATAATATACAATAATAAATAATACGTTAGACTATTTTGTGTTAAAATATGTGGCTCATTACATTATTCTGTTCATGAGAAATCTTAATGTTACTCTAAAGCATTTTGACACTTAAAAATGAACTACATGTGGTGAAGTATTAGTCATTGCGCGATATATGAAAAAAACAAAATGATTTGGTGAATTTAAAATGTATCATAATAATAAGAATAAAACGTGATAATTAAAATTAAAGTCGTTGATGTCTTATTTTTTATCCTCGATTATAACTGGACTTAACTTGAAGAATTTTGGTCCTACAAAATCCACTTGTGGATCAGAAATATTTTTTTTAATCGTTTTCTTCGAAATGACAATAATATGTATTATTTCATTTAACGGTGTTGTATAAACCGTTTATTTCGATTGAATATTTTATGAAATTTTAATAACAATAAGGTTACCGCAACTACTGAACATTTGCCCAGTGTGTAGTGAGTAACTGTAGTAGTTTGTTGTGTATTACTTCTAAGCTGTCGCACGTCCAAATCAGTGGGTCGACAAAGAAACATTACAATATTAAATAACCATTTGCTATTGAATGGGTAGCGCAGAAGAGACGGCGCTCGTAAATGGCCTGCGCACACTCATTTCTAACGACTACAATAATAACTATTGTTTCTAGCGACCGTTTTTTTAGAGGCCTAGTGCTTTGCATTGTGTCGTCGGCGCGTATAAAAGTGCGTTTGTCATCGTTGGCCCATATACGGTCGGCTAATGTCAATCGTCTGTTTGGCCAATGCATAAAATATAAAAAACAACGTTTTGATCGGTCTCGGAAACACATGTCGCTGATTTTCCAGACAATCTCGTACAAAGCGGCTAACGGTGTCAGTTTTTAGTACACGAAATGTACTGCGGTCTTAAGTGTCCAATCGGATGGAAGTCCGATTGGGTATAGACAACGGACAACAATAGCGAATGACACGAATACGTCGAGATCATTTGCATGGAATCGATTAACGAGTCCATTAGAGACCGGTTTTCGTGGACGCACCGCGACGACGGTCCACAGACATCGAGTGTCTATTACACGGTCGGCTTATAATTAAAATGTCACGAACAAGACGAATACAAGGCGCGCGAGTACAGTAGCCGCTAAACAACCGTAAGAACACATAAAGAGGATAATGGACAACATTATGACTAGTGATCAGTTGATAAACAATGCCACTGCAGTTTGTACTCGTGTGATAAAATAATTATGTGCGACATACTTACAGTCGTTTGCATATGTCGAGCGCCGCTGTTTTCAGTTTTAATAGCTCAGATCATTAACCGAGATACTATTATGTTATGTATGTAACCCTGTTTACATTGAAATGTAACCATATGACAACGACTGTGTTTATAATCTTTCTCGTAATCATTTCACAACACAGAAAACAGCTTCAATGTCATTTAAACAGTCTCTGGGAATCTAAGTTAAAAGTCGGGAACTATTCAATTAGTAAACTACCTCCGGTCATATTCCAGAAGAAAGACATTTTTTATGATTATAATAATTTAAAGACGAAAAAGTCTTCTTTGACGCCTCTCTTAAAACACACGTGATACTTTTATTTAAAATATTTTTACCAATCCTCCCACGCTTAATAACAGGGATATTTTTCAACTGAAAAATATTTATATGACTATAAATAGTTTTGATTAAATTTTACGCTTTTTACTCATTCCCCTGCTGTCGTATAGAGTTTACGTTTTCTTGCATCTAACACTAGTTTTACGGTGTCGCCATGAATAAATTTAATTGAAAGTTCTGTTACAACGAAACGAAGAAATAATTCACTCAAACGTATAGTGTTTTAGTAACTGTAAGATGTAACTTCCTACTCGAGAAGTATTAATGATTGGATTGTTAAACAACACTTTACGTGTACAGTTGAACATAAATAAATCATAAGTCATTTGTGTCACGTTGAACGCAATCAACCATTGACAGTTAGTCGTATAAAATTTAATTCATTATCATTAAATGATAATGAATTATATGAAATGCATCATGCATGAATGCTTTTCATGTTTATACGCCATGTTTTCTTTCTATAAAAATGATTAAATGTACGACGTCAGCAGTAAGTTATCAACAATAGATTCAATTATTAAGGTTATCGGGATTTTCAATCAAGAATATGAAATATTGTTTTGTTTGTTAAATTTATTTTGTTTATTAACATATTTCAGGGGGCATTCGAGGTTTAAATTTATTATATTTAAAAGGTATTTAAAGTTTCTTTCAAAAAATAAACTATGGTTTAACATTAAGTTTAAAAAGCCCTTAAAACTTAAGCGTTGGTAATAAAATATTCTAGTTATACAATAAACATTACTCATCTTATCGATTTCGCAAGACAAAAACGCCTACGTTATTTTAGATATGCAACTACTCTAACATAGTGAATTGTAAAATGTTCGGTTATCTATTTAAAAACCGGCCGATGCGCTCATTGCTTGTTTAGATGTATCAAAAAAAATATTAAGGGGGATTTATACAAAGTAAGATGGTGTTAAATAATTACAACAAGAGGGATTAAATAAATTAAAAAACAAACATACTTGACGTATAATAATAATGTTATACTGGTACCTTATCCTACATTTAGGAGTGCACTGCCAAATTCTTTTGGCTAATGAAATTTATAAAAATGCCCATCCTTTTTCTCTCAATACAATTTGTTTGGCTTACTAACATGAAAAAAAAACGGTTCGATAGATCTTGTGAAATGAGGCTAGAAGGAGTTGCTAGCCTTTAAACATTATTTAAATTTTGAATTTATACATCAAATAAATATTTCATTATATTGAGTTTTATTGTACATGGTAAAACTATTTTTTAATCTATGTATAATTTTAGAATTATTCTTTAGCTTAAACTTCCATAACTATTATAAATTAGCACTGGGTATCACTGCACCACATCTCAAAATTAGTTGAAGTGCACAAATGGGAAAATTAATGTTTTCAATTAATATAAGAATAACCTTTGTTTAATTGTAAATTGTCACTTGAAAAAGGTAGGTTAAGTTATACCACCACAATATTTTTAATTTAAGTATCCTGATTATGATTTCAAAATCATATAAAAACCATTACAATTCAATAGGTGACTGTAAGGCTGTCATTGACAGCTTGTCAATAGGTCATTGTTCGACTATTTTTGAGCGAAAGTCTTTCGTACTACTACGAAAAATAATCTTATTTTGCTAAAAATTACATCAAATATAATTTATGGTTTATTTCCTAAAGCTAAAATACTTCACAAGTTTATAAATATTACTTATTGTGCAATTCGATTATTTTACAAAATTATATAACAAATCAAGTAAATTATATTCGTGAATATTTTAAGGAGAATATCAGTGCAAGTTAACCAATCCTACTGAACGTTAATTTTAATTATTTCCAGACAAAATATGTTTGATTTTATTTTTCAACAGTATAGTACGTTATTTGATAAAACTGCATCGATTTTCAAGTGATTTACATGGAAACAATTAGGTTTGAATTTTTGAAAATTTGATTTTTGAACCGAACAGTTTGCGAATATCACTAACATTAATGTATTAATTGATTAGATTTAGAAAAATAATTTTCCAACGGAATCCAAATTTAATAAAATTACAATATTTAAAACATCGGTGTTAATTTCGTGATACTTTGATTTCATGTTACGTACTTGAAGTATGTAATCCATAAAAAAAAAAGCATTATTATTTCGGGTGCACTATTTACTTTTATTATACACGTGAACTTTTAATTTCCTATAAATCTGTTCAACAGTGTATAAATGTAAAAATAAAAAACAATATTGAACATTGAACATGAGTTGAATTTAAATAAAGTGTAATATTTATGAAAAAAATTAAACATTTGTATTACAAACAAAAAAATATGCGTCAATGGTTGTTGATTTCGGAAAAATATTTGCCTATTTCATTCTTAACAATATAAGCTCTATATTATTTTAATAAATGTGTTCAAAGACATTAATTTTGAAACATACTAAAATATTTTTCTACGGCTAAAATCTGAAATTTTTGAAAATAATTATTTAATTTTAATTAAATCTGAAGTTTTACAATTTATCAAATTTTTAATCTAATATGATGATAAATTTTTTATTTCAAATATGAAAAAATTCTTACCGTGTCATAAACTTTATTTCCATTTTTTAAACTATCATTTAATTGTTATCGAATATAAAAATCAGCACATTCCATTCCTTAGATGTCAGATTGTTTTTAACTTATCTTTTTGTATTTAAAAATTTATTTAATATTCCAAATGTTGAATTTTAAACTCTTACAGTTACACGCGTGGTCGTTATACAATTTTTAGTTTAACGCTATTTAATTAGTTACAAATTATATTTGTAACAAACGTATAAAATAAATCTAAAATAATTTTACAAATTACTAGATAATAATTATTATTAATCGACTGGCTGCGGATGGCGCTGTTCGATTGCATACTATTCGATGGCTTGACCGGAAATCACAATTTAAAAAACCGTACATTATTTTTTCTTATTGTACACAAGAGGACCGTAATATTCATATAGGTGTACGATATTTAATATCATACACCATACATCAATAGCTAATCTTGCTAGTGGTCTACAATTTGAGGAATATTTTGTAGCGGTTATGTATTGCCCTATACACATGACATATTATTTATGTAGTACGACACGGCATTTCGAAAAAGAGAAAACAATATTAATGACAATCGTTTGAAATATCCGAATGTGGCGACAACATTTGATGTGTGCGAATAGAATAATGATTCGTGTGCGGACAGGTGACGGCTGTGCTCATCAATTTTATCGCAGGTACTGATTTTGTAGGGTACATTTATTTTATTTTTTCGTGTTATTGTTAAGCCCTCAGGGCAAAATCTTAATGATAAAAGACATCATTAATACTGAAAGTTCTGAGTTAGCCCTGACATCAATCCGACCAGAAACTTGTCCGATACACGCGAGACTTGATAGATATTTTCGTAAATCATCTTCGGTTGGACTATAATGTAGTAATGATTGTTGTGCCACTGTTACAGAGCAGATCTTGTTCGGGCAACAGTTCGCGGCAGAATTAAAAAATAATTGAATTTTGAACCATAAATTATCTCGACCGGAGGCGGTAAAACACACGATCTTTGCGCATTTATACAACTATTACGATCGCAGTGCATGTCATAGGTCGGCATTACAATCCGGACGTTTCCAAGATGACTACGGTCAGTTAATTACAAGGTAAAGGACGTTGATTTAGGTGTTTTTTCATTCGTTTTTTTATTTGGACTTGCTACGATCACAGCTAGACATCCGCCATGCGACCAGTCGTACGATCGACGTGTGCGTTTCATTTAGAATACACACATTCTCCTACCTATGAGGTAGGAGTGTAACGATCGACTTATGAACACCTGTGTTACACTTTTGACTTGCACTAATTTTTCGCCCATTTCGAATGATAGTTATAATTGTAAAGAAATTCACGTCGAATGAATTCTAAAACATTATTATTATTCCAGGATTTCCGCCTATGTCGACAAATACAACTTGATTAAACGTACACCGTCATAGGCAAAGTATGTAAAAATAAACTATTCGATTGTATAAACATAATTCGATAGTTTAAAATATTTGAAAATGCCCATTACTAATTTTTACTGTTATTAATTGTATAATAATTTATTTTATGTATTCGTTAATTATCTTCTTATTATAATTAAATATACTTAATAAACATTTTAGGTAGAACTATTCGAATAATTTTTAAAACTATTCGATAGTTTATGCTAAAAATAAGCTATTCGGTTGTATAAAAACAATTCGAATAGTTATTCGATAGTTTAAAATATTCGAAAATGCCCATCACTAGTTTTTACTTATAATTTTCAGTTTGATTTTAAGCGGTTTAAAAAAAAATAATAATACAGTTTGCAATAAAAATGCTGGTTTTTCCGTGTAATTGATGAATTCAATCCATCAAATTCTAATACGTTCCTGCTTAAGCACAGATTACCATTTTTATTGACTTTTAATGTTGTAAACACATTATGAGAACGACAACACAAAGTGACGGATATTCGTATTATATTCTTCGGTCGATCGGAGCCGTTGAACTTTTTTTCTTGTATATATTTTCCCGTTGTTTGTACACACACAACATGTCCGTTCGGAGAAAAGCAGCTTATTAGAAGTAGCCATTGTGCATAATTTAAGTACTCGTGTGCGTACACAATCACATTTACCTATGCACGACGGTCGACTACCGACGATACGAAGTGTTACTGAGTAATTAAGACCTTTATATAAAATATCGTTGATATATCAGTACGTTAAAAGGTAGAATGAAAATAAAAAAGAGCTATAGACTCGGCCAATACTCCACTAATTTTTTGGTCTCGATTTTAACAAGTTTTGAAATTACCAGCTGATGGAATAGATGTCTCGATCACTTTTTTTTTTTAGAATTAGCGGTTCATTTTGTTGTCACGTTCGATAATAATCTTGTCCGTGTAATAAATAAACAAAAAAGGAAAACCGGTTCGTTTTGCAAGTGTGTGCACTTTATAACAGTCATAGTGTTAATAACGTTACTACTTATACAATGATGACACAAGTGACAGTTTGGTAGTAAGAAATATTAATGCGAATAATTTTTTTGTAATGACTATTTGTCGTGATACTTACAATTGTTCAAGACATCATCGCTTCATGTCAAACACTTGATCTTCTGATCGGCGGTGACACTTTACGATCTAAAGTAAGCAGCCGCCGAACAAGTGGTGTAATACCATCACTCAATAAAGCTAAACGAACACGTCGTTTTTTTACTGAGGTTGATATTTTTTTTCCAAGAAATTGTTGATCCTGAAGCTGTGTAATTGGTTCGACGTGATTTCCAGAAGAAGAATTCGACCTTGCAAGGCCGCGCCGGGCCAGTGTACTCGTTTGACCCGGACGGTCCGTAAAATATTAATAATAATATTATTATAACGCTACTACATAGTGATTGTTTTTATATATGACTTACATAATATAATTTTTTCTGTAATAATATAATAATCAGCCTGTATATGCCGCACGGCCTATTTGCCACATCGGACCGCGTGTGCAAATGTAATTGAATTTCACACAGTCAGCTTATTAGGGAAGCTGATCAACAGCTCCACACTAATACGAATCGTGTTATCTACCCGCGTTCCCAAGGTCGACCTCACTTACTCAATAAAACCACAGATTATTTGTTCGGTACTAACGAACCCTCATGACAAGTCCAACGCACTTGTTCGTTTCCTGAGCAAACACACGATGTAAACTTCTTTTCAGATTCCAACATACTTCAAATTTATAATTACACTGTTCTCCTATTATCTAGCCATTGGTAGTTGTTGACCGATAACGTGTTCATTAATTAAGAGCTATTAATAAATGCGACCAGTTCTCAACGAGCTTAATGGCGTTTGACTATTACAAGAAACGATATCAAGTCTAACACTGATTGGACAATGTTGTTTTACACGTAACGATATTTTGATTTTAGTAGACTCACCACAAAGTCCTAAATTTCTTGAATTAAGTCAGCATTGGCATAATTATCGTTTTTAGTAACACTTTCGGGTACGAGTATAACAGAAGTGAAATATTGCCTAGCGGACTTAACTAATGTGACTATAAATTCCGGATTGAATAAGCTCATGTATTTTTTGAACAAACGATAATAGAAAAGCTGCTACGTTGGTGTTCTATTAGTTCCATGAAATCGCGTTTTCCTAGGAAATAAATACACTATGCCTTTATTTCTATAAACTCAAAGATAATTTATTACACTTGACGCTATCAGATTAAAAACCCCATATATCAAACAGTTGAATGATCGAAATTCCTTAATATCTTAAGTAATAATTGAGCTTTACTATACTAAATAATCTTATTAATTGCTCAAACAGGTTATTGGCAGTTGATTTAATGAATCACAAAAATGAGTAATACCCGGCCTGAACATTTTTTCCTATGATAATAATTATTACGAATTCATTTCACACAATTTTCAATAATCACAAAATTATTTCAATTTTTGGCTTAATCACTTTTTATATATATTATCATATATATTTTTATCCTAACATTTAACAATTACTGCCAGTTGCGGATTTTCAAACATTTTTGGGGGTCCTAAAGAGTAAAATTTACTTGGAATATATATAAGTATTATCCTAAATATTAAATAATGTAAAAAAATCAATGTGTTCTAGAGGTTTAAACCCCCTGGCCTCTCCCCATAAATCTGCCACCGATTACTGCTATTGTTGTTGTAATTTAAGTGATTAAAGAAAAATAGCTTTTTTATTATTGTGCTACATATTTTATTGATACGTTTTAATTATTTGTTATACAAAAAGTATTATTCATGTAAATAAGATTAAAGGAGTGAAAGTTAATTACATTATTTTATCTTAAAAATTATAATTATAATTTTGGGAAAAATTTAGGTTAGTTAAATTACATAAAAAAATGATAAGCGTTAAGGAGAATTTGAAAGTATATTTTGTTCATATTAACAATAAAACAAAGTACTTAAAATAATTATTTTAACTCAACTTATCCGTGTAAATCATGTTAATATTTCTAGTCAACAATAACGGTCATTGTTAACAATGTCTGTGTGTCAAAAAATTCGACTTTGACGGTGAAATTTATTGTTCAATTTGTCTATATTGAAAATGCAGAATTTAATGGTTAATTAATAGCTATCAGTTGACAAATTCACTTCATTAATATTTTGATGTCCAGTGAATTCCTCTTTTATTTGTCTTAAATTTTTTTTTTCTCAAAGCAAACAAATTAAATTAAAACCTTACTTGTCATTTATTTTGTTGACAAAATGTAAGGTAAAACTATTTCCTAAAACTTTTAAGTTACGGTTGATAAAAAGTGAAAATTATATCTAAAACATTTTAATTTTATTTATAGGCTAGTCAACGGTTGCCATGGATCTCACATACTTGATAGTAGTCATTATTGGAGTATGGTGTACAGTACCGTCTAGTTTATCTTTACCGGCACCATCAGAATCGTCTACAACGTCGCCCTCGGAACAATCATCGTCTTCGTCGCCGCCACCGCCGTCAAGCAACAAGCGAGGTCGTTCGTTGTTCCATCAACCGTCGTACTTGGATAATGTTGATTACAATTCGCTGCACTTTAACGGCGGCGGGTTGCAAAACGAAGAAGAAGACCTTCTGTCCAATAGAGGGCTACCAGCAAAGCCAGACTCACCCGTATACTTTATACGATTGCCGCCTCAACCTTATGTATTCGTTCCTGGTTACGGTTATGTCAGTCAGCCGACAAGGTTGGAGCCTCCTCCGTTTTTACAAAGGCCGACATCACCATTCCTCAACTTGCCTCTAGAATACGTATCCAACGCCAAACCCGTAGGCATGTACACCCTCCCACAGAAACCACAAAAGCAGAACAAGCCTAAGCCACAGCGACGACCACCAACCACCACTACTGCACCAGATTCCAATATTTACAACTTGAACAAAGGTCCATACGATTTCAACGGGAGACCCTCTGACGTGTTCCTATTACAGAGTGCCTACGACAATCTTTACTCCGAAGTACTTCAGAATATTTATCCTTAATGCGTTTCACACGATTTGCGCGAGAAATCGTCGACTTTAAATTTCAAATCAAAAATATACTTGACGATATTGTTATGACACGCTGCGTACTTTATTTATATATTATTTAAATATTTATTTATTTAAGGTTGTTATTGTTAATTAAATTTTTATAATTTATTTTTTTTAGAAATAATTGTGTTAAAAATATTAAATATAAACTTTCTTGCGAACTATTATCATTGTAAATATGTTTATATTTTATAAACTTCGAAAAGAACGTTACAATCTATCCAACATTTCTTAATGACAAAACAAATGTTTTCTTATCATTGTTATCTTTAGAAAAACACGAAATGTATTTAAAGTACTTATATTTAAATAATGAAATGAAAACATTTTTATTTCTAGAACCGAAAAATAACAACAGAATGAATATTTCTTCTTGGTGTTATTTAATAATTAAAATTTACCAGTAATATATACTCTAATTATTATATTTATATTGTGTAAATTAAAATATAATATAGTTATTCCAATATTCATTACAATTATAAATAGATTTTAATAGAACATTATATTATCATTTGTCTTCAGAGGTGGTTTAAGGTATTTTGTTGCCCCTTACAGTACAGATGTATAGACACCGCCTTTTATTTTTTTAATAAACTTTTCTTTCTAATTGTCTCATATTTTGATTGAAAACTCCTATAATATTTTAAATACCATCCCAGGCATGCAGCCAGCTCGGTCGTGTCAATGTGTGTATAATGATCAGCAAAATTGATGGATAAAAAATGTTAAAATACAAGATTCTACGAGTGATTAATAAAAATGGTTCTAAATTGTAAACATTCTCCCAAGTTAGAAGAAAGTTACTTTTGCTAAGTGAAAAACTATGGATTAAATGTATGACATTTGCACAACTTGTGAGAGGCTACAGGGTTTAGAGCCATTTGAAGAAATAGCCCCTCAAAAATTAAAAAATTCTATACAGAGTGACACAGAGAGACATAAGGTGTTGGTAAGGGTGGTTTGAAGAACGGTAGCCAACATAGGTTAAAATTAAAGAAGCAGACCAGCAGCTCATTTATTAACGAAACGTCAAAAAAAACTATTCCACTCTTTGATCTTAGCCGATAGGCTGAGAAGTAATTAGTTAGTTACAGATGTTCTCAAAATAATAGTTATACCGCACAGGTACACTTTAAAACGTCGAACGGAACAAGAGTACACAAGGACGTTGAAAACAAGTAGTTTGTGAGAACGTAACAGAACTGTACAGCGACTGACAGCTGGTCGATGGACTGGGTACTCATTTGATTGTAGTGGGTATGCTTATTCAGACAATCGGTTGTCGTATTAATAGTTAAAGGGCTGAATGAGAATGACTGCAATCAGTCAGTGCTCGTCTAGAACGGTATCGTATTAAGGGTAAGTCACGATGATATGACAAGTACAATGCTGTAATTTTGTAATGATACAATTTTTACATTTTTAGACGTCAAAAGTATATTTTTCATTAATTTTTTCGATAATTGAAAAAAAANTGACAAGTACAATGCTGTAATTTTGTAATGATACAATTTTTACATTTTTAGACGTCAAAAGTATATTTTTCATTAATTTTTTCTAATAAGAATAAAAATAGAAATTAATTTTTTCGATAATTGAAAAAAACATTTTATATTTGATATATCTTGCCTTCTTCTTAAAAAAATGTTTAAATGGTTCGATAAAAACTTTAGAATGTGTAATTATTGAGTTAAAATTATTTTAATACATTGATTGGGTATGTAGTGGAGGTGTGCACATCTGGTGTATTTTTATATGTACACTACGACCTCACTACACTCAATGTATTAAAGTTTTAATGTTATTAAAAATTAAAAGCATTTTTTTTATTTCCATAAATCGATATTAAATCTTTTGCTAGATAATTTGAACCAAGTTCATTGATTGTTTGAAAAAATATATTGTTGTTGGACATCCGCGAATGGTTTTATAACATTTAAAGTCGGCATTAAGTATGTTGGAATTTAGCAATAGTCCCAAAGTATTTTTTTTTAATTTACAAGTGTGTTTTTATGATGGCGGCTATGAAAAATCTTAAAAAAAAATTTTTTTAATCTCTTTGACATACAAAATCTTATTTGATTTGTTGCATAATTTTGTGAAGTAAAACGAGTTTTAATATATTTTTTTTAAATATTTAGGAAAAAAATTATCAATATTCCCAAACCTTTAATTATTGTTGAAAAGTGTATATTTTAAAACCACTCCCGTATGAAGAGCACTTTAATGCTAGTAATGTTAACAAGCTAAAAAGTAAAAAAAAAAAGAAAGATTTTGTGATTTATGTATACGTTTTATTTTTATTTTTCATAAAAAATATAAATCGATACTTCCTGTCAATATTAAAAGCAAAATAGTCGATATGTATACATAAAAATATTAATTGCTTCCATATTTTTTAAAGAAAATGTATGATAATATATGTGTAATTATTTATATCACATATATGTGTATATATAAGTGAGTATATATCGCGTAGCATGTGCAGCAAGTCTATCTGTGAAATGTCTTCTTATCGTCTACTTTACAAGGTCTACTTGTAAAATAGTTTTCCTAACAAAATGTCTACTCAAAATTTTAGTATAAATAAATATACGTAGTTTGTTATTAACTATACAAGTTTCTCATTAGGAATTTGAACTTAATGTAAATGTTAAAAAAACATCCAATGTAAATTGTACGGAAGGTCAAAACTTAGCAATCTTTTATTTCGAAACAATTTTTTTCGAAATCCAATCTACTCACAAAAATTGTGATCGATATCAAGTTATACAACACAAATCCTAAAAAATGTTTGTGAACAATTCGATACACATAAAGCATAATTTATTTTTATACAATCATTATTAAACTAAAAGAAAGACTGTTTATTTTTTTAATGAATTTTGTGTAAAACTTTTAAAAAGAATATTATTGATAATTTAGATACAGCTAAAAACTATTTTATTTTTATTATTACATTTATACGACGAACATTAAATCGGCATGATTTATACGATCCTTTCAAAATAAAAATTTTCGGCTCGGTAAAAAATTGAATGTATATTAATATACATATACATACTACTATTTGTTTTTTTTAAATTATTATTATTATTTATGGTTTGATTTTTAAGAGGAACACTACATTAAATTATACAGACCAAGAATTGATAAATCAGGTCCTGGTCTGCGCACGTCTATAATTCTAAATATAAAAATTTAAACAATATATAAGTTATAAAATAAAATTAATAAAAATTGTAAAAAATAATTTAACATATTTTAATTTTATATAAATATTTATTACTTCTTAATGAATCTATTCACTTGTTGAAATCTGACTGAATGCTTCACTCAACTCTTTTAAAACAGTATTAGAATAATCGTAGTAATCTTGGGCTTTTTTAGAAAGAGTTTGGTAAAAATAGACTGCTTGTTTATTATCAATGGCTTCTTGGTGTTCTTTTTCAAGTTTCTCAAGTAACGGAAGTCCATTTATATCCAATTGACAGTTCAATATCAATACATTGTTTGCCATTCCTGTTAAAGGTGTCATGACATAATCAATGTAGTCGTATACATTTTCTAATTCCAATGGTATAATTTTTTCAAAATTTTCATTGTTAATATTAAATTGATGGAATTCGTTAATCAAATGTTTATCACATAACTCACTAAACCGTCTTATTTGAAAAATTCCATCGAGAACTAAAGGTAAAATATCTGTTTTCCATTTGTATATAAATTTGTCAACCTCATTTAAACACTTTTTTAAATCATTTTCCTTTAACTTTATATGTTCACAATCGTCAATCATATATCGTATAAACATTGAGCTACCAACCATTATTTGAGAATATTTACAAAAAAAAAAATAACCTGCATGTTTTGCTTGATTGTTAAAGTCATCCTCATCTGATGAACTATCTGATGACGGAGTACTTATTTTCATGTCAGCAAATAAAATCTTTCTGTAACGGGTAACTACACGAATGTCACTCAAATTCTTCCACCCTGGTGAGCTTAATAAAATGTTCAGTACCTTTTCATATTGTTTTGGCTGGACTGGAGGATAAAGACTCAATAATGGTACAGGTAATATTAATGTTAAAGTCCACAATATGATTATATTTGCCATTTTCGATATTCAATCGTCATAAAAAATGTTTGTAAGTGTGCAATAAAATAAGACTTATTGCCGTTTTATAAATTTTTCGCTTGTTTTTTTGGAACAATTTAATATAATTTATGTTCATTTAAACAAATACTTATTTCGTATTTATTTTACATAATATTCCAATTATTTTTTTAAATTTTCATTTTTAAAAAATATTTTAAGAATAACCGCAGCTATTTCTTAAAAAAAAAATAATTCAAATTATAATATTCTAAATAAATTCTTTTAAAATATAATAAAACTCAATGTAGGACCCAATATTTTCTTGATGGTAACAGTTAAATTCCCATATATTCTTCATTAATTTTTATTTGCTATAATAAGAAACTATTAGACACTTTTTCATAAAAGAAATATAGTAATCATAGTAAGGACAATAAATTACTTTGAATCGTTAAATGAAGTCTTATGAAAGTATAATATAATAATACAAACAAATCTAAAATAAAGGTGTAAAAATCAAAACTCTGTGGCAAACATGACTATGGTATCGGATAACGCACACACAAGTACATATAATACCATATTACTGTAAACATATAATATATCAGATATATAATGCGTTTTTCACACAACTACTATTTTTGTACGATCTAACTTCCTAACTCTTGTATGCTACCCATATACGTTTAAAAAATTCAGTTGCAATCTCAAATCCCGTTAAGATTTGTTGGTACGTATGGTAATTATATTTTATAAACCATCGTAAAAGTAATACTCTGTAAGCAGTAAAAAATCAGAGACCTTTATGGTGGCGATGGTTAATCTAAAGAATCCTGACTACGTTCAGCATACTGGGCAAGCTATTACGTAGAAAACTAATAAACAATTTAATGTTTAATGCCAACAAAGCCTTTAAACAATATAATTTTTATTGCTATTCGAAATTCGTAAAAATTAAGTCATGAAATTTGGGAGTGTACACACAAACGCCTGACCTTTAACGATAAAAAGAAGTGCAATTATGCTCTTTTCAGAAGAACACGTCGATCCCCTCGCGCATTGGGGTGGCTTTCTAATCAACGACATATTTCTACAACTCTCCCTAAGGCCAGAAACAACTATCATAACAACTCCCTATTCTATCATACAGGAAAAATAAACACTGTGCTATATTTTCAAGCCAATGCTATTGATTTCAAGTATTAGTCTTTTGAAGGCATGACCGTGTACAGTGTAATGGTTTATTCTCCAAAGAGAAGTCATGGGAGTAGGATCAGAGGAATATATTAACCAAAAATATGTTTTTATTTTTTTAAACTGAATTATTTAGTTATGTCGTAGAATTCATTGTTACAACGATAGAACTATTTGAGTTAGAATTTATAACTTTAGTTATAGTACCTCTAATGTTACATGGTTTAAAAGTAAAATCCCAAAGAAAATAGTTTAATAAAGTTCTTTGAAAATATCCATTTTATTTTTTGTTCGTTACGTTTCTTTGATTCTACGCCGAAGAAATGATACTCAGTAAACCTAATCTAAATCAACTATACACTACAAAACTTCTAGTCTTTTAGGAGTTATTTCATAAACTCAACATATATTTTTGGCAATTAATAACAGTTAATTTACCACTTATTATTACACTTGAACAGCGAACCGAAACTGAAAAAACGAAGAATAAAATAAAAAAATGTGGAGAAGAGGTGTTATCTTACAATTAGTTTTAAATTTATTCTTTTATCGGTCTATTTATTTTTTTAAACGGCATTTAATTAATATTTTCTTACACGTTATGAGGTGTTTTATTTGTGTGCAAACAGTTTAAAGACCTTAAACTGATGAAAAACAATACAAGTGCTTTCACATTTCTTTATCGAATGTAATTACTACTAGCAAAACGTGGATCGCGGTAGGATAACTGAATGTGTGTGTTTTTTTCAACGATATTGCCCGCCCTCTTGTATTTCCTACTCGAACGAAGATGTACCGGCTCAGAGAGATGAGTGGCTAGTGCACGTCGCGTTCCCTAACCTTAGTATCCGCACCAGTCAGTAGATCTTCGGCGTCCACTTTGCGAAGTTTAGCATTATCAAGTGTTAATAAAAAATAATTACACTGCGAAGTAGTTTCACTTTACGCTCGTTTGCGAAACAGCTCCTGTAAATTACTACAGACATAAAAAAATAAGCTTTGTAGTTACAACATTTATATTATTTCAGGATAACAGGTTAGTGTAAAATTCTTTATTTTCGTGTACCTACTAATAAATTAATTTGAAGAACATACAAGTAAAAAATAACTTATTAAATATGAAATATATGGTAATAATAATATTAATCGAAGGATGCACAGCAATGTATTTAGGATATATCTTTTGAAATAATTAAATAGATTAAGTTTTGAGTAACTCTTAAGTTCAAATTTAATATTTATTGATTTTATAGTTACAGTGTTACTATAGTGTATTATTTTTATAATTAAACCTATAGAAAATCGTCAAATAGCTAACGTTTTAGAAAAAATATATTTTTTTCTCTATTATACAGAAAAGTTTTAAGATTTTTATCATTTTTAAATATAAATAAAACTATTGAAAATAAATTTATTATTTTTGAGAATTATAATAAACGTATAAAAAATTTGCTTTTTTCTGTTACTCTCTCGAATAACATGTCATCAATAATGTACAAATACAATTACAAAAAAAAAAATAATTAAACTGACAAATTATAACTATTCATAAAAAGTGCTTTGATTAATTTAACTCTACGCACAAAGTTAATTAAAACGTTTTTAATTGTTTAAATAAGTTTAAAAATGGTTTTAATATTATAATTAAAATAATTGGGTAAACAGGAAATCATTACAAGTTTTTTATGAAATTATTGTAAATACATCCGTTATTATTATATTATTTTAAAAAAATTACAATTATCTTATAACACGTGAGATATATTGTCATGAAATCATTTTTGTTACTTTCCTAAGAATTCACAAATATTTGCTTGTTTGTATTTGTTTTCACGTGTAGACAAACGCATGCGCTTTTAATGTGTGTGAACTTACTTGCGTGCATAGCGACGTCCAGAGGGTAAACAGAAAGCACGAACAAAGGTTTTTTTTTATAGAACTCGGGAAAAAAATTTTCCGTTTCAGCCCGAACGCATAATAATCACGGACAATTATCGCGTTTTCTCAAAGAGAACAAATAATCTTCATCTGACCTCAGGCAAAATTGTCTACAAACCGTAACCATAACAGAACGGAAACCTTAAATATTTTTGATTATTTTACCGTTGACACTCTTTTGATCTCTTATAATATTTCTGGCAAATAATTTATGGAAACTAAATATTGGAGGAATTACAGAAGTGAACGAGCAATAGCTAAATAACTTAAAATATTGGCGATGACATTTGCGACGAATGATCCCGCGACGTTGACAAAAAACGTAAATGTATAGGAAAGTAAACATTAATTACAAAACTTAATCCATTTCTACAAATACACATAAAGTGATTCATCAAATATGTGACTCACGTTTGCCTTCGTTTAATTTCGTTCGTAAGTCTGGAAATTCCTCTTTGTTTTATCTGGTACTGTTACAAATCATCAATTTTCCTCAAAATTTTACGTTTTAAAATGGAATTAAAGTAAGAAGTACACCATGTTAGTACGTACAGATTGGATATAATTCTTCGCCATGAAAATATTTATACGAGTATATTTATCGAATGAGATGTATCTAAAAGTGTTGTGATTTATTATTCTATTGTCCGGAAAAAAAAATTAAAAACATCTAGAAATTATAACTCGTCACCATTACAAAGTGTAACATTAATATAAATCTGTTTCTTTTGTCGAAAGACCAAAAAAGAAGATAAATCCAACACACGAATGTGAATATTATGTTGGAACAAACTCAAATTTCTGAACATCACAAATCATAATGACATAAGGTTCCCGAGAATAGATTACCGCTATCAAAATAAGTATGTTAAACATAATTATAACGTTGATAGGTAAAATAAATTACTACTGCAATATGGAAAATACTATATGAATTAAAGAACGGAATTAAAATTACATATAATTTGATCACAACCCTGACCTTAACGTCATGTTTGGGTTAAACGTGCGTTTTTTTTCAATTTGTATGTAAAATAATAGACGCTGTGTGTGGGGCTCTATATTCAATCGGAAGTTCACTCAACGCATTACATCATCATCAATCATTACTATTATTATTATTGTAATTCTCAGTCTACGTTTTTTTTCTGAATAAGTAATGTTTTCATTCTTGTCTCTCTGATGCGTACGTGACCGTGCATATCATTTAACCTTCTTCTCCCTCAAGCTAGTCATCGCCAATAATGTAACTATTAAAGTGTTCAAACGCATATTCTCAGGGGGTCCGTTTATTTTTTCATATGGAGTTTACTGGCATTCCACCATCTCGGAGTATAATGGCGAAAGAAGCACTTAAACAATATATTGCGGGATGTTTGCTTTTTACGTACTTTGTTCTTGTGTTCGATCCCTATTATTATGTTTGCAAAAAACAATCATTACTTTTAAATGGATTTTCCTATTTATAAAACTAGTTAGCGATGCGGCAACGCTAAATCATTGAATTCTGTCTCATACAGCACTCACAAGTTTATTTTTACTAAACCAACAAACTTTACGTTTAAATGTACATTTTATTTTCATAGCAAACAAAACTAATTTCTGTGCGCAACAGTTGCACAAACATCAAACGAAGAAAGAATTTTCCAATTTTTAATGTATTTACCCATTTTTAAATTTAGTCTATTTACTTTTGACTCAAGGTTTAGTGTTATACTGTGTAATTAAAAATTATATTTTTCAATAATTATTAGGTATGACCGTCAACTGTCGAAATTCTTTCATAAAATAATAATAAAAGGAGTAATATCAAAATAGGTAATTCGGACTTTTTATAATTCAACTACAACTTATACACACGTGCGTGTGTTAATTATACAGTGAAGACTGAATGACTCAAAAGTAATAAACACGATGAGTCTAAACGATTACTTCATTTATTTATTTGAAACGATGAAGTAATAATACTGAGGCATAATCGACTGACAAGCGTATAAATATACTCGTTTCATTTTACTAGGAAATGCATATAGAACATGCTCACGATCCGAAATCATGATCTATGTAATGTCACTAGGTTAAAAAAGAAGTTTTCTCTTTATTATAAAACAATTAACGTCAATACTTCACTTATTTGTACCATCTGATTACCAGATGTTTACTTCATATATTATTTTTAACTCCCTTCTGAATATTCATTCTTTGCTAAGTAGTAAGTCTTAAAATCAATAACGCACTTGTTAAATAGTTGGTTTTTGTTACTATACTAATGTAGGACAATAATAGATCATCAGATATTGAGACTTAAAACATTCATCAAATGGACATAAAAGATTGAATATTTTTTTAACGAATAAGTTTGGTTAAATATAGTTTTTCATCAATAATAATAATTTGTTATGCAAATATTCACTGTAATAATTGAAATAAAGAAGAAATTATGAGAAATATTTAAAATACTACTCGCTAAAATTGTTTAAATGGAACGGTTTGGACAATTAATCGAACCAAATACTGTAGATTTTTAATACGCATAATTTAAGTTCATCAAATTTTTAAATATTTCATAATTAAAATGATTCTTAATTATTTATTTAAAATTAGAATGTATACGATAATTTAATAATACATAATTTAGATGAACTCGATAACTGTAATAAATATTTTTATACTTGAAGCGAGTTCTAAGAATGAATTAAAAAATGTTCACATTAAAATAATATTGACCATAATTCGCGTACTTAAGTCCATAGACGACACATACTTTACATCGAAAGTGAATGAGCTTAGTAGAAAACGTGACGAATATTATCTTTGGGGGGTATCACTGTTTGCATAATAATAAATCTAAGTCGTGTAGTTTGAAAATATAACGTCATTGTTCTACGTCCAAACCGATGTCTACGAATGTTCTTGTATTCTTACGAGTGTCATATATTATCAAAGAACAATACTAACCACCAGAGTATAGATATATTTGTGTTTATATTTTATGGTGAATATTCCTATAAAAATTGCGGAAAACTGGTTTAAAAAAACGTTTCTAGAACGGTTGTTAATTTCAATAGAAATACTGGTGACGAACAACGCCTCGCAGTTTATTATTATTACTAATATAATACATTTAATAGTTTTATAAATAGGTAATATTTGTGCCCGAGGAGACAAAAGCATATTTTTACTTACAAACTTCGACACTCACTTCTGTGGCCCCGTTAAAAATATTATTCTATATGCATATATTACAAATGTATATGCATTCATTTAGCATGTGTATTACATTTACCAATAATAATTGCTCCACTTATCTTTCGTAGTGTAGTGTGTCATGAATGATCTACACTTTGGCGAAGAGGGGCAAGAGGATAGTTTCAGTATTATTATACTTATGAACGCGTGTCGGCTACCGTCCGTCTGATTGAAATTTTTTATATATTAGTGTAATGTATATATATATTAGCTATCATGGAGTGAAAGATTGAAAAATAACACATCTCCGAGCGATAAAAAAGAAAAACCAATAATTATTGTTCGTGTAAAATAAACATGTATAGTTGGTACATTTTTTAAATTAGTAACTAATAAAAAATTTGGTACAGTTTTTTGGCGCATAAGGCAACCCGGATACATTTTTAATTATCATTAAATACCACCATGGAAATATTGGAGAAATCACTGAAATTACAGCTTTTTTCGAGTTTTAAATATTGAACCGTTGATATTATATGAATAGCAAATCATAATAGCACGTTCAAAATTAGTTCAGCCATAAACAATTGTGAGAAAGAGATTGAACAATATTTTTCAAATGGTTTTATTTTTAGCGGAATATATTAACAAGTCTAATAATAAATATGTATAAAACAATTTTTAATTTTTAACTGATAGGTTTAAAATTAACCGGTTGCGCAGTGTACACTGCTATACATTTTTAAACTAGTTTGCTACAATTTTTAATTTAGTAAAATTATTTCCAGACGCTATATCTCAAATTATCTTTTTGTTTGGTAATCACTGGTCGTTTCAGTGATTACTACCTAAGTTAAGTTAAGACAGCCGCCTACCTACGAACTCCGACCGTAGACCGTGAAAAATAATAAACAAATAATTGGCTAACCGTTTTACCAAGTTAAAAAGTGTTTTTAATGCAATTGATTTTTTATAGAGACAATTATCTCTTCTTTATCCAATTTTTCTGTCTTTCATACCTATGTGTCTATAATTAATTATTTTTTTCAATAAATATTATTTGTTTGATAATGTATTTATGATTCAAAAAAAATAGTTTAATAAGAATTTCAGATTACTTCAGACCAAAGTAAAATTTCAATCATGTTTTTGCCAAGGATTAAATTAATTTTTTTATTAGCTTATTTATATACTTCTAAAATTTTAAATTAGCAAAAGTTCTTCTTAAGTAAAAATTACCAGTTGTTACATTACAATAAAAACATAAAAAGTATTAAAATCAAAAAGCTACAAAAAAATACAATAAAATCGGTGTATTATGTATGAGTTTAAAGCCTATGATGGTAATATTATTTCTGAAATACGTATACACAGTTTTTTGGTATTTTTTGACACTTATTTATTTTAACATTATTAATATTTTTCAGTTATAATTAATATTTTAAATAAATATTTAATTTTAAAAGTTGTTCTAGTTAAAAAGTTTGTTTTTGAATGACTCATAAATTGAGTTAAACAGTTTTCAAAGTTTATGATGAGATACTTTTTTTATTTATTATAAATAAAAACAAATTATAATTAAAGTTATAAACTATATTGTTGTGTATTATCAATAATTATTAATAATGTAATAAAAAATATTATACATTTACACTGGTAAAGTTTAACAACTACCGTATTAAAAATAAATAATAAAAAATCACCAAAAAAAATAGCTTTATCCACCATATTAGTTTTGTCAATAAGCTATTCTTAGTCATTAATTTTTTACATTCCCCTTCCGATGTAAAAGAAATTCCGACAATCTTGACAAGAATACTTTTATTAAGTAAACATTAGACATGTTCAAACGAAGAAACGGTAAAAAGAATAAATGACTTCTGACAATTGACATGTTGACCTGTGATCTTTAGCTCTTGTAATTATTTGTTCCAAAATTAAAGAGGATTGATATAAAATCAAAACGTCTCACGAGTTAACATAGTACATAATTATATTCTAGTATACCGTTAACAATTCAACATGTCAATGTTAAATAAATCTAGCAAAATGAAAATTCTCACTCTTTCTCATAATTTATAAAATTAGATATCACAAAAAAAACTTTATAATTTTTCCATAATTTTATCAAATACATACTTTTAAATGAGGTATATTGTACCCTAATATGATTAACAAAAAGATAATTCGACGGAGTTTTGTAGAAAATATAACTTTAATTATAATATTATTAAAATTATAATTAAAACTGTATTTTCAGCACTGTTTTTAGTCTCCCGTGAACAATTTTGAAATTGTGGGTTACGCCCTTTCTACAAAACACCGTCGATATTATTACTTTATTCACTCATAAATTTTTTATTATTTGTGAATAAAAGTTAAATGTATTTTATATAATTATTTTGTATGATAGCACAAAATTATTGAGGTCTTATGATATCTAATTCCCCTACACTAAAAATAATAATACATATAGTTTTTTTTTTTAATTTTGAAGATGGTTTTAAAATTAGATCCAATTAAAATTATTTGCTCATATAATTTCTTGTCTTAGGTATGAATGTAAAGTCATTACGACTTTACATTTCATTATATGCCGTTGATAAGTAATTGTATTAATATTGAATTTTTTAAATTTAAACGACGTACGCAACGTATAAAGATAAAACATTTTTAGCAGATTTTATTTTTAACTTGATTGTTATTATCTAATCAACTACAAAAACTAAGTTATTTTAACGGTTAATTAAACTAGTTAAGTTAAAAGTTAATTAGAAAGATAATCAACTGGTTAAGTTGAAAAGGTAATAACCGTAAATTAGTGTGACACCTTGGGCAATTATTTACGGTGATTATTTCCATAATTTCATCTCCGACTACCGTCAAATGATGTCTGTCAATGGTACACGTGCCATCGCATACATCTTACTCGTTGGCGCGTAATAGTACTAAAAATGATGTTTTTCATTTGTTAAAAAAAAAACCGAATTATTTCGGGATGCTCCATAGATTTAATACGGCAGTTACCGATTATTGAAGAAGACGTACGTTCAAGGTCTTGTTGTCACGTCGGACACGAGTCAACAAAAAAATGATATTTTACTATGCGGATATCACACGATGACGGCTGTGCAATGAGTAAGTGTTTTTGCCCCTCGTACCGCCTATTGTAATGTTATTACGAGTATGGCGCTAAATTGCGGTGGTCTTTTTCGCGACGGTTCCGCGTTTTAATAACGTGAAACGTTCTGTCGGTACAATACGCCTGTGATATTCTGCACGCTACAAGCGTTGACCCTCTCAAGCTGTAAGTTTTTTTATTGTTATAGCTGACGATGTTTCGATGAGACGACAGCAAGACAGACGGTCATGGCGCGTTTGCGTTAAATCTAATTGTACAATCGTAAAACGTCGGGAAGACAATCGTTCGATTTTCGAAATTTCCATAGCGGTCTTGGGTTGTACAAACGCAGTTATTTGTGGCTGAATGAAACGCACATTCCATGGCTTCTATCACTACCCCTTTTCGGCTTACCGATTGTGCGCGAACATACCAACGCTATGATTTCACACGTTTCATTCCACATATGTATTCAGCAAGAACAATAACGTGGCAAACGACCATCATAATAATTACTATTAGCGATGAGGCCGTCAAGTCCCGTTCGTGCTAGTGAACGAGAGGCGCGTGACAATGGTTCGTCCGATTACTGATTCGGAATGCCTGAGGACATTGACGGATATAACTCGTAATGTCGTGCGTGCAGATTATTGTGTATTTTGACGACGGGCTAACGGGCGACCCGCCGCTAGTGCACTTACCCCTCCTACGTAGCCTTGTTTTCCCCGTACAAGGACATCGCGGGATCAGTACGTTTCGCGTACGCGAGGACATAAAATAACGGTTTGGCCACTATATTAGTATAAGGAAAGTCGTTGCTGTCGTCGTCGCCAATAATTAATTCATTTGCTGTTTTGAAGAAGGGGACAGCACTGAACGGCTGCGATGCACTGGCCATGTGAGTTTGTACACCACCCGGTAATGACNGTCGTTGCTGTCGTCGTCGCCAATAATTAATTCATTTGCTGTTTTGAAGAAGGGGACAGCACTGAACGGCTGCGATGCACTTGACTTTGACATTCATTTATGTTAGTGTCAGTCCAGTATATATTTGTCTGTAGCCTTTTCACCTTCTCTAAAAAATGTTTTATATTTTTTGAGTAATTATAAACTTAACTATTAAGGAAATTAGATGTTTGCACTTGTACTAAAATAATGGACTAAGGAATTTTTTATAATTAACATGAACTAAACCTTCTCAGACCAACGAATGCAAACATGTAAAACAAAACAAATTCGGTATTTTTCATTAAATATTATTTTTTGTATAAACCTCCATGAAATTTGTAAAGGTAAACAAAATTATTGTTTTACAATAAAGTTATAAATATGTATAGTATAACTTTAGTTTTTAAAAATCAAGCCTACAAATTTATATGATATATTTTATTAGTACCTTAAACCGTTTTTGTTATACGGCATCCTACTATAGTATGTTTTTCTTAGATAATTTTATCAATTTCTTCAAAAAAATTGATTTATCAAATATAGTGAACTTTGAATAAACATCTTTGTGATTTAACATCCAGTAGTAATAATTTGTGTATTTATTATCATAATGCAATGTAATTTCCAAATTGTTAATTAAGTATTTTGTAGGGTTATAGGTTGTCAATGAAATATTGTTGAGATTTTTTAACGGCATCATAATCTTTCCTTTTGTCTTGGCTTAATTGTTGTGCATAACAAACGATTCAATATAAGCATTACACAAGATTAACTAAAATCGTGCGAATTAAACGTGTACAATACAGAACTATGACCCATATTGTATCGGGTCCCGGACGGTTAATCCCTGGGCCAGTTTTTTGGGTATTTAGCTGAAAACTAATATAAGGCTTGCGTAGATTTGACGGATTGTACAAAAAATCCGTTATATTCACTTAGAGCTAAAATGTTGATAACCTAATTAAATTCTATTGAATTGTGTTTATGTGTTTTATGCGTTTCAAATGAATCCGAATTTACGCGATAATAATGCTATTTTGTCCAGCGTTTTAAATGAACGCACTTGTTTTTTCCCGGGCGTCGTTTGATCGAGAGGACTCATATTGCCGTTGTGTACAAGTGCCGCGACCGAGTTGGTTTACTGCTCGAATAGTGTCAGTGTAAATACACGTTGTACTCCTTGAGGTATTCGTGCACCATCAGTCACTTTACATACATAATGACGAAATACATAAATGTGTACTGCGTTGGGTGAAAAATCGTTCTACGGTTAAGGCTCTGGGCATTGCGTTTAGACTGCAACCTTCTTACGACGATAATAAACTCAATCTGTTGTGGGTGTACGTACAACTCCTTGTTGTATTTAACCCTTTTCGTCATTGATTCAGCTTCGTGTATCACGGAATCTTGTTAATCGAGACTCTGCTAAAGAGAACTAAAGCAATTGTACGTGTAGAACAAAGGACCCGAAATCGACTGAACTGATACATTTGTAGAAAGTATACAGTCGTTTACTACTGTGTACCGATTACCGACGAAATAACGTAGTCATCGGTATTATCTTTCCCCTATCAGTGCTAATGACCGTGACTTTCTTTGTAAACAAAAGCGAAACATTTACCCAGACATCCTTGCCAAATCGAATGTATTTTTCGCCTAATCATCTTTCACCTGATGCATCGCAAGGATGCGGCGGTTAACGTTCATCGTGTACTCTTTCATTTTCTTTTCGTGTAATGACAATAATTATAACAAACATATAATTTTCCTTTTACCATGTTAACGCTTAGCGGTCGCTTTGAAAAAAAATTACTCTCAGTTTTTCCCTATAGTTCTCTCTCGTTTGAGAATGTTATTTTCACTCTCGATTTACTTAAAATAATTTCTCAATTGTTTTTCACCTCAAATAGTTTGATGTCACTCACACAAAACCTGACCACTACACAATTTTAAAAAATTACCAAAACTGCTTTATTTCTAACATCTACTAAAGAATTAAAATGCTTAACAATTAAAGAAGTGAAAAGTCTTACAATGCATTTTAAATTGTTTTTCTCAATTACCTTTGCATTTTGTGCAGACACTTATGTCCAATTTAAATAATCCGGACCTCCGAATGAACTGTACATATTATATTATGTTAATGAACTGGTCGTTTAATGTATTAGGCCTAAGTAATAATAATGCAAGCAACAATAAAAAAAAAACGCGATAAAAAATAATCTTTGTCAGTTATAATTAGGTATATTGACCGTGTTGATACTGTACATTACGTGCTAATAAATAATCAATCTCTAACTTAATAGCGGTTAATAACTTGAACGCCCCTCAGGATGATCAAGCGGCGGCTGCAGTTGAAACATCATCAGATAATAATACTGTCCCGTTAACAGTAGTTGTCGAACACCATAATAAAAAAATCAAATATAAAGTATAAAATGTGTGTACACACTGATCTAGCCCGAGATATTATATTGTTTCACTATTTTCGTACTAAAAACCAAGATTTATGGTCCTAAAATAATTTAAAATCGACCTCGACATAAATTCACCGCAGGCATTATACTAAGATCGGACTAAAGCATCGTCATAACGGTAAACGCTTATAATAAACAGTTTTGTATACTAAAATCGTTCATTACTCTCGTGAATTTTAATAGCTACTATTAATAATATCGTCGAACAAAATTAAGCTAAAGGACATAATGCGTATCTGAAATATACGAGAAAAAAGTTTTTTACACCGATAATAATAGCAAAAAAACACTGTGTAATTTACCCATCCACTTAAACAATACGTTATTTGCAATGGATTCGTCTAAAATTTTTTTTTTACTTTAGACATCGCATGGGTGTTTCTCTTTTATACCTTTGGTATTCTCTTTAAATTTAAATCGTGATATTAATTCTACAGAAGCTTGTCTGTCTGGTCGTTGTATCTTTTGCATTAAAACATTGAAATGCAGCTGTTGTTGTCGGTGTAGGCGAGCATTTGTATTTGACTTTGATGGGATGCGAATAAATTAGAAGTAGGCCATCGCCAAACCATTGTAGTCTGTATTGACACTTATTCAACATGGTAATATTATTCTTGGTCTCATCCGTTGTTGTACGTTGGAACGCCGGTTTCATCTCAGTCTGGGACAGGACATTTTAGTAAGTATATTCTGCAAAAACCATGCACATTATGTTAACCGTATTTCCCTTGACTAGAAAACGCTGAGAAAATTCTAGAAATTCTTAGCAATGACATTTTACATTATTATATCGAATATTTCTTTGGTAAAGAAAAATGTAGAACTGAATCGTCAATTGCACCTGAATTAGCCGTATAGCTCAATATATTACAATGGCTGAACCGTTAGAAGTGCATGTGTCTGCTGAATACGTTTGTGGGTAAAACACGAAACGGTTAACATACAATAAAATAATTGCAATAACAATACGATACACTAGCCGTTTAACCTAAGTATTGCCGGCGTATAGTTTAAAACTTCACATCACATTATGCTAATGTAAAATCATCAACATATAGCGTGTAATTAACGGTATTTTACTAGTAATACCTCAAGTTGGAATTATTAATAAATTATTCTTTTTAAAAATTGTTTATAATTTGCTATTAACATATCAAAGCATTTAAAGAGATTTTTGTTAATTGACTTTGAAATTGTTTCTAGGGAAGCATGAATAGTATAGCAGTCCTACTGTTCGCGTTAGCGTTGGTGGCGACGTTGAACTTTGCTTCAGCATCTCCTAAAAAACAAACGGAAGATAACGATACTACGGAATTGACGTCGGAAGGAGATAACGATGAAACAAAAACGACTGTAGATGGACGAGCAGCAAGTCGGTATCGCGTGGAAGACGTCGAGGAAGAAGAAAAGTTAGAGACGAGAAAATCGACGAATTTCAAGCAGCACAATGCCAAATTGCTTAGTCGATTGGGCATGAAACGAGTGTGGACCAATATAAACCACCACAGAAAAAGATTAGCTAGTCAGTCGAGAAGCAAATACGCAGCTAGCGAAAAAGGAGGTATGGACTCGCAATTGTTTATGGTCAAATTGCCACCGCATTCATATTTCTACGATGAAACCCAACACCCACACAAACAACAGCACGCATCCAATAGCGTCAACAATATTCCAGTGGGTTTCTTGTCGAATGGTAAACCCGCCAAAGTGTACCACTGGAACTTGCCGACTGTTAAAAAAGCTTTACAAGGTCGATATAAGAGCAACGACGTTTTTCCCATCGATTACGAGCCATCCCCATCAAAAATTTTGCCACGCCGAACGCTTTATTATAAACCCAAACCCGCCGGCAAGCCTGTCAAAAAATCATTTATCAACAATGGCAAACCAAACAGTTTCTACGTGGTCAGCAAAAATAACGCGGTGCAACCGCAATTCCACAAAATTGTTAAAACCTATTACAGCGACGATAATTAGTATAGTAAATTAACCTAATACAGCTGCATCTTAAGTCACTGTCCCGTCCAAAAGGATTCACGTGTAAGTGATATGCAATAATTTATTTTTAACCCACACTCGTACCCCTACCATCGCCTAATCACTTTACTGTCCAAGTTCCTTCCCCTTGAAGGCGAGTTGACACGTCTTGTGATCTGAACAACCACAACAGGAGATCATCATGTCAATTTATTTCATCTGCTAGTCTCTCTCTTTTTTTTTTTTTTTTTTACTAGAAACACGTTTGTTTTTTTTTTTTTTTTTTTTACTAGAAACACGTTTGTTATTACTGTCGTATTCGTATTATAGATTTGACATGAAATAGTAATGAAAATAAAAAAAAAATCCGTCCCACTCGAACGTATCTCGGTATAAAAACTAAATTCCCAATATGGCTTGAAAACGTTTACTAATAAAAAAACTTTATTCCATGTAACTCTAATAAAAATAAAAGCGACACTACAGTATTTATGGAAATATACAGATTACTAGCTCGTTTATATAACGTAGGTATTGAATTATTCCATTGGGTATTACTGTTCACTAAACATTTCCTATGACAAGACAATTTTATTATAATCATGATATTTTATAAGACACTATTTCCAACGTCTGTGGCCTTATATTATACGTTTTAAAATGTATTTCATTTGACTGTTATATTATAAAAGTATAAAATATTTATGCGCTACCATAATTCATACTATGTCTTATCTAAATATTATGTTACCATAAGTGTAGAACAAATCACATTAAAACCACTTTGAATAAAAAATATACACGGTCCTATGAAAAATACATATAAAATATTCAGTTCTTCACTCTTTTTAAAAATAGAAAATTATAATCACATCTGATTGATATAATTCAACTATTACTTAATTACTTAATTTTAAAGTTTTTATTTTAATGAGTAGTATGAACTTTTTCACATTACAATAAATATTAAGTAAACGTAAATTTCATTTCTGAAATGATGCGCTTAAGTCCTTGGTACGACTATTTTTATTGTATTACGATAAATTTTCGTCGTACGTGTCTGTTTGACTTTGCGATTTGTTAAAAAAATATGTGGTAATGATTTTATACTTATTCCTTGAGAAATAAGTTTGGCAATTTTATTTGTGATAACCGTATTAGTTACGATTCAAAATTAACAGTTTCCAAAGCCATTAACACTCTCACTGTAAATTAATATTATATTGTTCACCAGTATACTGATGATGAAGAAAAAATGTCAATTAAAATATAAATGTTTATACACAAATACTTCGGTTATAAATTTAAAAGAATTAGGTTTTTAAATTGTTTAGCTTACTTTAAATTTAAACAATATTAAAAAGAATTATTTGAAATATTTTTAATACTTTACATTTATTAAATTATTATTATTAATCATTTATTTCATAGAATATTATTATATTGTTTAAAGTGAACAAAAAAATACAATTTATAAGTTGAGTATTCATGAATTAAACCGACAGAGATAATTATTCTATTTTTTATAAATGCTTGAACCTACTTCGTTGTATGAAAATCCAAGATTGCTCTTAACTCTTTTAAAGCCCAAAATAAATGTAAAACAAACACTGCGCGAACAATCCTACATTTTTATTTGATATTAATCTTAATCATTTAGTGTACTCGATAATTAAATAGTTTTTCTTATGATATTTTTCTTTGAAATTATTTTCGCTTACAAGATTTTTGACGATACCTAATTTTATGAACAATTGATGTTCTTAAAATAAATTAAATTAGAAAAATTATTGATTTAACTTAATTTCCTCACCGCGAGGGTTGATTTTAAGTTCATCATTAAGTTGCTACTTGTTTGATAGCAAAAGCAAATTAAATGTAATAATCGCTTATGTTTTATAATAAGTTTTTTTTGTGGTTAGAATACTTTTTGTATCGATTAATATAAAATGGCAGACGACTATCATGTAAAAAAAAATTATAATATAATGTTAGAAACGGAGAAAAATTACTGTAATTATTTGACGATAACAAAAATAAACGAATCTATAAGCTGACAATTTTGATAGGAGACGTTAAATGATCTATAAACAAGACGCAATTAGATAAATTTTCTTTAAAACAGCCGAATTATAAAATATTTATAAATGAAACATAAAATTGTTTCATATTATATTATACAACAAAAACTATTTAATAAATTTAGAAAGTCATTAATGTATAAATAGATAAAATTGTTTAAAAAAAAATGTAATAATTACATAAAATTAGGGATATTGTTGATTAAAAATATTTTTATGTGAATGGAACAACAAAATCGTTTTTAAAATGAACACAGCTCTAAAAAGTTAAATAAATACTTATCAGTTCATTAATTATATTTTGTAGGGTATTTTTATAAATTTATTCAAAGTAATCTTGGTTGTTTTATATACAGAGTTTGAGTTATTTAGGCTATAATAAATTTAGCCTCTTTCTCTAAAAATATGTTTAATTTACAAAGCAAATAATTTTCATGATTTTAGGGTCTAAGCAATAGCGATCGAATGGACGGAGATTTTAATCTCCTTTCCCTGGAAAAAATCCTCCAGTAAAATCAATATAGTGTCAATAAACTTTGTATTAAACGAATTATAGCTTGTTGTACATTTAACGATTATTTTTGTTAAAAAAATAAAAATTGATCAAATTAACAAACAGTTAAACAATTGAAAAAAATGGTTCAGCTGATATAAAAATACTATTTATTTAACAAAAATATTATTGGATGTATATTGTTAAAAATTTGTATATTACAAAGGTGTTTTTTCAATGTACGAAAATAAATCCCTTTCCATTTACATACTATATTTTATATTTTTGTACAATTTTCATTACATATATTTTATATTTTGAAAACTTAATATATTATGATTCAATTTAAGTTATTTAACATAATGAATATGAAAAAATTATTAATCCTACAAATGTAGGTGAATAAATTTTAAGTTAAATTGTAATTAACAAGTAGATAAATTCAACAAAGTACTATTCTAAAATAAATTAAATATTTGAAATATCCTTAATAAGAAGAAAGCCATTTATAGTCTAAATCCATAATTTATCTATGTTGAACAATTGAGTGCTTAATAACATCTTGATATAAATAACTAATGATTAATGCAAATAAAAAAATTTTGGGATAATGAACATAGTTTCCATTATGATTTTTATCATAAATGTTTTTAATCCCATTAAATGATTATACCATTTGACCGCCACTGGAGCTTAGCCCTTCAAACCTATTAAACTGCAAGGTCAGCTTAAATAAAACTATTAACGAGATTTTTTATTAGAAGTAACATCAATGTTTTAAGAACTTTATAATATTTTAAGTTATTTTTAAATAAAGTAAAATTCATTGTCCAATTAAAAATTCAATAAATGTAATTATAGATAAAATATCATCCAAAGTATTTATTATTTTCTTGGAGAATCATTGATAAGCTAAATTTTTGTCCCCACTAACACAACATTAATGCATCTGGTATAATAAATGTTTCTAATAACACTATATTTCACGCGTGGCGCCCTAACGGTACATTAATTTTTACCGGTTTCAGAAATTTTAATTTAAAGAAACATAAAAAAACACGTCAAACAAGGGAGCTTCAATGCCTTTTATGAGTGTGTCGTATATTGTGTTTCATTCAGCGGCTCAATGCGTTTCGAATTTGTGTAATGAATACTAATATTTTTTTAGTAGAAAGAATCTTTTATTTATCCACTTCCTACTAAGGTTATATTCTTGTAGTGATCACACTAACAATTTATCGTGCTCATAATGTCACACTGAGATTTACTAATTGTTGCGACATAGCTGTTCAATAAGATATATTTTTATTTTAAAATGTTGACACTAATCGTTGTTTAAATTTTCCGTAGATACTAAAATGTAAGAAATTATCGGTGAGACAAGCAGTTTTCTTTTTATTAAGTTCATGACCAACATGAATTGTTCACATTTTACAGTAAATTTTCTACTATATCTTATAGAATAATAAATATTTCTTTTTTTTATTTTTACAGGGGAAAAAGCGCACATAGTCTCAACAAGTGTTCAACGAGTTTTGTTAGATCATGCGCACAAAAAAATACAACTTGCGTCCTTTTATTTATTTATAATAGTTTTTTTAGGTGTATATATCTTACTGCAGTTTTTATATTAATGTGTAACTAATCTTATTTATTTTGTATAAGGTCAAACGTATATTAATACATTATACGTTTAATAATTGTATCTATTATTATTTATAAGTAATTTTGTACATATTAATTGTCATATTAACATTCTTATTTTTTTATATTTAAACAATAATTTAATCTATAAAACTATATATGTACGCTCAATTTATTATTGTGTATCAGACTGATTTAACAGGAAATAATAATTAATGAGTTTTTTTTTACTATAATAAGTTTTTAACTTTATTTTAAGTCTTATACGTACTAAGTATACAAAATTTTAAGTGTGTAATCACATGAAATAAAAGAGAGGTATGATCATAGTCATAGTGTGATCAAATTTCTTTTAGGGGAGTTAAATTTAATTTTTCGCCGCCAATAAATATTTATTTTGTAACAAAAGATATTATTTTATTTAATTTCTGAGAGAACTAAGACTTTCAAACTCTCATCGCCCTACGCTTATGAGTATAATTCATTAAACAATATAGTTTTTCTCAATTTTATTTAGAAATGCAAGTGCACCCATACAATACATATAAAATAGTGTATAATTTGATTGCTGTATTTTTCTTGGATATTTCTTTGGTGTCTGCACTTAATTGTTATTTATAGCATCAGTTTCTTATCTTTGCAAACGCATAGATAGTAGAGAATTTTAATCGGATCTTTTATAGTTACTCCGACACTTATAACAACAAATTTTGGCTAAACGTTCTTCCACGCTTCATTATAATGAATATTTAACAGTTAAAATTCCAAAAAATGTATAATATTATTCTCGTATAGTATTTTTTTATACTAACATCAACCTATTGCAAACTAGTGATGTCTTCTCATAATTACATAGTTAACACTTTAATGTTAATAACGTAATAAAATCCATTGTTTTGCCACAGATTTAATCATTTTGTTAAGAATTTTGAATTGCTTCGAAATACACTTAATATTCAGGAGGATTAATATTCTATCACGTACGACTCATCTGACAGCTATTTTAGCTTAAAATACTACTACACTGAAAATATGTGTATTCAACTAAATTAAACACTGTTTCGTATTTATTTAAATAAAGTAAATTTTTAATTTTATAAATCACATAATAAAAGAACATATACAATAGTATTCATTTATCTATATTACTTTTTTAACACTTCAATACTCCAGTCTAAACTCGCAACATACTTTTAATTTTTGGTATTAAATATAATGAAAAACCAGCAAGGTGGTGTCGCGGCACAGTAAGAACGTGGCATAGTTGGGTCTAGTATATATTTAATCTGACAGTGATTAAAATCACTATCATAAGAAACGCTTCGATGCACATCTGTAGATAGTGTTTAATTTTAAGAAATTGGTATATTAATCCAAAAGCAACATCAACTTTTATTTCCTTAATTATATACAGATAAGTAATTCTTAGATTCAAAAATATAATACATAATATATAATTTTTTAATTATATATTATATAATTAATAGTTTTCAAATTATTATTGATTTTGATTTTTAATATGTTAAAAGTAATCATTTTTCACCTACTTTTTTTTTTTCAAAGTTTATTATAAAAAAAAATTTAATTTATTGCCTTAACTTTTAGCTCAACTTGCAAGTTTGAAATTGATATCATTAAATAGAAAAAAAATGGTATTGTAAAAAATAATATGCAGTCAAAAAGTCTTATAATTACTATTTATAATAAATTTATTAGAAAAGCTCGATTTATTTTTGCATTTTTATCGTAATAGATCACTTAAATAGAAATCATTTCTAATTAACTTTTAGTGTTTAAAAAGATTCTACAATTGAAATATATAGAACTGAATTAATTTTAATGATTTAATTTAACTAAAAAAAACCAATAAAAAAAAATTGTTAAAAAGATCTACTCAATTGAGTGTATTATAAAATTTGATTATAATTGTAAAAATCAATTGTTAAATTGAGGCGAAACTAAAAATAATTAGTTTTTGGATTTATTATTGATATAACAACATGTTTCAAACAAATTTGGAATGTTATAGTCTGGTAGTAGCACACACAAATAGAGTTAAAAATTAACAAATTACAAGATAAATTTATTTACTTTTGTAGTTGAATACTTTTGTCTTATCAAATCTAATTCGACAATAAATATTTTAAAAATATTAGAAATGAACGATTTTAATTGTTTGTATAAATAAAGCTGGTTAAGCTACTCTTTATTTAATTAAGAGATTTCTTTTCAATTTGTTAGGGTAATATCTACAACTAAATATGCATTGTAATAATTTGATATATCGTTGAAAATAGTAGGTTAAGTGAAGGTTGGAATAAAAAATCGCAGTCACAAAAAAAGCACGCATAGTAAAATAATATTAACATGAATAAGAAATTTCTTCTTATGAGGGGAGACTACAGTGATAGGATTCTTGATATTTATTGAACTTAATGAGTCTAACTAAAATAAAAATCAAATGATTTGAAAATTTTTTCTAACTTAAAAAAAATCAAAATATTAATTGCCATTGGCGGATTCGAACCTGGTACCCTAATTGTGAAAGACACAATTGTTATAAAATCGGCAATTGTTCGTCACTTCTACTCATAAATAAAATTAGCAATTTAAGCTCATTCAAATTTTAAAGTTACTTTTTCGACTTCAAAAAATACAACAAATTTAACTTCTTATGTCTTATGAACTTTATTCTATGTCAATTAAATTATATATAAATTATACATAAAAGTTTTCCCCTTGTAAGTTATTCTAAAATACAAAACCCAGAATTTTAACACAAAAATAGCATATTTTTATCTATATATGAATATTTTCATAGTAATGTATATAATATAAGTTTTAATTTAAGATTAAATAAAAGTGTCAATATTTCCGGAATGTTTTCAAAAAATAATTGAAAAAGTTTAATTTGTGTGCAAAAATTGCTTTTTTTAATTTTCCCTGTGGGCAGATTTTAAAAAAAATTATAACAAATGAAAGAAAAATATCTAAAATTTCAACATAAAAAAAAATATTTTAATTAGTTCATTTTTTAGAAAGTTATGGCAGTTAAGTATTAATATATTTCATGCTTAACAGTGAATTTTACATAAAAATTACATTTTTCTTTAAATTCGACGACCATGTTATCATAAAAGAAAAAGTATTAGGACAAATTTTTTTTTTAACTTATAGTTTTTATAGTAAGCTTCAATTTGACATATGTTTAAAGGATGCAGTATTTCCGGAATATTTTCAAAAGTTAAGTTGAAAAAGTTTTTTTACATATGTTTCAAGTTTTGAACACCCTCTGTAAAAAACAAAATTGTCCAATTTAAACAAAAAGTTATGTTAAATGAAAAAGGTATATAAAATGTATTTAGAAAAAAAAATTTGTGTTGATACGTATATTTTTCGAAAAGTTATTTAAAGTTCAATTTAATATCGAAAAACGAAAATTTTAACACGAAAATAGCATTTTTTTTAACTACGGCAGACGATTACACGTAGAAGATATGGTGTCGGGACAAATTTTTTTTTTAAATTTATAGTACGTAACATAAGCTTTAATTTGACATATATTTAAAAGACACAGTATTTCTGAAACATTTTCTAAACTTAAGGTGATAAAGTAAGTTATTATTCGTAAAAATTTTTCTAAATTTATAAATCCCCTCCTGTGAGCAGGTTAGGAGTTAGATTTTCATAAAAATGATTTCAAATAAAAGGGAAATATCTAAGGTTTCAATATAAAAAAAAATATGTTGTTTGTTAATTTCTGAAAAAGTTATGGAAGTTTAAAAAAAAAAAAGTGAAAAAAATAACGAAATTTACCGATTTTGAAAATTGTAATTTTTTTGGAGAGTTCCCCCATTTACGGGTAATCTCCAAATTTGGGAAAGAAGAATTTTTTTTTAATTTTTAAGGGTAATGTCTTCAACTAGATAAAATTTGTGATCTTTTGACATATTGTTGAAAGAAATCGGTCTAGTGAGAGTTGAGAAAAAGTGGCAACAGACACAAAAAAAACACATCATGGTAAAATTAATACATTCTAGCTTTGCATTGTAGCTAAAAAATAAATACTTTGATACCTATAAAATCAGTAATTTAAATACACGAGCATATAAAATGTTTTTCATTTTTGACCTTGAGTATTTTTTTTGTTAAAAATCTATGTAAAGTTTATTATGCTTAAACTATGTTTTAAAATTGCAGAAAATAAATTCGGTTTACTAATTCCAAAGTTATAGAACGGTAAAGCACGCCATAAGCATAAATGAGAGTGGATCAAAGATTCTATTTTAAGTTACAGCTCTTTGAATTACAATAGATTATACAAATTTTAATACATATTATATGTAAGCAGTGTTTTTCATAAATCCGAAATTATTGAACTTATCGTAAAAACAATTGTCAACAGTGGATTATCTAGTTAATTGTTTATGTCAATCATATTAATTGTATTATTTTATCTATGATACGAAGCTTAGATTTTTTGTACCAGTATTTTGGATATTATAACCTTAAAATACAGGAAAATTGTAAATTCAGATTAATTTTATCATTAGTTATTTCGAAGACATCTTCTCTCGTTAGATTAAAATATTAATATTTTAAAATGTATTCAGAAGTTATTATGGATCAGTCCATCTTAATAATTAATTATAGAAACTTTAATGGAAATAGCTAATAGATACAGATTGCAATGTTTTGTTTTTTTATTTAATCAAGTACTTAAGAGATTTTCATAAATTTAAATTAATATATTCTAATACTCCACATAAAACATCTTATGTATAATTAATCATCGATCCTAGTCTTAATATATAGACGTTCTGGATCTAACAATAGAAAAAGGTAACTACTAATTATGGTTAATTGTGTGATTTAGACACTATATTTGCAGTAATTAGCTAACATTTCATATTCGATAGTTTATATCGCCGAAACACATATAATAGCACAACAATATGATGCCAATCTATAAATTATTTTCATGATAGGTAATGCACATTTCATGAATGTAACGCTGGCTGTTGTCATAGTAGTAAAAATTAATACTATGTTTTTGTTATGTTTGTGTTTCTGAATTGAATCTCGTTAGCGGTAAATGTCACGTCTATATTTTATCGAAGAACAATCTTGTTGTGGATATTTATATCATTGAATTTTAAGGAGTTTATTCAATATTTTTTTTGTATTAGAGAAATTTATGTTCAACGTAAAGTAATTCTTTATTATTGTATACATTAACATAATTATTGTTCGAACCTAGTTATTTTTTATACTTTTTGTGCATTTTCACGTTCACATTTTCGATTTAATACTAGGCAGCAAATTTTGAGTGATAAAAATTAGAAATTATAATTTTATAGTGAACCATTTACGATAGAATCAAGTGTAGCATATGAATTAGTTTATGTAAACAATTTAATATGATCAAATTTGTTGTGTTTGTGTTTAAAAAGTTTTCGATGTATTTATAATAATAATCACAATAGTTGTTGATATCGCTTATTAATTGTTATACTGATAATTTAATTATAAGTATTCAAGTATGTAATGACTTGTTTTAACGACTACTTAAGTACGCCTAGATTTTATCATACGACAACACGCTACACAACATACACACATCGTGTATTATTTAATGGCAGGTACTCCTTATTAATGTTTATGTGTATACAAATATGTGTGCGTTGTATTTGTACTAAAATAACATAATAAAGTATTTAATGGGCATCAATGCTATTTCTGTAAACCTATACATGGGATACCTCGTGGCTTATTTTTGTTTGTTTTGTAACAATTTCAATTGCTTCTATAGGTGTTATATATTTACACACATATGTCGGGTACCTATATTCAATTTTTTATTTGATTTTTATCATCGGACTTTCCAATGGTATAATTTGAGTTTATCGATTATTTATGTTACAACTTTAAGCCAGATGAATAAAATTCTCAGGAATAACTATCACAATGATAATAATTTTTTTCTTATCATCAACATTACCTCCAAAATTCTACAATTCCAATGTACTTTTAGGAGGTTTTTGCCGTAAAGAATATTTGTACGTTTATGACAAGAAATACAACACTATTGGATCGCGGCATAGTCACAGTATCTGACAGTGATTAAAATTATAATCATAAAAAACATTTCGATACAAATGTTTGGTTAGTGTTTTATTTTTAGAAAGATTGTCCAATATTTCCAAAAGAAAATCAATTCCTATTTACAGGAATAAATAATTATTGGAAAATTAAATTGAACATAAAATTCATATTCAATAATTTATTATTGTAATTTTTACGGAGAAATGATAAAAGCTATAAAGTAGCTGTAATTCAGTTACCTCTATGGCAAACGTATGTTAAACAAAATTTTTTTTTTCCATAAATTTTATTGTTACAATGATATAACTCTTAGAGTTAGAAGTCATAACTTCTATTTTAAGTACCTTTAAAGTTACATGGTTTAAAAATAAAATTCAACAAAATAAATTTTTTTTTTTTTTGGTTGAAAAGTCTATGATCCTATTTATGTATATTATTATTTATGTGTATTTAGCATACTAGAGTTTGTCAACGATATCAATATTTCGATTCGATATCGAAAACTCTTTTCATCTTCTCACAATATTGATTATTTTTAAAATGTCGCAATAATCGAAAAATCTGTTTGAATTTTGATTCCTTTGTTATAAAATATATATATTATTAGATATTAGACCAAAAACAATTTGTAATAATCTTGTTAATATTTTTTTTATTAAAATATTTATAAAATATAGAATTGAGATTATTAATTGAGAGGTTTTTTATTATGACATTATTGTTATACCTATTTTTAACAAAACTCGAACAAACTAATAAAGAGAAGAATTATAAAAAAAAAATTGAAAATTAGAAAATATACAGCAACAACTGGTTAAAACTTAATCTGAAAAATAAAATAAAATAATTTAGCCCAAAAAAAAAATTTCCTTATTAGATGATAGTAATGATGTTTTGTTCTGTAAAAGTTGAACTTTTATTTTTGAAAAGAAGAAAATTTGTTTTCAGTTATGACGAAGCAATAAAAAAATATAAACAGTACATATTATCTTATTATTATTATTATTTAAAACCAAAATACTGAAACTATAATACTATTATTCAATAAAGAACAATTATCATAACAATAATTAAGAACAAATATAGAACAATTATAATTAATATTATCAATATTAGAAGGGTGTTTATTTAGTAAGTAAGGAAACGGATTCTATTGTTCTAAGTGTTTGTAACAATTTACCTGTTTCCTTACTTACTGAACACCTAATAATAAAGTCTTGTAACAAAGAAAAAAACTCATTTCTTTATAATAAAAAGTAATTTAAAAATATTTGATTATCGTTATGAGATATAGATATTATCTACATATTATTTATATTAATATCATTTTCTGATTTGGTGGGTATACTATAATCTGATTTTTACAACAATAGTATCTTAACGGTATTCTTAAAAATAAAAAAAAACGGTAAAAACTATTTAAAACTAAAATTTAATTTTTGAATATAAGTTTCTTTCGATGTCGATTTAATATTTTCAAACGATATCTGAACACATTTTTTTTTCAATATTGCGATATAATATCACTGAAATTCTGTACGATATCGATACCCAAAAATATATCGTTGACCAACCCTATACCATACTATTGTTATATGAAATATTGTAATTATAGAGACAATTTCAATTTATCGAATTTTCAATTTCATAATCAAAAAAGGGGGGTGGAATGTTTCGCAAAAATGATGATTCGACCATTCGAGGCTTGACTATTTTGACACAATTTTTAAATAATATATAAATTAGTCAAATTTTAACGTATAATGTATATTATACGTAAACGACCCGAAGCAGTTGGGATTAAGGCAGCGAGAAAGAAAAAATAAGTTAAATTTTTACGTAAATTCATTTATTTATGTATAAACAGCAACACTTCCCGTTAAATAAAAGACGCATTAAAGGTCAATCTATGAGAAAAGAGTAAAAATTATTTTGCGTTTAATAATAATTATTATCTTAATATTTAAAATTTTTTTGAAGTATCTATTTTTTTTCCTGCTCACCAATCACTTTTTTCTCGTCATCATTTTTATTTACATATTTATAAAATTATAACCTATAATTTAATTAAAAAACGACAACAAAGTTCAATCAAATTAAAGTGCTGGCGTTTAAAAGTTTTTAATAATAAAATCTTTTGAATGTAAGATTTTTAACTATTTAATCAACCCATAGGTAAAGAACTGTTGAAAATTTTTTTAAATTTTATAACAACTCAAAATTTTAAAAAATATATCTTTAATTTAACTAAATATGCAATTTTTAGTCATTTTTACTGCAATATACAAATAAAAAAATTATATTTAGTGTCTATACATTATAAAACGCAGACATTTTTATTCAAAATAATTCTAGCTAAGTTGTAGAAGAATATGCATTTGCTTAAAAATCCATGCCTTTCATATCCCTAAGATACGTCTACTAAAATATTAATGGACTAGTATATATAGGCATAGGATTGGCGCGTTAGAGGGATTAGGTTCCAGTTCAGTATTTATCTCCCCAGAAATTCAGCAATATTGCAATATAAAAATTATTTATTAAAAGGAGAAAAATTTTAAATGTTTATTAATTTCTCTTTTCAATAGTAGATACTGTATTATGATAAATCGTATTATTCAATTTTTATCGCACTGACATTTGTATAATAATCTATATTTGGGTTACGGGGATTGTATGATCTGGATATGTTTCAAATTTCATATACTCCTTTAACATTTAAAAAAAATTCTCCTAATACATTTACTCCGACAACAATTACTGCGAATATCTGGTTAGAAACATTTGGATTTTACTATTACGATAATTACTCCGAATAGGACAATTAATTGATTGCTCCAATTAAAATTTTCTCCGAATATCGATAGTCCGCATAAAAAATTAATAAAATTTCATATTTATGTATAGCAATATAATTAATTAGCATAAAGTAGCATTTTGTTTACTGTAAAATTGTTTACTATCTATTGACAAATGATTATTATAATAAAGGCCCTCGAAGTGTATCCGACTTTTGAAACAATAAATATTTTAGGGTAAGAGGGCTTTAGACTTAAACAACTATAGTTGTATAACTAGAGTTATATAATTGATGTGAGCTCTTAAATAGTTATTTTTTTGGAGGGGAGAGAAGAGTGATTCTAATTTTCGGTCTTTAAGTATTCTTTGCTTCTCCTTATTAGCGCCTATTATTATAACCTTTAATATTTTATTAGTTCTCATTTATTAATTTGTAAAAAAAATATAGGAAGACGTATCACTGAAAGCAGGATTTGTAATTAAACAGATGTTTATGATTATACATAAACATACATAACTCTTTTGTTAAAGTAATTAGATTTAAACTTAACTAATTCAAGTTAAAAATAGACTGTTAATTTAATAAAAAATAGTTGAGATGTTTTTTCATTTGTATAAGGAATACCTGAAGTTTTGTCAGTTACATATTTTAATTAATAATCATTAATGGTAAACAAACAAGTATTCACTTTTTTTCATTAAATAGAAATCAAATATAATAATGTAATATTGAAACAGAACAAAATTTTTATATGATATACACACACTCACACATACACATATATATATAAATATATATATGTATAAATAAATCTGGCAATACATTTTCACAAAACAAAGTACATTTTATTATTATATTTATAATAAATTAAAACATTTATCCTTTTGTATAAATATATTTTATAACTATTACTTTTTAACGAACTAATTCGTGATAATATCAATTTTTATTTTATAAATTACTAATGTACTTGTATTTATTTGAAAAACTATTTAAGAATTTAAGTAGGGTGCACTAGTGACCTAACATAATAAAAATTACTATATTAATTATACGTAATGAATTATAAAATATTGTTGATACATGGAAAGTGTGTATGATTCCTGTTTAATTCATAGGTAATAGGAGCTGTTAATACGATAAATTAAATGAAAAAATGTACGTGATTTTATTATGAAAATAAATTTTTTTTTTGAGGATATGTTTGCAACAAAAGTACTCACTTTAATAAAAAAATTTAATTTATAGAATTTATTTATTTGAATTTATAGAATAATACATTGTATCTGCAATACACATTAAGCTGACATGAAAACAATGGAAAAATAACATCTCGCAGTGATGATTTAATGCGGGCTTAGGAGACTCGCATTAAATTTGACTTTTTTCTTGCAGACTACTAAGAAAATCGTCTTGGTGGTCATTAAGGAAAATTGCCTCCAGGATATTAAGGTTTCAGATCGACACTGATCAATTAGATCTCGCCAAACTTAAAAGTCAAACTAAAAAAAAAAAGTTTTACATGTTAAATATTTTAGCTTCGATGCGAAGCGGAGAATTAATTTTACTATGATGTGTTTTTTTTTTTTTTTTTGTCTGTTGCCACTTTTTCTCAGCTCTCATAGGACCGATTTCTTTCAAAAATACGTCAAAAGATCACAAATTGTATCTAGTTGAAGACATTACCCTTAAAAATTGAAAAAAATTCCCTCGTTCCCCGCAAATGGGGGAAATATCCAAAAAAATTACAAATTTAAAAATCGCTAATTTTCGTAATTTTTTCACTTTTTTTTCTTAAAACTTCCATAACTTTTTGAAAAATCAACAAATCAACATAATTTTTTTTTATACTAAAACCTTAAATATTTACCTTTCATTTGATATCATTTTTTTGAAAATCTAACACTTAACCTGCTCATTGGGGGAGATTTAAAATAGCAACTTTTTTACAAAAACTAACTTTTTCAACTTAATTTTTGAAAATGTTCCGGAAATACTGCGTCCTTTAAACATATATCAAATTAAAGCTTATT
>NW_026099575.1:31606816-31660138 GCF_025091365.1 Daktulosphaira vitifoliae
TTTTTTTTTGTGTCTGTTACCACTTTTTCTCAGCTCTCACCGAACCGATTTCTTTCAATGATACGTCAAAAGATCACAAATCGTATCTAATCGAAGACATTACCCTCAAAATATGAAAAAAATTCGCTCGTTCCCCGTAAATGGGGGAATCCTCCAAAAAAATTACAAATTTAAAAATCGCTAATTTTCGAAATTTTTTCAATTTTTTTTACTTAAAAGTGCCATAACTTTTTCAAAAATAAACATATCAATATAATTNACTTTAAAGTACCATAAATTTTTTAAAAATAACCAAATCAATATAATTTTTTTTAAATAGATGCATGACATCATTACTTTTCATTTGGTATATTTTTTTTTTATATATGACGCATAACCTGCCCACGAGGGGTATTCAAAATGACATCTTTTTCACAAAAAATTTACTTTTTCAACTTAAATTTTGAAAGTGTTCCGGAAAGTCTGACACTTTTATATATATCTTAAATTAAAGCTTATGTAATATACTTTATTATGGAAAAAAAAAGTTTCGGACTTTATTTTATTTTCATGGTGAAAACAGACATCAAAATGGATAAAAAAAATACGATTTTTGTAAAAAATTTTTTATATTTTTAACTTTATAATGCTATAACTTTTTTAAAGATGTATGATTCAATATAATTCTTTTTTTTATGGATGCATGATGTCTTTAACTATCATTTGGTATAATTTTTTTATAAATCTGACTTTTTACCTGCCCAAAGAGGGGGATTCAAAATGACAACTTTTTCAGAAAAAATTTACTTTTTCAACTTAAATTTTGAAAGCCTGACACTTTTATATATATCATAAATTAAAGCTAATGTAATGCACTTTATTATGGACAAAAAAATTTCGTACTTTATTTTGTCTTCAGGGTGAAATTGGCTACCGAATGCTATTTTTGTGTGAAAATTCTCGCTTTTATTTTTTTATTTTTAACTTTATAATGCTATAACTTATTGAAAAGTGTATGGATCAACATAATTTTTTTATGAGAAATAATAATTTTTAATAATCCCTTTTTCATTCGATATACTTTATCTGAATCAGGATATTAATAACAAACTAGCAGATCATGTTGCTTTTGGAATAATCCACCTATTTTTTAAAATTAAACACTATCTAAAGATTTGCATCGAAGCGTTTTTTTTTATAGTGATTTTAATCACTGTCAGATATCATTATACTTGATCCAACTATGCCATGTCACCTCTGTTCCGCGACCCCCCTGTGCTGGGTTTTTTTATTATGAAGGCCAAAGAAAATATCATGAATTGATTTTAAACTAATTACAAATAGTATTTAGTTTTTAATGCGTCAAAATTTATAAATAAACATTTTCGATTACTAGTTAATTAAAATGGTTACCATAGTTTTAGCTTTAGTTATTATCGAAATTTACTTAATGCCCATGCACTCAGACCTGTTGGTCCATTGTGCGCACTTCATACCGAATTGTCTTGATTCGGTTTACCCACTTAAGTGTTATTGTAATATACTTATCATTGTATAAGACCATCAATTCACCCTTATGGATGACCAAAGAGTCCTGTCTTTCCGGCAAAATTCAGTAACTCTGTGGGTCTTAGGTTTTTAATATCTTCTTTTTCAGGAAAAGGTAATATTATTTCATAATATCACACATTGTGAAATGAATCTTCCTCTTCTACTCCACACTTCCTGCATAATGGTGATTCCGATACCTCCATTGCGTAAAGACTTTTTCAGCAATTGACCATGTCTTGTCAGTAGACCAGTCAAAGTGTTTATTTGATGTCTAGTCATACTATTAAGATTACTCAGCAGTAGACCGGGGGTCTTGATAAACATTTTAGATTGTTTAGGTACTACCGAGTACTTCCAGATTTTGCTGTGTAGTTTTTTGCACCAATTCTTAGGTAGCGCTTTAAGCGATTGCTCAGTGAGTCCTACCACTGGTTCTGGTCCACACATAGGTGTTCTTTGCTTTTTTCCTGGCTAGAAAGTCAGCATTCATTTTAGTGACACCGTTGTGTCCACGTTAGTATAACTTTGTTGAACCTCAATAGTGATTCTAAAGTTTCTCTGCATTCGAAGACAAGCTTTGCATTCACCTGATCATTACAAAGTGCTTTTAAAGCCGCTTGACTGTCATTTAAGATAGTTAACTTCTTATTCTTGTATACCAGCAGGTTCTACCACTATCGCCATCACCTCTAATTGGAAAACAGAGAATGTTGTGCCTAATGACATGAATCGTTACTATAAGTAAAATGTTTAATTTTTTGTACAAACTATTCATCTAAATTATAGCATTTATTTTTACTAACTTATAATGATTAACTTTACTAAGAGATATAATATCTGTATGATTATTGACCGAGATATCTTAATCACATAGCAATTCAATTTTTTCGTTAGAATGATAAATGACATTGGTAATCATTAATGGTTTAAATAAAAATTATATATTAGTTTATTTATTATTTCAAACTAAGTTAAAAAAGTTATGTATAATTTGTTATGTAAACTTTAAAAAACACGAACATATTGAATAATACATTTAGTTTTTCAATAAATATACTTTTACATAGTAAAATTTTTTCTAAAACTCTGTAAAAGAGAATTCTTAAAAATGGATCTTAATTTAACAATTTATCAAAAACTATGTATCATCATAGAACTATACATAGAATTACATTTCTGAGATATTAAAAATGAAAAAGTCTATATGTTTAATTTCACTGTTTTTATAATGCCTGCTGATCCTATCATATAAAAATATAGATTTCCATAAATTATCCTAAATAATAATAATTTACAATCATTTATGAAAATTTATATTTTAGATCTATAACAAACACAATTGTGTGTCTTTATATTGATTTTTAAACAAAATGGTGGTATTTATTAGTAATTTAAGATGCTACAACAGAATTGATTGTTTTAGTTTTACTGTTACAAATATGATCTTAATCTCTCAATTTAATCTAAACATTTTAAATGCGTATATTATTTTTTATTTATGTTGCCTTATATTATTTTATGAATTTAACTATAAAATATATATTTTATAGTTAATTATTAACATGTTGTATTCTTGAAGTCATACCCAAGAGTTATTTGATGATATTTGCACTAAAGATAAATTATTTTTAAGACTAATTTTATGGAGCTATAGACTAGTAGCGTACTACTACAATTGGCCTAATCGGAATTTAATTATATGTTTATAATATATATAAATGTAGATATAATTAATGAATCGTAATATCTCATATTAAACTTCATATTGAATATATCCATTATAGTGATATCAATTTTATATAATAGAATTTGAGTTCAGTGAATACAATTCACAAATAGCATTATTTAACATGAGTGCTATGACTAATGAGTATAAAAATAAATTTGATTATAATTTAATCGTATTAAATGTTTACAAAGTATTATTGACTATTATTAATTTTAGTTACCAACATCTAAAATTTTGTAGGAGTGTTTATTAAATTAACTTAAATCAGTTTAAAATATTAAAATTGGCTATCTACATGCTAGAAATCTGTTACCTAAATTTAATAATTATTCAATATTACACATAAATAAAAATTAAATAATTGTCAATAGGATTGGCTGGTTAAGAGTATTATTGTCACTTTAAATTCTACGTGATTTGGTTCTTTTTTTTTTAAGTAAAATCAAAATACTTTATAGAATATAAAACATGTATGGTTCAATTGTAAGAATATTTAAACTCTTAGGGACTATCTAATCATAATACGAAAAAAATATAATACGTTGTTGTAAGTATTTATTTTTAAATTTTTAGTTTGTTATTTTTATTATTTTATGGCACAATTGAAACTTACAAGTACACACTTAAGGTAAAAAAAAAAAAAAATGAAATTTTGTAAACCCGATTACTAACGATTAACAACAATTGGTAATAATAATCACACAACCCAACACTTTTTTTTTTACTACATAATAGAAATTTGTAAGTCATGTTAATGAAAATTATTAATTTGACTAAATTTAGTAAATGAAGTCCAATATTTATATGTTTAAAGTGACTCATAAATAATTAAAAGTTCAATTTACAAAAACTATTGTAAATGACACAATTTATTGATAACTAATTTTAAAATAAAATTAATTCGGTTAAATCAATGGTATGATCAAAATTTTCAGTATGAGAAGAGTTTTCAAAATATTTGAATATTGAAAATACAATAATCTTCAATATGTAACCCTTGAACCTACTTAAAATTTAATTAAATTTACATAAAAATAAAATTTCTATTCAAAAAAATCTACAAACAAATTACTTTTCTAAAAATCATGGTAAAAAATAATATTTGTTAAGTAATACTATATATGGAATATTTATTGTGTTAATGCACTGAAAATATTACATTTAGTTTTACGAAAAAATAAATAAAAATTACTAGTAATAATATTACTTAAATTAAAATTTTTAATGCATAACCCAAAAAATTAATAAAAATTAATATTATTTTTATGTAACCATGAATAATTTAGATAACTGTATTTGATGAAATATATTATTTGTTTTTAAGTAATTTTAAGCATACAAGTTCAATATTCAAATTAATTTTTAAAGGAAAGTTATTTAAGTACAATTTTGTATTAGGACACATGGTTCATAAAAATCAATAATATCTGAATTGTGGTGATTGTAAGAAATAATTTTATATAGCACAAAAAAAAAAAATTGAAAAATGTTATTTTTTATCAATAAATAAATAAATAGAATTATTATACAAAAATACGTATTTTTTCACCATGTGTAATATGATAAAAAATTAGCAGTATTATTACTAAAAAATTTATAAAAGTCTTTTTTTGTTAAGTAAACACAAAAATTTAACTAACGACTCATCAAAAGATAAGCACTATAATGTATGTTTTTAAATCATATTTTTTTTTGTTTCTATTTAAAGAGAGTTGTAATCGACGTAGATAAATAATTGAATAATTTATCATTGAGTACATTGCAATTTTTAAAGTAGGAAATTGAAAATGCAATCAATGTATTTTTTAATTTTTAATACTTAACGTTTTAATTTCATTAAACTATTCATAAGAATCATTAAATATATAAAACAATGTATTAAAATATTAAACCTAATTAATGTCAATAATGTTAATAGGATGCGTTAAAATTGAGTACAAATAATTTATCATCTACCTATTTCTAATGGAAAATGTATAATAAATTAAAATAATTCTTGTATAAACGTTACACAAGTATGAAACATTTGTAATACGCTTGTTATTTTAATATGTATTGGTCGTAATTTCTTTTTCACATTTTAGTATATACGTATCAATATAAATTATGCATTAAATTATCCAGCGTCATAACGTTACCATAGTATTACACTCAAATGAAGCTTTCCGGTTATAGTTTTTTCATTTAGTACAGGTTTTACTAGTTAGTTCAAAGGTCATAGTCCGAAATACGTCATAAGTTTATTTTTTGATCGTATATGTAGTCTGTAGATATTTCGTTGCCAATATTATAATTTTGACGTTATTTGCGAAAAGTTGAGGTAAATTTAAAAAACTACAATCTTCTGACAAGTCTAAAATATATACTGATCAATGAAACGTTTATCTGAGAATTATATGAATTTTTAAAAGTAATATTGAAGTACACATTAATCCAAATACACTTTCGGTTGGGTTAGGTAAATAAACGTTAATTGAAAAGATCGATTTAATTAAGATGAAAAACAAATTTATCCTCGTTATTTTTTAGTATACAACAATTATTAATGTGTTATTAATTTATTTCATAAAATAAATCAAACAAAATTCGGAAGTTATTGTGTGGTTATATAACATGAACGAGAGTAATATTATAGCGCCATTGTCGATACCGGTGTAATTGTTGTTATTATGGTTTAGATAAACACAATTAACTTGTTGTCGTTATGCCGGCTGCAGGTTTTGTTTTGATTTCTACAATTTTCGTCATTACGTCGGCCATCTACCTACGGACGTAGTATGATTACAGTATGTACTGCATACGTAGTACATAAAAACAATAATAAATGATTACGAGAGGTAATATGGTGGGAGGTCATTCTGATCAGAAAGCTACACTCCTTTTAAAAATCAAATTCATATTAATATAGTGAATTTTCCCTGTGTTGTTGTGTTACTAAGGTACGCTATTTTAGGTATTGTTATTATTAGAACAATACTTATATCGAATAAGTAAGAACAATGGTATCAAATGGTAAGTAACATAGGTAAAATAGTGAGATTCTGTACTACAATATAAATCGTTATCATAGTGTAAACAATTTTATGGGGGATATCTATTCTCCTTGGACATTGTATTTACAATGAGCTTGACATGTTTATGATAAAGAGCGTCGGCTCAGCTGTTTTTTGTTTAGTGCCGGAACCTCACACATACACACATAACCCATGTGTATTTGACGTACGATTCAATTGGCAAGGTTTTTGGGCGAGTGCGTGCGTGAGGTTCACCAGTCTTGTAATAATATCGTGTGATTATTATTACTGTACTGTAAGCTACCGCCGTCGCTGTTCATCAACACATAAGCCGTCGAGTTGCTCGAAACGAAACTGATTACGACACACACGCACTAACAAACACTCTCACACGCAGGCGAGATAGCACAGCGCGCGCGCACTTAAAATTCGTGTGTGTGTGTGTGTGAGTTTTTGATTACTATTTATTTATTATTTTTTCCATCGGCAAACGGTGTCGACGTTCTGCCGTCGAAACGCTTTAACTTCGCCGTCTGCGCTCCTCGTTCGCTAAAGTCGACCGTCGCGCGTCGCCCTGTCCAACGGCGTGCACGCGCATAAAGACGCTGCCGCCGCGGCTTTTGGTTCGCTCATTTGACGCGTGTCCGATGTTCTGCAGCGGCAACGCCGCCGCCAGTCAACAGCAGTTCGATTCGATCGTCACGTGGTACACACCCTCCGCTCGAGGCCGGTCATCTGCTTGTAAACAAAAGTGTGCTTAGTATTAACTAATCTTAGTACGTCGTATACTTGTGACCGATACCTCGCCGGTAACTTTTAATTCTCTCTGTCTGACATTCGTTTTTGAATTTTAGACATTTTGTCGGCGTTTTTCGCAGTGGTGGTCGTTTCAACGCGACCACTCGATCGACCTGTCAACGCCATCTCTGGTCATGTCGGATACAGATTGGACGTTGCATGCGCTCAAGTCTATGCCCGGTAGTCCGACCAACGTGCAATGGGCTCCAGATCAGGATGTAACTGGTGTGATAGCAAAGTTAGAGGGTCGAGAGCTCGAATATCTCATTAGACAAAAGCGTATTGTTATTGGTCGGAATAGTTCCAAGGGACAGGTGGATGTAAATATGGGACACTCGAGCTTTATATCACGCAGACATTTAGATGTGCTCTATGAACATCCAAACTTTTACTTGACGTGCCATGGCAAAAACGGCGTATTTGTGGACGGTGTATTCCAGAGAAAAGGAGCACCAGCGTTACAGCTGCCCAGACGGTAAGTTGGGGCCGTAAATCACATATTTATTTGCACATGGCGATCATATTGTTCGCCACCAGGCTATCGTACTTCATCTAGTGTTTACTATTATATTTGTTTTTCAAAATGATATGGACAAAAAACAATATTTTATTGTTGATGATGATAACGTGTTTTTGTTGTTTGGTTATAAATGGCTGCGCGCGTTCATAACGGGTTTTCAAGGTCTCCTTGTTGCCAAAGTTCGAAATAGACCATTATATACTAGCTTAATATTTCTTATCAACGTTATTGACTTACAATACATTATGTTTTTATTTTAACATCAATTACACTCAGACAATCAAAATTATGGGACCATTTAATATAAGATATGATTATTTGTTGTTTTTCATCATATGAACTTTCTCATTTATCATATAATGGGAGTTTTTAATATCTTAATGCTATGCATCAAATAAAAAAAAAGTTTATTTATAACTTAAGCTTCTTCTGGTAGTTTAAATACCTTGATATGACAGAATTAGCTATACATTTTGGATATATTATAATTATTAGTAGTTAGTGTTATATACATTAATGTATAAGTATCATTCATGGTTTAAACTCAATTGTTGTCCCTACTAATGCTTAAAAGCAGACTTGAAAGGTTGCAAAGAATTATTCTTTTGCAAGTCGACTTTTTTTTAATTATAGTTGTAGATAAATTCTTTAGGTTGAAATTGCTCTAGCCATCAAACATATTTGATGATGTTAATTGGAAATTTTTGATTATAAAAATGGTCAGCCCACCTTTATTTTTGAATAATTTTTAGGTGTCATGTGATATATCACTGAAAAAAAATAAAACTAAATATATTAAAAAAGTTCAGTTAGCTAAAAATTTAGTCATTAAAAATTTGTATATATATCATAATTATAAACTATGTTTTACAATCAACCTAATTTGTTTTTTTTAAATATTTCTGACAATTAATGAAGCTTAATAAATTATATAGTCAATTGCATTTGTAGCTATAACCAACATGTTCTTGTTATAACTGCATTTTCCAGAAGATGTACGGAAAAATTAAATATTTACATTTAATATTGTTCAATTATTATTATACCTTCAATTATTCAGATAAATTATTGAAATATTTGTATATTTAAGAATTTTCTTTTGCTATTCGAGTTTGGGTATGTGATTGCTTCAGTCCTTATACCTTATTGTCTTGGGATTGTTCCTTTTTTTCCCCTTTTAAACTAGTTTCACCATTTCTAAAAACTGCTATTCAAAAATAATAACAGTAATAAAAGATAAATACTAATATTGAGAACATAAAAAAATAAAATAGTTTGGTACCTCTTTTTAAGTTAAAATTAATCCTTGACAAATTTATTAGTGATATTCAATTGTTTTACTTTCAAATCAAACCAAACCTGGCATCTTTGTTTCTGTTTGGAAATCAAAGTAGTATAATCAAATTTAACACTAAATTTATTGAATAATGATATAAAAAACGTTTTGTTTGAGTTCAATAAAATATTTGGATTATTCAGTTCAAGTTTAATTTTAAAATTGAAAGTTTAGTTTTATCCCAAAAATCAAAGTTTCTAACATCAGTAATATTTATTATTAGAAAATAATTTTAAACATAAAAGTATTTTGTGGTTATATGTTTTATAGTTAATCATTCTTTCAGATGTTTAATGCGTTTTCCAAGCACAACAATTCGGTTAGTGTTCTATTCTTTAATTGATGAAATGGCACCTCCTCCTATCCTTCAAAATTCACTGATTCAAACTCAAACTAGAACAGCAACTACACCATCTAGAAGCTATGCCAATCCATTAAGTATACATATACCTCCTCAAATTATTAAACAAGAGCCAACTACATATTTATCTAAGGAGAATAGATTTATGAGTCCATTTCCATCACCTACAGGCACTCTTAGGTTAGTTTCTAATATATTTGAATAAAAAATTATGAATTTCTCTAAGTAAGTATTGTTTAGTTGAGTTTTTGACTATTTAAGTTTTTATATTTGGTATGTAAAATCAATTAATTTATTATATATATTTTTAAAGAATGTAATAAATCATAAAATATTAAAAGACCATTAAAAAATGTTAAATTTGTGGGGGAGGGGGTTGGAGCATAAAATCTCCCCTTCAAAAAATGTATGCCACTGAACTGGATTATAACTTTTGCAAAAAAATTGTATATGTTTTATCAAATTATGGGGTTTTCCTCTGCCTTTATATATGTATATATCATAAAATTAATTTTTTTTTTAATATCAGGTAATACTTGTCTATTGTCAATAAGTTATTTTAATATTTTTATCCCAATAAATGTAATTAATGTAGAATACTACTAAATATTTTTTCAAATTACAAAACAATAACAAATTATCAAATTTGAGGTGTAACACTTCATAGTATTTTTACTAAAAATATGTTTGGCAAAAGCACCAGTGAATTAACATTTAATAGTTTTGCATCTTTTGAAATAATTTATTTATTTATAGTTTGATAATGCATTATTAAAATTAATGTGTTTATTCTATGTAAAATTCTATTTAAATAATATTAATCACTGACAAACAAAAAAGATTTAATTCATTATTGAATGTAGAAAATTAGGAATTACGATTAATATTTTTATCAAAAATTAAATTATTGTAATTAGATTAATTCTAGAAATTTCCTTTTTTATTATAAATACAAATAATAAATACTAAATTAATTAGCATTATTTTCATGTAATTTTGATTTTTTAAATTAAAATTAAAACTTCATTATGAATATTTTTATATAAAAATTAACACATAAGATGATTTGTTATTTCTTTTAAAAAGTATTGTTTTAGTATTTATTTTTTAGTTAAAATAATGAATATGATTAATTGTTTAGGACAACTCCTATTTTATTTTATTTCATTTGATATGAGTTTTATATCAAAAATTATATTTGTAATATTAGGATAATTCTATATATTTTATAATTATTTAATATTTATTTAAATTTTTCTTCATATGTGATAAAAAAATTTTCTATAGTGCTGCCAATTCTTGTCCAACTAGTCCTAGAGGAGGCCATAATAGACACACCCTTGGACCAGACTTACAAATGGCAGCATATGCAGCTGCTGTAGCAAATCCTGGTCAAATAGGGGTTATAGCTACACCTACTTCATCTGCAATATATGTAGAAGAAAAGTAAAAGTTATTTAATTTTAATTTGGTTTATAATTTTATATAATTATTCTTTATTTTTTTAGTAAACACCTTGTAATGTCTAGTCAAAATAATAGAGATGAAGAAACTAGCCCATTAGATCCAGCTGTATTTGATGTTAGCATAGGAAGTGAGCAATATGTTGGTGAATTTTATAGAAATGGAACATCAACATCAAATATACCAAATTATAGTCCTCCTGAAACTGTGATCCAAGATAAATCAGCACCAACTAATAACAACAATAGTAATACTAATTCAAAATCGAGGGATGATTCGAAACCACCTTACTCTTATGCTCAACTTATTGTGCAAGCAGTTGCTTCTGCTCCAGATCGTCAACTTACTCTCAGTGGAATTTATTCTTATATTACCAAAAATTACCCATATTATCGATTTGTGGACAAAGGATGGCAAAATTCAATCAGACACAATTTATCATTAAATCGTTACTTCATCAAAGTAATTAATTTTCATAAATAGTAACTTGTTATTTTTGTTTAAAATAAAAACTATATCAAAAATATTATTAATTTTAAATAATATTAGATACAAGCAGGCCCGCATTTAGGGGGGGGCATTGGGGGCATTTGCCCCGGGCGGCAAATTTTGAAGGGCGGCAAAAATCTTAATAGGTATACAATTTTTAAAAATTAATTATTTTTATTTAATTTAAAATTTAAAATTGATGTCTAATGTAAACAAGGGAAATTGCTTTGAAGACTTTTTTTTTTTGCTCAACTAAAAAACCCAACCCAACACTTTTTGGGGGGCGGCAAAATTAAGTGCACCGGGCGGCAAAATTCCTAAATGCGGCCCTGGATACAAGTGATAGATTTTTATTATATTGTTATTTTTTAATAGTTCATAATCAAATTTTTTATTTTATTTAGGTACCTCGTTCTCAAGAAGAGCCAGGTAAAGGAGCATTTTGGAGGATTGATCCTTCTTCCGAACAAAAATTAATTGAACAGGCTTTCCGGCGTAGAAGAATCAGAGGAGTTCCTAGTTTTAGATTGAATAATTCATTTGGAATGTCTTCAAGGTAAAAATAAATTATTTATATTGAGTTCTAAAATATACTAATTAAAGTAAAAGGGAATGTATTATTTACTATTATAGTACTTGATTTTAAATTCTGTATTTAATACTAATTTGATTTAACTATACTTCTATAGCTAGTGAAAAAGGAGTACAATTTTATAATAGATTGATGATTACAAACTATTTTAAATACATATAGGATATATTTTTTTTAATAAGAAATACTTACAGAATGGTTAAATAATTATATATATATATATATATATATATATATTTATTTATTTATTTACAATTTAAAGTGTGTCCTACACCAAAATAATTTTGAAAATTATAAAAATTTCCATTCAAGTCAAATTCACCACATTTAATTTTAAGCAGTGTACGTAATAATGTCCCATTAGGCTTCCATCGTTATATCACAATAATTTATCAATATAGCTAATCATTATTAATTAGTGTTAATCTTGTTATATCTTATACAGAGTAATTCTTTTAACACTTATACTAGTCACTCAATTTCTCTTAAAATAATAAATTAAATAAAAATGTTTTTTTGGTTTTGTTTGTTATATATGTAAGTCCATTTATTTCTTATAAAATAAATTTTAGGTCCATTCCTTATATCTTATAGGGGTGTTAACTTAAAATCTAAAAGTTGTTATTAAGTCATTAACTTAATCAGATCATTTTCTATTTTATAAGTTAGTATGTTGCCATCTAAAAAAATAAAGTTGACAATCCTGTAAGATATAAAGGATGGAGATACATATGTAATTAGTATAAACAAAAAAAAAAAACATTATTTTAAGAAAAATTGAATCCCTAGCATTAAAGGAATTGCTCTGTGTTTTTATTTACAAATTTTTTAAAAAGAATATTTTTGTTACGTTAATATTAAATTAGTGTAGTTGTTTAGTATAGTATTTTTTAGACTGCTAAATGTTTTTGAAAAAATTAATTACAATTTAAAGTAGGTTAAAAATGGACACTTATTATAATTTGTGTGTATTTATATATGGAATTCATTCTTTGTAAAATAGTGTTAAGGTTTCAATATAAATCTATGTTTAATATCCCTTTTTAGCTTCAATGCAAAGCCTGAGAAGATATTAATTTTAGTATGAGTTTTTTTTTTTTTTTTTATCTAGTTGAAAACATTTTATTTTTTTTTTTTTTTACGCGCTTTTATTAGCCCATTAAGGGCCACAGCGGCCTCCCCAAAGGAGGAGGTTTCTTAACCATTTATACTCCGGGACGGGTGGTTAGTCCGTCGCCGGAGGTGGGATGGTGACTCCAAATTACCGAACTGATCTCTCGTTCGGTAAATGAAGCCGCCCGTGACCGAGTTTTGAACCTAAGACACTACGCGTCAAGCGCTGCCGCGTTACCGACTCGGCCACACCGTCCCACAGTTGAAGACATTACCCTTAAAAAGTGAAAAGATGTCCGTTGTTTCTTGTAAATGATGCATAATTCCCCCAAGAATTACAATTTTTAAAATCGGTAAATTTCCACATTTTATTTTCAAAAATTGCATAACTTATTAAAAAATGAACAAATCAAAATAATTTTTTTTTATATTGAAACCTTAAGTAATTCCCTTTTATTTGATATAATATTTTTGAAAATCTGACCCTTTATCTATCCACAAGAGGGGATTAAAATACAACTTTTTTACAATACTCAACTTTATCACTTTAAGTTTTGAAAATGTTCCGGAAATACTGTGTCTTTTAAGTATGTGTCAAATTAAAACTTATGTTACATACTATAAATTTAAAAAAAAATATGTGTCCCGTTGACTTATATTCTACGTGTAATCGGCTGCTGTAGTTAAATAAATGCTATTTATGTGTTAAAATTTTCGATTTTAAATTTTCAAATTTAATTTCCAATAACTTTTCAAAAAATTTATTTACCAACACAAATTTTTTTTCCCTAAATAATTATATATACTTCTTTCATTCGACATATTTTTTTTTTAATCAGTGAATTTCCCCTTATACAACAGGTGGCATTCAAAACTTGAAAGATATGTACAGAAAGTAGAGAATTTTCAACTTAACTTTTAAAAATCTTCAGGGAATACTGTGTTTTTTAAATATATGTTAAAATAAAGCTTATTTTATGTACTAGAAGTTCAAAAAAAAAAATTTGTACCAACAACCTATTTTTTATGTGCTAATGGATGTTGAAGAACAAAAAATAGGAATGAATTTTCCTTTTGGAATAATCCACCAATTTCTTAAAATTAAACATGTTGTTATATCAATAATAAATCCAAAAAATAATTATTTTTAGTTTCGCCTCAATTTAACAATTGATTTTTACAATTATAATCATATTTTATAATACACTCAATTGAGTAGATCTTTTTAACAATTTTTTTTTATTGGTTTTTTTTAGTTAAATTAAATCATTAATATTAATTCAGTTCTATATATTTCAATTGTAGAATCTTTTTAAACACTAAAAGTTAATTAGAAATGATTTCTATTTAAGTGATCTATTACGATAAAAATGCAAAAATAAATCGAGCTTTTCTAATAAATTTATTGTAAATAGTAATTATAAGACTTTCTGACTGCATATTAATTTTCACAATACCATTTTTTTTCTATTTAATGATATCAATTTCAAACTTGCAAGTTGAGCTAAAAGTTAAGGCAATAAATTAAATTTTTTTTTATAATAAACTTTGAAAAAAAAAAGTAGGTTAAAAATGATTACTTTTAACATATTAAAAATCAAAATCAATAATAATTTGAAAACTATTAATTATAAAAATTATATAATATATAATTAAAAAATTATATATTATGTATTATATTTTTGAATCTAAGAATTACTTATCTGGATATAATTAAGGAAATATAAGTGGGTGTTGCTTTTGGATTAATATACCAATTTCTTAAAATTAAACACTATCTAAAGATGTGCATCGAAGCGTTTCTTATGATAGTGATTTAAATCACTGTCAAATAGCGTCTATACTTAGTTTATTAACTAATTTATTTACATTAATTAACTGTTGAAAGATTTAGTATCTATTTAATTTATTTTAATATTTAGAAGTGCCCCACCTTCACCTAATCATCTCACTGGGGGTGGTGGATGTGAATTATCAATTACTGATTCATTGTCTAGAGAAAATTCTCCATCTCCTCCTGTTTCATCTTCAGATCAGCCTCAAGATGATTCCAATTTTTCAAGTTCCAATCAATCTAAATCACCAGGCAAAATATCTCATACAAATGGTGTTCTTCACTATGTGTCATCTACTGGTATAATATAAATTATTTACATTATAACCCAATATTTAAGATATTTTTTATTTTATTTATATTTGTTATTATTTTTTTTTTACCGAATGAATTGTATTATTCCTAAATAAACAATTAATTTTATTAGCTAACAGTGAGACCTCTGAAATGCAAAGTCCTCAACAATTGACATTTTTAAAGTCTAGACTAGTCTTACCAGTGACAACTTATAGTAAATCAGCAAGACAAATAACTATAGTAAATAACGGGCTTCAAACATCTCAATCAGGTAAAAATATTTTTCTTATTGAAGTTTTTTAATCTTTTCTATAATCATAAAAAATATAATTATTTTTGAACCATAAATATTATGTTATACATTTTTTTTTTTTGTAATGATTTAGGAAGCAATCCTAAATCTAATTTAAACTTTATTGCTTTTCCACCACCACTCAAAGAATCAATGTTACCACAAGCTCCTGTTATTGTTCAGGCTTTAGACCAAACTTTTGATGGGTAAGTTTATTTTAACTTTTTTTTTGTTTCTACTATTTTTGGGGTTAAACTGTTGGTATTAAAGTGGCTTCTAAGCACTAGTATTAAGTTTTGTTTAATGTCATTTATTGGTTGCTGATGGCTTACTATTTGGGAATTTTTAAAGTATCAAAAAAAAACCTATTTAATGTATAGGGCATAATTAATTTATCATGAATATTCTTAATCAAAAAAATTAAAACAATACAAAGACTGTTAATTAAAAGTTTTCAAGTGCTAACATACATAATTAACTAGTTTTGTATTAAGAATTTATTATTTGTGGCTAATATTATTTAAAATTAGTTAACTTATAAACTAGTAAATTAAAAATATTAATTTAGAACTAAAAATTTAAATAATATTTAATTTAAAAAACTACAAAAATTATATTATGTATTAATGTATTTATTTTGGGAACAATGTACCATTATGAATACTAAACTTATATTAATACCAGATTGAAAAATATTCGCTTATATACCTCTAATAACCTTATGACTTGTTTTGCGTCAACACTTTTTTTTAGTATTTTTGTAGGAAAATTGTTATTATATCCAATGTAACTTTAATACAGAGTACTTCTTTGAATCGTCATGTTTTGGCAGGAATTATTAATTAGAATGGTCTATAACTAGGTAAAGAAAAAGAATACAGATGGAAAATGACTTTTAATGATAAAAGTAACACTCGTATCACCTATCATTATAATATGTCAAAAACTTTTGAAATACTGGTCCAAAATTCTTGTTGACCAATCATTTTCTTAATTAGTTCTATTAAATACACTAGTTAATTATGTATGTTATCATTTAAAAAAATAAAGTTGATATCCTTCAATTATATAAGTCACGATCAATAAAAATTAATTCATGATTGATAAATTGGGAAAACAAAAACCCAAAAGAAATAAAACAAATGTAGATTTTGTTTTAATTAAATGGTTCATGAATTTTCTATTACCATCTATAGAATGAATTATTCTGTAAAAGGTAATGAAAAATCATTGTATTTTGTTTTTCCATACTATAAGTTTACTAGTACTAATGTATATATATATATACTATAAATTTAAATGTGTTGATACATATTTTTGTTGTTTATAAAAATAGGTCAAAATTGAGTCATAATTTAAATATTGAAAAAGCAGTTAATCATCATAAATCAGAACATAATGAAAGGGATGAAGATTTATCTCATAATAATCCTACTCAAGGTATAGAAATTGAATCAAGCGAGTTAGGAATTCAAGACATTCATGAAGAAATAATAGACGATACTCAGAAGACTATGGAAGAATGCACTGAAGAGGTAGTCAATATTTTATCTAATTAATTAAGGTCAATGATAATTTATTTAAAATTATTTATTGTGTGCTATATTTTAGCCTAAAGTAATACCAGAAGAATCTTCTGAAAATGGTGTTGTAGAAGAAGAACAACAACTGATAATCAATGAAGAAATGATTGAAGAAAAAAAAGAAGTTAAACAAGAAAATTTTGATGAAACTAAAGAAGATGACACAAAATATTCTGACAAGTTTCAAGAACCACAAGTTAAACGCGCCAAAATAAGTTTTTATCAACAAGAAATTAATGGTGTCCCATAAAGGTAATATACATATTATTAGACATAAAAGATTTTATTGTTATAATATTTGTAATTGATATTTTTCTGAATATTTTATTTGTACATAAAAATTATGTATATGTCTGATATATTATATGTGGTCTATAAAGTTATTGTTAACATTTTGAATTGTTTTCTTTAAAATTAATTTTAGCTTAAATCAAATTTGGTTTTTCTTTCTGTGTAAACTATAATATCTAGTTATTCTATAAATTACTTAATATATAATTTGCTTCAGCATAATGATTATATATATATATATATATATATATATATATATATATAATATATTCTGTTGTTAAACTATAAATAATGACAGTAAATTATAAAATGTAGTCTAATATATTGTATTTTTACAAAACTTTTATTCAAAACCTACAGTCTTCTTTATAGTTATAGTTATATAAAGTGTAAATATATTCTATTATTACAAAAGTTAATAAAAAATAGATTAGATAGAACCTAAAAAAAACCACCCCCTAATTACAGTAAATTATCTATTTTTGTTATTATTTATCATTGTTCCTTGTAAATATCTGTTGCCACATATCTATTGTACAAAAAAAAAAAAAAAACTAAATAATCAAGTTAAAAATTAAAATTTCTTAATGCTTCCTTCTCTTTCAGTATGTGGAGGGCTATTTTCTTTTCTAAGTGCAATTTTATTCAAATCTTTCTTTTTGTTATAATTTTTTTGTTAATTATGAATATTATCAGATTAAAATGAAGTAATTGTTGTCATCATTTTTAAAAAGCTGCATATGAACCTAAACATATGAATTGGGTTTATTTAAAATAGTAAATTTGTTAAAATTAATATTTAAATATGTGATTAGACATTTTATATTGTGCAAAAATAATAATTATTTTTATATAAAATAAGTTTTTGTCTACTTAAAAAATGTGTTACCATTTGTGTTTAGAAAGTCTTAGCCTACATTTTAAACTTAATAAATTGATATCATTAAAATGAAGAAAATATTGGTCTCATTTGTTGGGGTAGAATTAATAAAACATAGATTTTCAAAATTTAAGTAAGCATCATTTTATAAAACAAATATTTTGTTAAATTAATTTGTTTATAATTAATATTTTTAATCATCGAATGTTAGTATAAATAAATCACTATATTTTCTTTCAGTTAAATATATCTATATGATCTAACATATTTTTATAAAATGCACGATTAAATGTTAAAAATAATTTGAACATTTATTACTAACATAAATGTTGGGTTAATTTGGTGATATTAATTCATAATACGAACTAATGAATTTTGATTACCTATCTTGTAATGTACCCCATGTCTCATTATGTTTATATTTAAAAATAATATTTACCTTAAGCCAGCAAGCACAAATGTTTTAAACTGTAATTTATTACTTGTTGTTAGTCATTTAATTTTGTAATAGATTAAAATTATATTAAGGAATATAATAGTCAGCGCAATATACATTTTAGCACACTAATCAGTGTAAGATTACTATTTACATTATTTTGTTGAGACATTATATTTATAAATTATTTAGTTTGAGTGTTATGAATAAACATTTGTCGTTTTTATTTGACCCTTGTGTTTCTCCTTGCTACTTAGATTGTAGTAAATCTATGTTTTAATCATTTTTGCTGTTTGATGTGAAATCATATCTATGCGTTAAAGGTAGCGGACTATATATAGCAATATTACTTGTTTTTCATCAACAATTTATTAATGTGGATATTATACATTTATTAAAGGAGGGCTAAACACCTTAATTCTATGGGACTAACGAGTTGATTATGTTACATGCTTTAAAAACTAAATTGTGCTCGAGTAAACTATAGTCTACGCCAAAGGTAGACGAATAACGGTAAAACCAGTGTTACCAATACCATACAGACGACGCCCGTATTTGTTGATAAGTGACGCTAATAGGCACATTCAACAAGTCTTATACTCGTTATTCGCGTCAGTATCATGGCCAAGGTCATCAGTGGTGTACGGTATTACTCGACAGGGAGTTGTTAAGCAATGAAAATTTAGACAACTGGCAACACTGATCCGTGAAAATATTCATTGGCAATGGCGTGTACGTGGACGGCGAAAGGTATTCTGTAGTTTTAACGAGTACTGTATATACGTTGATAAACGCGGTATGTAGTAGTGGGTCGTTGTTGTTGTTTTTTTTGTCACTCTGTTATTAATTATTGTTTTTCCCCGTTTTTAATTTTAGCTATAAGTGCGTGCTACCCGCTCAAAAGTTCGAGTGTATGATTACCACGTCGAATCGGGGCCACCGAAAGCTAACGTCTGAGTGAGTATAAATGTGCGTTGTATCGGTGGCGATGGGTTTTGTTTGGTGGTGTCCCCGCCGCTTGTATTCTGCACCGCCGTGCAGGGCCTTCTCTTTAAAATGGCTCTGCCCCTACCTTTAACTCCGTGTATGTGTGTACCTATGTGTATGTATAACGTGTTGGCTATACGTTTTCATCCCGACTTGGGTTGGTGGTGCGTCCCTCTCCTAAAGGATCTATTTTGTTGACATCGTACTTGCTGTTACGGGCATGGTTGTGTTTTAAAATTTATTTTTCAACGTAAGCCGTTTCTTGTCTTCCTACATCACGGTGTGACGTTGGTCCGTCAACATTCTGTTGTAATATTTGATATCGGCTGTACATTATTTTTTTAATCATGACTCAATTTCAAAAATTGATTTCAAAAAAATTAAATGTACACAAATACTATGTGCCTGAGAAAGTAGCTTTTTATTGTTAAGTAGGTCTTGTCAGTGCACAGCGCGCGCACAATATACACACACGCACACGAATATACATCCTGGTTCTTAAGAATAATACAATTTTTTTCTTCATTATATACGCGACTGAGTAGAAAGTGAAAGCAGCAGGCAGTTGGTGATTGTCAATGATTGTGTGTGCGTGTTAAGAGTGTATGTGATTTACTTGTTACATTCCGTTGTCAATTTCGTTTTAATGACTTTTTCGATCATTTTGTTAATTAGTTTATTACAATAGTTATTTAGTGACTGGTTGACGAAAATTTTGTGGTCATTTAATTGCCTGGATGGGGTGTATATCACCATCATATGGATAACATTGAAGAGGTATAGTGGGGCAACACAAAAATGCTTAAAATAAAATTAATGTTCGTGTTGGGTCTGATGTTTGATACTTTTTTAAAATAAACTTTAAATGTTTTAATTCTATTTTACTACTGATAAATTAAATATAATAAATTTTATTCAAAGAATCAAACCTTTATAAAATCAAGTATCGTTATATTTTTTTTTGTAATTAAGGCATGTGTTTATGTTTAAAGTCAATCTTTTTAGAAATTATACCCTTTGTTATACTTCCCATAAAAAAATACATTTAAATTTTTACTCTTATTGAAATATAAGGGAAAATGAGTTATTTACTGTGTATAAATATAAAAATTGACATTTTTTATACATTGGAAATGTTATTTTGATAAGAACTATTTCTAAGGGGGGATTGTTATTATTTTTTTATATTTTAATTTTCTGTAAAAGTATTGTGTGAGACTTTTTATTTATTTAACATAAGATTTTTTTCTTAATGTTAAAATTTGACTATATATACCTCTACAATTAGAAATAGTTTTGAGAATTTCAAAATGAAGACCTATTTGTAGTGAATTATTTTTCAAAATTTCTATTAGTAAATGGGTAAATCATTTAAAAATATAATAATTGAAAATACAGATATCTTTTTTAAAAATTAATTTTTTTATTTCAATTCAAAAACATTTAATACATTAAATGTTTTAAATACAAATTTTGTATTATTATTAATTTTTTTAATATTATATTAAAATATAACATTTTTTTTTGATACTTAATTTTATAATTTTGATAACTTAATCAAATTTTTAAATTATAATGAACATATTGATATTTGTAGGGTTTTTTTTAGATAATAATAAATTTAGAATTTGAATTAACTAAACAATCTCTTAGATTTGATAAAAATATTTTTCCTCTTGCCTACTCACATAAAGGTAGTATTGTTTATTAAAATGTTTTTCAAATCTTTATTAATTTAAAACGCCTTCCTTCAATTAATAATGGTTGTTTATGCAATTTTCCTTGCCTAACTAAGAATAATTTTTTTTTAGTTATTTAGCTTTTCACGTTTGTATTTCTAGATGTCACATATTATTTAAATAAATCATTTATGTGAGTTAATAATCAAATGTGAATATTATTTAAATTTAAAAATCAAAGAATAAGATTACTGTTGGATTTATATTCATTTGTAGGATCTCCAACTTAAGAAAAATGTCTTTCCATTAAAACATTTTCTTGGCATAAACTCTATGGTTATTTTATCTGTATTTGCTGCTAATATATTATCAAATTGATTCTTTGCATTTATTGGTTTCCTATTTTGCTTGGTTCTAAAAACTTCATGTTTAGGTGCCTAGATGTTAGGTTTCAATTTTATAATGAGTTTTGTGTGTTTAGTTTCAACTCGTTGACACAAGTTCCCATTTGAAAAAATTGAATTAATATCTTATATTATGCGATATTAGTTTATTTTATTAATTAGTCTAATTTTAATCTCAATTAAGTATTATTTTTTATATTTTGTTGTAATTATTTTTTAATTTAATTTAAAACTTAATTATTGATGCATTAAAATATATGATCTTTTAAATTTTAGACAATGAATACAGGGAGTTATCCTACTTTTGTGACCGCTACGCCGGTTTCTTCTTTTAATACCTGCTCAAGTGGTAACATTACTCAGGGAAACACAGGCAACAAATATACAAATGTTCAGCAACAAACTGCTACAGTTAATGCTAGTTCTGTAGTTAATACCTCCAATACAAGTGGACAAGTAGTTGCATTATTAAATAGTGATGAAGCTGGTGTTACTTATTTAAGACCACTTGATTCAAATGGATTTGCAGTTAATTTGGCTGGTGTTGGATCTTCCAGTCAACAAGGCCAAGTATTAAATAATAACATTTTTCTTAATCTTCCAAGTATAATTCTATTAAAAAAAAATTAAATAATTAGATATTCACAATTCCTATTACGGTTCCTGGTTCAAAACCTGGGGAGCAGAGCCAAACAATACAAATTCAAGTTGTGGGGCAAGGTGGTATATCGGGTGACAAACTTTTACCTATGTTTGGTCCAGTATTACAGTTAGCTGCATATAATCAGCAATTACAAGACACTAATGGAAGTATTCAGCTTCAAGTAAATAACTAAATATTTATCTCTAAATTTTATGTTCATGTTTTCTAACTAATAATTATAACAAGTTTATTACATTTAAAGATATAAATTATAATAAATAATTGTCTCCAAAAGCTTGTGTGCTGAAATTGATGCTTTCAGGGATTAAAAGATAAAATTTGTTTAGAATTTCTTTACTACGAGATTTTTTTTAACATAAATATACCTTATGTATTATATATGTTAGTATTTCAATAAAAAGGTTTCTTAGAGTTTATTTTCAGTAAAAAATTTGTTGTAGTTCTTAGTAATCTCAAATATTTTTCATAAATACTTATCCCCACTAACAAAAATTAAGTATAAACTGATTGTGCAAGAACACTGAAAATCATTTTCATATTACTAGGTAATAGAATACTATTTAAATTTTTTAATTTACAAAACATATTGTAAATATGTAATATTGACATGAATTAACTTTTGATATTAAAAAAGAAATATAACATGTTTTATTAACATTTATTTAAAACTTGAAAGTCATCAATATGAAAATTAAAAGCATTTTTTTCTAACCATGTTTTAAGAAAATAGATTATATTAAATTTTATTTTAGTGGTACTTTAAATGATAATGAGTTTATTAAAATGTTGATGTAAACTACAAAAGAAATCAAACAGTTTTTATTTTTACAATTTCATTTAAGCTAATTATATTTTCAGTGATATATTTTAAGTTACTATTAACAGTATGTGTTTAGCATTATAAATTATAAATAATTATAAATTTGAAAATTAATAATTTAAAATACTTATATACAGAATGATTGGTTTAACATAAACCATCCGATTATTTGCAAAATAAATACAATGTTGGAAAAAAATTTTTGATTTCTTTAGTTATAATTTCTTGATTTATTAGCTCTTAATTACTTTTTAGGATCATCCCATATTGCTTAAAGGGGTATTAACTTAAATTTCTTAAATGGCAACATACATATTTAATCTAATTGAGAAAATTACTAGTCAATAACATCGTGGACCAGTACTTTGGAAATAATTCTTATCTTTACATTTATACGAGATGAGTACATCTGTAAAAATGACTAGTGATAAAAATGGGTACTGCTATTTTTATCACTAGTCATTACTTTAAATTGTTACTAACTTCTAAAATACTGGGTTAAATGTTGTTATCAATCAGTCATTTTCTAAATTAGATGATTTTTTATTTTTTAAGTTAATTAAATATGTACATTACCTATAAAAAAAATAATGTTGAAATCCCTTTAAGTTATAAGAGATGATTCTAAAAGTAATTAATAGCTAATAAATCAAGAAATATATAATTTAAAGAAATCAAAAATTTTTTTTCTAATATTGTGTTTATTTTAGGTGGTTTATGTTAAACCAATCACCTGTTTACAAATATAATAGAAAACTATCTTATATATTATTTACAATCTTTGGAAAATTATTCTTATAGAGCAGATATCACTGTTACAACATCTATTTTCTATTATTTAAGTTTTAAGAGTTTAAATTCTAACTTAAGTTTGCATCAAATAAACATAATTCTTATAAAAATTAACTATGGTTTATTAACCATATATTTTTTTAATGTAGATTAACAATATTGGCTTGTTAATTTTTATTTACATTTCTGCAGTGATTCAAAAAAGTTACATTTTTTTGTTTTTATGCTTTTCTGAAAAATCAATGTTACTTAGTTTAGTTCTGAGGTACAGATATTAAGACCTAAATTTTTTCCTTGGTATTTATTTAAAAGATTTTTAAAAAATATTTTAATTGAGTTACTTATTTTCAATATTACTCTAAAATATTTAAAAATTTTAATTTTAATCATATAACATCAATTATTATAAATAAACTACCATACAAATTTGTAAAATATTGTGAATCATTCGATATAAACCATAATTAGTAAAATTAATGGAGCCTGTTCAAATTATAATAATTTTCATGGAAATAGTTAAGGTCTATAACCAACATTTAATGTGTAAATATTTTATATATCTCTATTTTTTTCTTCAAAACATTACTATCTATTGATATTGTAAAGTATACACAAAAAATTAGTTTTTCAAACTTCAAAATATTTTAGAAATTTAACTACAAAATATTAATAAGAAAGAATTGTAACAAATATATTTTTTTAATATATTACATAAAGTCACTCATTTGAACATTTATAAAAATTTTTAATTAAATTTAATAAATTAAAAAAAAATAGTAATGTAAAATATTTGCTGAATCTAAAATGATTAAATTTGTCATATCTACGTGTTTCACTCTGCATATCTGTTTATTTTATATTAATTATTTTTTATAATGTAAGATTGCTGTGTACTATATAATATATTATATATTTACTATATACAGAGTGATTCACTTATTATAAACCACTTAAATTGTCAAATATAAAAAAACTGTTATCAATTTTAGCTTCGATGCGAAGCTGAGAAGGTATTGGTTTTACTAAGATGTGTTTTTTTTTTTTGTGCTGTTACCACTTTTTCTCAGCTCTCACCGAACCAATTTCTTTTAATGATACGTCAAAAGATCACAAATCGTATCTAGTCGAAGACATAACTCTTAAAAATTGAAAAAAATTCCCTCGTTCCCTGTAAATGGGGGAAACCTCCAAAAAAATTACAAATTTAAAAATCGCTAATTTTCGAAATTTTTTCAATTTTTTTTACTTAAAAGTGCCATAACTTTTTCAAAAATGAACATATCAATATAATTCTTTTTTATATAAATGCATAATATCATTACCTTTCATATGGTATATTTTTTTCTTAAATTTAACCCTTAACCTGCCCACAAAGGGGAATTTTAAAATGACAACTTTTTCACAAAAAATTAATTTTTTGAACTTGATTTTTGAAAATGTTCCGGAAGGTCTGACACTTTTATATATATCTTAAATTAAAGCTAATGTAATATACTTTATCATGAAAAAAAAAAATTTCGGACTTTATTTTATCTTCATGGTGAAAATGGCTACCAAATGCTATTATTGTGTGAAAATCCTCGATTTTATTTTTTACATTTTTAACTTTATAATGCTATGACATATTGAAAAGTCATACACTTTTCAATATGTCATAGTATTATGAGAAATAATATTTTCTAATAATCCCTTTTTAATTCGACATACTTTATCTTAATTAGGATATTAATAATGAACTAGCAGATCATGTAGCTTTTGGAAAATCCACCAATTTTTAAAATTAAACACTAAAGATTTGCATTGAAGCGTTTTTTTTTGATAGTGATTTTAATCACTGTCAGATATCATTATACTTGATCCATCTATGCCACGTCATCACTGTGCCGCGACCCCCCTGTGCTGGGTTTTTTTTATTGGTTTTTTATAGTGCAATGTTTCTTTTAATTTTTTTTGTTTTTCTCTTATACATAATATGAATGTCAACTTAAATTTCTCTAATGGCAAGACTCCTAATTAACTAGCTTATTTAATTGTTAATGATCTAATTAAGAAAATGACTGGTCGATAACAACATTTGTACCAGTATTTCGGAAGAGATTAACAATTTAAAGTAATTACTGGAGAAAAGAGTGGGTACTGCTATTTTTATAATTAAACATGTTCTGGCCATATTTTTCCTCTCACTTAGATATAAATATTTCAATAACCTCTGAAATACTGATCCAAAAGTTATTAATCAGTCGTATTCTTTTAATTACTATTATTTTTAATATTAATCACTTTTTAGGATCATCCATTATAACTTAAAGGGGTGTCAACTTTATTTTTAAAGTGTTAACATACATATTTAATTAGCTTATAAAATTGAAAATTATCTAATTAATTATATTATATAATTTTTTTTTTCAGATACAACAGGAAGGAGATGGTTCAAATGACCAAATTCATAATAATAATAATGATTCAATGCAATCATCAGACTTACTTCAAGATGTTCAAGACGACCAAGTAATTATTTTAAACTAATTCTTATGCTGTTATGATTTTGATTCAGTTCAATGTACTTTTTTAAGGAAATAATTCAAGATGTTAAACCAGTAATAATCGAACAAAGTGGTACAGACACCAGTGGCATACCATTTCCTCTAGCAGTAGTAGTTAATCAAGATATGGTAGTGCGAAGAAACCAATTAGACAATAAAATGATCAGCGAACAAAAAGATAACCAGACGGATAAAAGACTTAGGCTTCAAAATGAACAAGATTCTGGTAAAATTTATCTCTAATGAAATTGACTTTTAAAATAAAAAGTTATATGTAAATAACTTTTATAGGTAATCAATATGTTATGTATTCTTCTAATACAAGTAATTCTGTGTCTTTGGCTGACTATATATCAATGAATCATGATAATTTACCATTGGGTCATTTTTTAAAATTTTCTCCTGACAACAGTAAAAGAGAAAATATGGAGTCATCTGGAACCCATGATGATGGAAATAGTGAAATGGTAGTATACGAGGATACTAGTAGTCAAGTAATTTCTTTCAAAAATTTCATTATCAAGATATTCTCTAAATAAATTATTTCAAACAGTGTTGATTTAAGATTTTTTCTTGTTATATTTTGACTTCCAAGTAGAAGAACCAATTCTATATTTGGAACAATTAATTTTGTAAAACACTTGCAAATTAGTTGTAAATTTTAATTTGTTAATTTTTTTTCACATAATTAATTAATAAATTTTCAATTTTTTCTTTTTATCTAACTTGGATTTTAAAATTCATTTATCTTAAGATAATTTAAATTGGACTTTAGGATAAAGGTAAAAGGAAAAAAAAGTACAAAAAAAAGCCACCTGCTGCTAGAAAGCCACGTCCTGGTCAAATACACATTGCTACAGCTTTAGATGGTACATTACTGTTTTGCTGTCCAGAATGTAGTATGGCATATCCAGATAAAGAAATGCTTGAACAACATTTAGTTGCCCATAAAATAGAAAGAAGGTTTATTTGTGACCTTTGTGGAGCTGGACTGAAAAGAAAAGAGCATTTAGAGCGTCATAAATTAGGTCATAACCCTGAACGTCCATTTGTGTGTAATGTTTGCTGCAAAGGTAAATTTTCAAAATATTACAAAATAGTTAGTTGTTGTTAAAAGTTAAGTATATATAATATTAATTTTTAGGTTTTAAGCGAAAAGAGCATCTAAATTTACATGCAGTTATTCATTCTGGTGTCAAAACTGAAGTATGTCCTGACTGTGGCAAAGGATTTTATCGTAGGGACCATTTAAGAAAACACACTCAGAGTCATATTACTAAACGTCTAAAAGAAGAACAGGCTGCTCTTCAACAAATGGCTGATCAAGTGTCAACATCTGATCATCAAAAATTATCTATCCCTGAACTTGTACAAAATACAAATCATTCAGGACCTATCATTAATGTAGCACATCAAGAAATGATAATTGATGCTGTAGCTAGTGGCAGAACTAGTACTCCTAGTCCTCCTAATGACAACCAAATTGTTATAACTAAAGGTGACCAAAAGCTAACAGAACAAGAGCTCTTAATGTTACAACAACAACAAATTCAGCAGCAACAACAGATTCAGCAACAACACCAACAACAAATTCAAATACAAATCCAACAGCAACCTAGTAGTCCCAGTTTAGCTCAACAAGAAATGATAATTGAAGCTGTAAGTGGACAGCAACATCGAAGTCCATCACCAGCACATGTTGAACACCATCAAGTGATTATTACCAAATTGGAGTCAAATGAGGAAAGTAAAGAAGGTGATAGTATTGTTTTAACTCAATCTGATGCTAGAGAAGCCTTAGAATTACTGCAACATCAGCCTCAATGACCTTCGATTTCATATATTATTGTGAATATCAAACAAGAACCACCATGAAATAAGGGTATACTACAACAAAATTGGTTTATTAATGTTTCATAACTTTTATTATTGGACTTAAAAATCTAAAATGAACTATTTTTAAAATATGTATGATTATATGTGTATATATATATATATATATATATATATATATAATCATATCTATGATATATGTATGTTTACATAGGCTCAAATTAACAAATAACTCTTATAAATATAAATTTAATAAATAAGTATCCTCAATAGCATATAATTTTTTTGAAAAAAAAATAAAATGTTTCCTACAGATAAAATATATTAATTTTTTATCACTTATCTACTTGCCACGCTATATTATTCTTACAAAAAGAAATTAGTTTATTAACCTAGCCTAAATTTACAATTTTTTTGTTCCCAATTTCTTTTTTGGTAATTTTGTAATTACAATGTATTCAAGTTAAAATTTATTGTTTTATTGATTCAGTTTTATATTTATTGAAAGATATCTTATTGAATCTGACCCAAAATAAAAAGTTATAATTTTATATCTTTAAAAATTTTATGTTTATGCACATATTTTAAAATTATGTGTATATTTTAATATGTCCATGTTGAAGAAGTAATTAAATTGAATTATGCATTTGCAACGTAATATTAGAGATTATTTTTTATTTTTAAGGACTAATTATTTTATTTTTTTAAGTACTACAAAGTGTTAATATTTTATTTTTATCTAAATTGTATATTTATATAACTTATTATTGTTGCTTAAATTGTGGTAATTTGTTTTATTCTTACTAAACATTTTATTGTTTGTTATATTATTATTAGAATCGTTTATATAAATAATTAGGCCTATGAAATAATTACTCTGTTGGCATTTTGTTAAACATACTGCTGTTTAAATTACAGCATGCTGTAATTTAATTAATATTCAGTTGATAATATTTTATTTATACAAAAATTTGATGTAAATTTATGTAGTTATACTATGAGTTAAACTATTTTACGTAATAAATGTAACAGCAATTAATGAAGTATATTTTAAAAAATTCATGTTTAAATAAATAACATGCAACTAATATTTTTGCTACTATACACTGCCATTCACTAAATGGTATTTTATATATCTTATTACCAAATCACTAAAATTTAAGAATTATCTATATTTCTATGATTAAAATTTTTAATTTTGTTATTCTTTCTATTTAGTATAAGGTCTGTGATATCAATATTTTCACTAGAATTTCTATTTTACCAACAGACTTAATTTTTTTCTATAAAAAACATACACAGGTATATATCATGATTTTTTTTAGGTTAAGTAAGTGACTAGTAAATTTTTTATCGGGGTAATTAAATTGATGTCTATAATAACTACAATTGTAAGTAATTTTAAAATGGTCACTTATATTCAAATTTAATGATTATACAAGTGGTCTGTTATTTTGTAATAAGATAATTATTTTTGTTTTGTTATCAATTATTATATTTCAACCAAAAATTGTATGTATAAAAATAAGTTAAATAATTGAATTTATGTACAATGTTTATGTTTATATTTAAAATATGTGATAAGTTGCAGTGTAAATAGTGGTGCGTATCTATTTCTAGATCTTAATAACTTTAAAATATAAATGACAATATTTTTTTTACTTTATAGTATGAATTTTTGTATAGCTATTTTTGTTAGCCATAATCAAGAAAACAATTTGTCCTATTTTTTCGTTGTAATTCAACAAATTAATGTTATGAAATGAAATAATTTTTATATTATTTATGTTAACATTTATAATTGTAATTAATGTTTTTTTATTATTATTATTATTATTATTATTTTAATTATTACATTTAAATATATAATACATTAATTTTGTTGGTTTCACGGGCTAGGTTAATTCATTTTTTTATTTAGTACAGTCTTTATACATATATATATATAAATATATATAAATTTATATTTTTTCTTAATATGTTTGGTTAAATGGTTTTGAATAATACATGCATTTATTGTCATTGATTAACATAATTTTGTTTTAGTTATAATTAATTTAAATAGAAATAAATGCATGCTATTTGAGTATACATTAAAATAATGTTTTTTTTTGTTTATTTACTCAGAAGAAATATTGTTTTATTTTATATTTACAAACTAAACACTTCTTTTTAAAAATTTTCTAGGAAAAATATTTTATTTTATAAGATCTAAAATAAGTAATTATTTGATAATACTGAGAAAATATTAATACAATTATAATTATTTGTAGAGTAAGTTTTCACCATATACATTTTTAAGTTATTAAATATTAAAATTATCCTGAAAAATTCATTATAATATAAATTATACCATATTACAGTAATGCAATTTTAATCTAGGTAGCTTCAAGTGAACAGTCTTCTTTTTCCTAGCCTTTTTCACGATTACTTTAGGGTTGACCATCATTATTCTTAACTTCCACTTGACACATGACATAAAAAAATTAATAGATTGTTTTTTATATACAGAAATAATTTATTTATTGATTTGCTTATTATAGATTGTTAATGTATATTTTAAAATTGAAATTCAAATATTCAGTATTGCAACTGACCATAAGGAAGAGCCCAAAACAATAAAGTATTTACAAATAAAAAAAAATTATTAAGAAAAAACAAAATTTATTTTAAATTAATTCTGATTTTGATTATTAATATGTTAAAAATAAGGAAAATGACATATTTAACCTATTTTTTTAATCGTTTAAAGTTGATTTTTGTGAATGTTAATAAAAAAAAATTTATTTATTTTACCATAACTTTTAGCTCAATTGGCAAGTTTGAAATTGACATTAAATAGAAAATTTTATGAGAATTAAAAAAATTGTATTGTTAAGATTAATATTCTGTTAGGAAGTTTTATAATTACTATTTATTGTAAATCTTATTTTTATATAAATTTAATATCTTCAACTAGATACGAATTGTAGTCATTTGACGTATCGTTGAAAAAAGTAGGTCAAGTTAGAGCAGAGAAAATAAATGATAGTCACAAAAAAATATCTTCTCAGCTTTGCATCGAAGCTAAAACTTAAAATATAGTAAAATAATTTTAATATGAATAGGAAATTTTTTCTCGCAAGTGGCGACTACTTTGATGGGATCCTTGATCATTATTGAAGTTATTGAATCTAAATGAGATAAAAATCAAAGGAGTTGAAAATTTATTCTAACTTAAAAAGAATTAAGAAAAAATTAAAAAAATTCCTTGCCGTACGCGGATTAGAACCATGTACCCCTAGCGCGTATAACACTAGTTTAACCGACTCAACAACTATACGTCGCTACTATTGGGCGAAAAAAAATGGCTATTTAAGCTAATTTAAATTTCAAAGTTATTTTTCTTGACTTCAAAAGAGCAAAAAAATGTTAACAAGTTTAACTTTCTATGCTATATCAATTTTATTTATATAATATTTATGAAAATCTGTGTCCTTCCCTTGTCAGGTATTTTAAAATAAAATAAAATACAAAACCCAGAATTTTAACACAAAAATAGCATATTTTTGAATACGGTAGTCATTTTTACCATGAAGACAAATCCAGAGGTCAAATTTTTTTTTTTCACATTAAAGTATATTACATAAGCTTTAATTTAAGATATATTTAAAAGTNTTCAGAGGTAAATTTTTTTTTTTCAAATTAAAGTATATTTCATAAGCTTTAATTTAAGATATATATAAAAGTGTCAGTATTTCTGGAACACTTTCAAAAATGAAATTGAAAATGTCCTAATTTCAATACGCATGTTTAAAGTTTTGACCCCCCTCTGTATAAAGGAAAATGGTCCGATTTAAAAAAAAGTATGTCGAATAAAAGAGGTATATATGAGGCTCATAGAGCTTAAATAACCTAACCCACAAAAGTGTAATTGCGCAGGACAGGCATTTAAAGTTCAATATTTTTTTTTTTTTTTTAAATCCACTCCAAGGAAATAATAACTCATTAGTATGTATAAATCCTTGCCTTTTAAACCATCTATAAAGTATTAGACAATTAAAATTGGTTAAGTTTTTGATGCGGGTTAGGACACTATAAATTTTGAAAATTTTTATTAAATAGAATTTTCTGTGGTTTAGGCTAACTTATTGGAAATTTGTTATTCACTTTTATTCACACAACACAAAAATAGTATGTAAATAATTGTATTAGTTTATTAGTAACTTTTTTAAATAATATTGTAATTAAGTTTTAGTACAGAATGATTATTAACAATGAGTTTGTTGTTAAACTTAACAAAACAAAAAAATAAAATTACTTTTTGTAGTGAGTAACAATACTTCAGTTAATAATATTTTACTTTTAATAAATTTGATTAACTTGAAAATTTGGTATTTATACATTTTTAACATAATTATCACATAATACAGTCTTCAGTATTGAATAATATTAATAAACAATGTTATGATTGTTAATAAACCTAACAAATTAAAATAAAAATAGCATTTAACAGTATAACTCACTATAATTCAGATGGCCTAATCCATTTATCCAGTAGCATAGGGATTTTGTGGGATTGACCATTGTGGATTTCAAATATTATATCAATCTGAAACGTTTTATCATATAAAACATAATTTGATTTTTTGTGGGTTAGGTTGTTTTGGCTCTATGCGCCTCATATAAAGTATTTATCATTAAAGAATAAAATTGATTCATGCATTTTTTAAAAATGTAAAATATAAAATCTAGAATTTTAACACAAAAATAGCATACGGTAGCCATTTTCAGCTGTCCAGAAATAAAGGGCACAATAATATTTAATTTATTCATAAAATAAAATAAAACAATTTTAATTTCTTATAAGGATATTAGGTAATAATAAAGGTTATTTTTGAATAAAATATTAATAAATCATCTAAAAAAATGTTCACCGTTTAGGGTACTATGAGAAAGAAACCAAAGTCGTAGCGACAAAATATTTACTTGTACTAACAGATTATTAATAAATCACTTTATAAATAAACACTATGCACTTACGACACTATTGAGTGACAACATCAATAAACGCTGCTTATCTATGAATTACTTCTCACATACGAACTATTAGTTATCTGTTAGAATATTAAACATGTATTTAAACTCAAAATCAAAAACTTTAACTTTTAATATTTTACAAACGAATTAAATTATAATAAAAATTCAAACGCCATTTACTATTAAAAATAAAATCCACACATTTATTTTTAAAATAAAATATGTATTCATATTTAAAAATAAGTTTATTATTATATGAATTATTGAATCATTAATTATATTTTATACAAAAAAAGAAACATTATTAAATTTTTGTTTGTGCTAATTGACAAAATTCAAGTAAGAGATTTGAGATCGACCCTCAACGAACATTATACATCATATTTATAATAATTTGAGTAAAGAACGATAAATCAATAGTTCAAGTATATTAATATCATACATTCTAACATAAATCTATCATCATTGAATAGTATGTGCCTTACAGACACTTCGATTAGGTATCAGAAAGGTGCTCACTAATTAGTTTGTTAAGAGTCACTTTGACTACGTTACAATATTGTCATAAGATATAACACCAGTTAAATCTTTGTATACAGAGTGAACCTAAAGAATTATCCATTAAATCTTAGTATACAGTGAGATCCAATAGAATAAGCCATATAAATTTTAATATACTAATTAAATTGTACGCTGACCTCTTCATCGCCTTTATAAAGAAATTTCACTTCAATTAAGTTGACATCCTTACAAGGTATAAAAAATGAACTTAAAAAGTATTATGTATTTAATAGATTCAGAACAGAATTTAACTAAAGGTAACAAAAAAAAAAAGGGACGTAATTATTTATATTTTTCCAGTAATTTAGTTGCTTATGATAAAACGAATGACTCTGTTTAAAGTAATATAATTACTGATTTTCTTTTTTGCGTAAAATATTTTATATACAGAAACATAACAAAAATATTTATATTACAATAATACATTTTGCTAATTTTCAACTAGCATGTTTAAGGCGATGCGGACGTTTTCCTGTTGTATCCATATTAAACGTTACATTTTTATAACATGATATGTTTTGAACGTTTCCAATGACATCCTTCTAAAATACAAAGTATAATTGTAATTGATAAAAATCTTCTACTTCTTAGATTATGTTTTTATACTAATTCAAAATCAAAAGTTTGGTAGTTTTGAGTATCAACTATAAAATCATGCTTAGCCGTATGATTGTACCATCTAATGATCCATTTTACAAAACCAGTTATTATAGGAAAATTTTTCAACTTATCTTTTATTTTGATTTTTATTGACTTCGGAAGGTCACAGGAAACATCGAGACGAAATATCACAATTGTGTTTCTTCTTAAGAACGGAAACGTAGAGATTACATCTTTCTAATAAACAAAATAGATAAATATAATTATATATTATGATTTTATTACTATAGATATTATATGGTTTCTATACATATAAAAAAGTGTATCGACATTCATTAAAATATGATCTTATCAAACCATATTGATTATCACCAGAAGTCCAAACTATGTAACCAACAAGTCGATTGTGTTCCATGTAAACTTTTTCGCAATATCCCATCATTTCAACATCAATTGCGCGAGGTGGAATTGACGAGGATAGCGAAAAACGTTCTGTTCTGGAATAATGTATCAACGATTTTCCACCTATTATATCATCCTAGAAAAAATCAATTACGACATTTTACGATTTAGGGCAATGTTAAGTTAAAATTTCAATACTAAATTGAATTCATAACGTAGTCCATTTACCAACCTCATTCTTTACGATTATGTGAGTTTCCTCTATTACAGGTTCAGATGCTATATCAGTAAAAGGATCAGTTGAATTATCAACCCTACTCTGGTCGCCCATAACAAATGTAGATGTCATGCATGAATCTGACTCGGTCATTGCATCATTTTCATAGGAATAAATGTATCCCTCCAAATCTTTTTTTGATTTGGTCAATACAATTTTGAATTACTTCTGAATTGGTTTCGATAGCTTCCGAAGCGTATTTAGTCTCTTCGGAAGTAGTTTTATTTTTTTCTGAAGCACTTAACAAAATCTCTGTAGTAGTTTTTATTGAAGACTTATCCTCTTCTACTAACGAACATTTTGAAGACCCTAAAAAATAAAATTAGGCAGCTATTGGCTAATATAATTATTACAATCTTAATTGAATTAAATATTGTCGCTTAAGTCATGGCATAATTTTTTGTGTCAAAAAATTTTTTTTTACTATTTGCAAATTCCAAATTATGTCCTTTCAACGGGCAAGACATTGCAGTCTCATTCTTTTCTATTATATTTTATTCCTTTATTACAAGTTCAGCTGCTATATCAATAGAGGGAGCTATTGAATTATCGACTTTAATTTTTTCATCCATTTCAAATTTATAACACAAGCAAGATCTTGAATAGGTGTTTCTGTCATTTTTATAGGACTTAATAAAGTTCTCCGAAATTTTTTTAAATTGATCAATAGAATTTTGAACAATTTCTAAAGTCGTTTTAACAGCTTTTGAATCGTTGTTTATTTTTTCTAAACAATTATTAATTTCTTTCAAATCATTTTTTAATTCTTTGGAAGCATTTTTAATTGCTTTCGAAATTTTTAATAAAACTTCTATAGTATTTTTTTCTGAGAAAGTGTTCTTTTCTCTAAACGAACATTTTGAAAACTCTAAAAAACTGGAATTGATTAACGTTATGCTAATAAAATTATTACAATATAATTCAATAGACTCGAGGGAAACAAATAAAGTATAGATTTTTAAATAAATACATTTGTTTTTGATTTTCAAACACTAAATGTATATTATATCAGATGATCTCAAATTGTTTATGGTAAACAATTCACATGATGACTGCCCTAAATTGCTAGTGGATGTTAACAGGTTTATTGTTTGGTGTGAGTTTAATCAATCAATATAGATTAACGCAAACGAATATCGTTTTATTGAGGGCACAATCTGATATTGACTATATATGTAGTTAATTGAAAAAATTTTGAAAGACTTAAAAACATTAAAGAATAGGTGTCACACACTTAATACCATAATGTTTTTTTGTTGAACATCAGTTAAGAAATTATGTTTAAATAGCCTTATACATTGTTACAAACAATGAGAACAATAGAAACCCGTTTCCTGACTTACTGAACATCCTGTATATTGAACGTTAATCTATGTAATAAATTGTTTGCTTTTGATTTTTATAATTGGGGTGCTGCTTATGTGTACGTAAATGATGCGGGAAATCCTTTCAAATGGAGGTTTAGGACAAGAGTGACAGACCCCAAGTAGTTGGGATAAAGGCGAGGAAAATGAAAAAGAAGAATGTATTTTTTATAATTATATGTATACAATAGTTTGTCTACACTCTTTTTGTCATTGCTTGGCATAACTTTTTTCAATTAAAATAATACAAAACATCTACGGAAATCGAATTTGTACCTTTGACACTTGAGGAACAAATATTAATTAATCAATTTTATCAATGGAGTAATAGTTTAAAATTCTCTTTGCTATATAAAAAGAGCTACTTAAGCTAATTAAAAATAATCTACCTCCATTAAGGGAGACATTGGCGAAAATTTCAAAATAAGTGTAATGTAAATTAGATTCATATGACTTATTTGAAAATCAATTATCCCATCTCCGTATCCTCTCCCTGTAAATAAATTTGAAATATGGCTTACCTGGTGTACCTTTACTTTTATTAAAGAATTGCATACATTTTTGTAAGTTCTTGTAAAATATCTTCTTCAATTTAATTATCTTCATAAAATATTAATTGTAAGACTTGTTAATTGATTTATATCAATTTACAAAATGAATATTGAAGTCTGTGTATTATAATACGGTTGTTTATAAACATCAATGTAGAAATTAAAAGTATCCACGGTAATTAATTATTATTAAAAAATACTGCCTATACAGGGTGATTTTTTTATCATAACCCACTCAATTACTTGCAGAATAATAATAATTTAAACATTTTTTTTTTTTATTATTATCTTTAGTTACACATTATTCTTGAATTTTTAACTATGTAATACTTTTTAAGTTGATCCCTTATGCCTTGGAGGGGGGTCAACTTTGTTTTTTTAAATGGTAACACATATTTTTAATTTAATAGTAAATGGCATTTGAATTTTTAATATAACTTTATTAGCTTATTAGATATAAACATTTAAAGTTTCAAAATTTTGAGTTAATATACGTGTATAATACACATGGGATTGTAAATATAGGTAGGTAATTGGATTTTTATGACATTGCTGTCTCATTCACGGATTGTTTATTATCAATTATGATTATCAATAGATATACTTTCTGTATTGTCAGTTAGTGTATTTATAAACTCATAACAATGTGCCTTACTACAATTGATAATAACAATGCTGTGTATCTGCTAATATCGATGTTATAAAAAACCAATTAGCTACCTATATTTGTAATCCCTTGTGTATTATACCTGTATATTAATTCAAAAATTTGAAACTTTAAATGATTATATCTAATAAACGAATAAAGTTATATTAAAAATTCAAATGCCATTTACTATTAAATTAAAAANAATTAATCAATTTATATAAAATTTTGAATTTAAATAAATTGAAGTCATTAAGCGTCTGGCGTCTTATGCGATAAAAGAATTCCAATGAGGCTGAAAGGTAAATTCTACAAGGCCAGCTATGATGTACGGTTTAGAGTGTTGGGCGGTTGATAAGAAAGTAAAGCAGAGAATGAGTGTAGCAGAGATGAGAATGCTTAGATAGATGGGTGGAGTGACTAGAAAAGATAGAATAAGAAACGAGCATATAAGATGGAGTATAGGTGAAGCGTCAATCGTGGATAAGATGAGAGAAAATAGACTTAGATGGTTTGGTCATATTATGAGGATAGAAGAATCGGAGCTGTAAGAACAGTTATAGAAATGAATGTTGAAAGAAGAAGGGGTAGAAGAAGACCAAAAAAGAGATGGAGGGATGCAATTAAACGCGATTTGAGGACAGCTGATGTGAGCGTAATTGATGTGGGAGATCGTATCAAGTGGAAGTTTAGGATAAGGGTGACTGACCCCAAGTAGTTGGGATTAAGGCGAGGAAAATGAAAAAGAAGAAGAAGAAATAAATTGAAAGCATTAGAATTAATAATATAGGACAAACAATAGTATCTTAAATTTAAGGCGTGCGGGAGTCCTTCAATACTAATGATCGGCGAAGCGGCATAAAACAATATATTTAAACGCAACTAAAACAAATAATAAATAACATTAAAAAATAATTTAAAACTCAGCTAAATAGACGAAGTTGTTGATAGTGATGAGTGGACTGTATGAGATCTTATGATAATGGTGTTGAAAATTTGAGTATATAACGAGTCAGAGTGTAGATCCAGGTACGTAATGGCTGATGAAAACAGACGGCATAAAAGTGACTACGGCAATGAAGTTATTTAGTGATCGTCAGGGTCCAATCACTGGCGACGTGCAAGAGAACTTTGAGCATAAGGGTCCAATAAACAAATAATAAGAATAACGGTGTACAATGGCCGAACAGTTTACCATTCAAGCAAAGGCACTTACTACAAAAAAGAAGATGACATATAAAACAATTCACTTACTGACTAATGACGATTAACTGTACACTGATGACAATTGACACGGAGGCCATCGATTTACCGTGCTGGGTGGGCGAGGGGGTGAGTAAAGCAAAGTTGCTAGAGATCAGCTGTCACACGATATAATATAAACAACAGTGTTTGTGACAACTGGTCCACTAGGTCTTTTCTAAAGGCGTTCTCGACCAAACACATATATTATTAATTAATATACATAATACAGTAATATACATTATACATTACTAACATATTCATTTAATCTTGTCTACGACCAATATTTAGCATAAAACGATTTCAAGAATTTGAAATGAAAAATTTCAATATTTACGTCTGATTAATTGGATTCAATAAATACGTATTGTTATAGAAATTTGTTCTGAGTGACTTAGATTAGGAGTACAGTCTATATTACTCTCATAATACATGCAAGATAATTTGGGTAAAAAAAGGATAAATTAAAAAGAAAAACAAGAAAAAGTAAGATAAATATTAATTACCTTCATTTTTTCAGTAGTTATTTATTTCTCCAGCAAATTCTCTATTGAAACATAATCGTTAACGAAGCGCGTTAATGTAGTACTACATAAAATTGTAATTTTTTTGGAGATTTCCCCTATTTACGGCATACAAGGAAAAAATGTTCTTAAGGATACAAAATGGTAGAAAAATACCTCATATATCTATAAAAAAAATGTATATTGATTTAGTCATGTTTAACAAAGTTATGACAATTTTTTCAAGTAAAAAAAAAATGAAAAAATGTTGAAAATAAGCGATTTTTATATTTGTAATTGTTTTGGAGATTCCCCCATTTACGGAGAACGAGAGAAATTTTTTCAATTTTGAGTGTAGTTACGATTCAACTAGATACGATTTGTGATCTTTTGACGTCTTGTTGAAAGAAATCGGTCCAGTGAGATCAGAGAAAAAGTGGCAATAGACACACACAAAAGAAAACACATCATGGTAAAATTAATATCTTCTTAGCTTTGAATCGAAGCTAAAGAGGTTATAATGATTAAAAATTCAAATGTCATTATTTTCCGTTATGCCATAGCTATGGTGTACTATTAGTTTAATTCGTATATGCAGCTCGGTATTTATAAAAATGACCACCAGAGACAACATAAAATTTGCCATTCCAACTTTGACGAAACCGAAGTTTTGGGAGGGCTTAAGAGTTTATTAACACATTATATAAAAAAATGGAGGATTTTTAAGCTTTATCCCATATTTTAAATGAAATTCCTGTATAGGCACCTTAACTAACCTCACCTTCATTAAAAAAAATGTCCATGAGTGTATGTAACATTCCCTTATCTTCGATACTTTAAACAAAATTAGTGGTGTTTTTGCAAAAAATTCTTTTTTTATTTAAGAGACTAGGATTGTTTGTAAGCGTACATAATTTAATATAAATAGTACAAAAATATTTCTTAAAATTTTATTCGTTTAGGGGGTTTCTTTATATACCTGACAATTTATTTTTATGCTGATCATCCTTTATTATTCATTGGAAGAAATAAGTTTCTGATAAAATTTTAGATTATAAATCATTTCAAAATTTTCCTGGTATTAAAATAATGCAGCTGAGGACAGTGGCTCTTCTGTGCCACTAATTAAATACGAACCCAATTATATATATCAAATTTGCAATTATTAATCTTCATCATCATTTGAACAACGAAAAAAAATTACGCAATGACATGACTTGTATCACATAAGGTCTCTACTGAGACAAGTTTAAAATTTATAATTATTTTTAAATCAATTTAATTTTACAATTGGGCAATTTACAATACAATACAATGACAATGCCAACAACTAATATAATTAGGGCTGAGCAGGGTAGGTGCAATTACTTGTTTCACAATTGAGGAATGACTGTGTCTCCACTGCGTGACTGTAGAGACTTCAAACGGCAAGACACATCGTAGAATCCTGCCCACTGAAGAAATATGCTGGAGGAATAATTAGAATTCATTTAGGTGAAAGTGCCGCAACTAAATGGTTAAACAACTCGGATGATAAATTATTTTTCCCTAATTTATTGTACAGTATAAGTTATAACAATATATCAATAGGTTTTTGTTGTCTGTTCAGTTTTGTTTTTATTTTTTTTGAAGTTGTGTTGTTTATCGATATTAAACATTCTCGTTAAATGTAACACATTATTTGATTTCAATAGTTTTTCAGTAATTATAACATTATAATCATAACGTTATGAAAACGGTTGCAAGCCCTGGTTTGTAGACATGAATAATGATGACTTATTATCATTATCATCAACTTTTTAGTTACATATTCAAGGAGAATGCCAAAAGAAACGAAGAAAGTATTTTTACATGGGTCCCATTATCAAATTAGGCCCCTAAGATTCAAGTTGTGATAGTACATAAAACACCTTTAGCTGTTTAACTATCAATCATCCATTAATTAAGTTGAAAATTCCTGACAGAGGTATTTTAATATTAAGTTTTTTTGGCTTTTTAAGTATCAGATTAAATTATGAAATTAAAAATATATATTAATATCCTTATATAAGCTTCATGAGTGTCACTGTAATATTTTGCCATAACTATTTTTATGACTGTAAAACAAAATAAGTCTTATTTATTAAGGGTTATTTTGGTTTTGTAAGATTGAAGTTATGAACTAGGGTTCTTTTTGTAAGAAAAATTTACTCATTTTTGTATATTTCAATTTGTACTTCATTAAATTAAATAACCTTTCTTATAAACAAATACAAATAATTTGATAGTCAATTTTTAAAACATTTATGTAAAAACATTATTTTATTATTATTAGTACAGTATTTTATTTATTGAATGAATTATTACACGGCATGCATCTTTATATTCAATGAATAAAAAAAATAGATTCATTACCTATTATAATAAAATATTGCGTTTAAAATATTTTTTTTTAAATATCATGTACTACAGAATCATTTTTTAATTTGTCGTTTTATTCTTTCCATGCCGAAAAATTAATATTTTTTAAACAATTACATGGTACAGCTTGGTATCTGAAAAATAAAAAATAGTAAGATTGCTGCCAAAACTCAATTTTAAGATAAAGTACAGAATGATTTCATAATCATAAACTATTTATATTTTGTACATGGTAAAAAGGTTTTAATCAATAAACACTCGTTATTTTTACATTTTAAAATGTAAAATTCTACTTTTAATTTATAAATACTATAATTGATAAAATATTTTTTGAATCGGCTTTAAAACTGATCTATAATTTAAAAAAATTTAAATAATAATTATTAATATCAAATAATTTCTCCGTCTAAAATAATGATTTATTTTTAATATATGCAAAACAGTTTCAAAAGCATAGCTATTATTTTGTAAAGAAAAAAAAATTACTCTAAATTTTATACAGAGTGTTCAGTAAGTCAGGAAACGGGTTTCTATTGTTCTCATTGTTACAAACAATGAGAACAATAGAAACCCGTTTCCTGACTTACTGAACACCCTGTATAAAAAAAATATGTTAAAAAAAAAAAATTTATGAATTACAAATTTTTCCTCATAATAAACAATTGTTTATTGAAAAGATAAATTTAAAACAACTATTATTATACACAATATATAATAATTATTGAAAATTAGTTAAGTATTAATAAATTAATATTGTGCAATAATTTCACCATTCTAATGTTCAATGTTTCATCCAATATTCACTTAAATTTAACTCAAATAAATGAATTGATGAGCAAAAAAAAGTAAATTTTTTGGGTGGTAAACAGCAATGTCAGCTAAATTTTTAAAGTACCTTTAAAACACCTTATATAGTGTTTAGACATTTCCAATTGAGTAGTGAGAATTTTTGAGCGTTACTTTTTTGTGTAACCTGAGATTCTTTGCTAACTTCTAATATACTTTAGACCTTTAATGTATCATCCAAAATGCTCCCAAATAATTTTCACTTCATTATCTCAAAAGAAGTAAAAACTTTTTTAAATAATGTTTTTGCCACAGGATTGCCTACCTTATCAAGCCGTTATAAATAACAAGTTAAATATTTGAATCAAATTAAATTATTATGCCATTTGTTTATAGATTGTAATTAAACTTTTCTTAATAAAAAAAAAAAAAANAAGTTAAATGATGTTGAAAAATGTTGATAAAAACAAACGAAATAGATTTCTATGTAATAAAAATAATTTAATTTATATCTAATTATGTTAAATAAATAATAATTTACCCTTCGCGGAGATTGAAAAATGGATTGCTCTGTATCATTTGAATATCAGATGTTAAGCACAAAATTTGGGCAAACGTTGTTTTCCTTATTTGATCTAGTTGATCTGAAAATATTAAACGTTTTATAACATAAAGCTTACTTTTGATAAATAATTATTTACTGAGGGTAAAGGCTCCTGTAGAATTTTTGAATTCGTAATAATATCTATCGCCGAATTTCCACCTAAAAAACATTTCACCAACTACGCACTGGAAGGTATGGCCGAGTATAGCACCCGGTTTTAATCTTTCTACCATACCAGCCACGTAAAAATCAATGTCGTTTACATCTTTGTACAAAGATGCGAGTATTGATACATTCTAAAAAAAAAGCACCTTCTTATATTTTTCATATATTAAAAATATATTAATTGTATTATATATTAAATAATTATTAAATTGAAGCGAACGTGGCTAACCTCTTGGTCGATCTGATCGAGGAGGTCATCAAAGGTTTTTGCTAACGGAAGTCCACACAGCAATCGGAACTGATTATAAGATGGTTCGCCATAATCTCGTCCTCTAGATATATCTATACTAATAAGATCTAAGCCTCCAAGTGGGTTTGTTTTTTTGAACAATAAATTACTAATCTATGAAAGAATGAAACAATCTTATTTATAATTGTTTGATGACATCAATAAAACGCAGTACTTTGGTACCTTTGTATACATTAAAGATACGTATGAATAGTTACTGAAAATATTTATCAATAGAATTTCACCTGTGACGTGAAAAATTGATCTTGTCCTTGAGCATGTTGAGTTATCATTCCCCTAGTGATACTGTCGAAGTTATCATTTTCTTGTATCAAATCAGATTTTAAGAAAACATCACTTAATTTTAAACTGCATGTAGTTTTTCTAAACTCGTTCATTAAGCTATCGCAGTACAATTTTTTTAAATTTATATATCATCATAAAATGTTGTAATGCTTGGTTAAAAATGTCAAGTCTAAAAATGTGTAAATTCAATTTTACGATACTCTAGTAAATCAATGTTGAAAGTTTTATTGATCAAACATTAAATTTGTAATTTTATAGTCATTATAAACTCTACAAAATTAGAATTTTAACGTATACAAATGTAAAATATGAAATTTCATATTTATAAAATTTTTTACTTCTTAGACTTAACAATTTTAATTCGGTCATTTCAGAATTTAACTAATTGACTAACTTAATTGTTCCTTGAATATAGCTATGAGGAGCACGAAAAGCTGTTGCTGTAAAACTAGAGAATGTTGTAGGATTTAAAAACTGATCGTATCGATTGTCATACCCTTTCTTAAGAGGTAATAGCTCGTTAAGCTTGGCAAAATCCGAACCTAAACAAAGTTTATTTATATTTTAATTCATAAAATAATTTTAAAGGCATTGAATCATTGATTATAAAGGCTTCTATCATTATTAATGATTTCAAAATTGAATTTAATACATTAAATTGATCAAAAACAACGATTTTCAAATGTTTTTATTGGTATCCCCTGAATTTATCTTAATTTAAACCATGCGCAGAATGTGACACTGATATAATAAGGTTTACACGTATCTGAGATTGAGTAAAATAATTATAAATAAAAAAGTTGATTTTTGTACAATAACTATTTTTGTATTTAACTTAAAGATATAGTTATTGAACCAACTAATAAAAACTATTTTGATATATTAATAATGATTCTTATATGCCAATTATATAATTAAAAAATATTGGAAAATCTCAACATTTCGGAGTAATTGTATTTTTTTTTTAATATTGCATTTTTTATAAGTTTTACACCCTCATTATGTTGTCATATACATTTTTATAGCAATTTTCAGTAGCGTAACTACGTTTATTGGGATTATTTGGAAAATATTTTTGGTGGCCTCAGAAGCAATACTATAAATGGGGGAGATTAATAAATTTGAAAGCGGGGTCCCATAATTGCCAAGGTACATAGGAAATTCTTCTTTCACCTAGATGTAGTTATGCTCTGTCAATTGTTGTATGTATTAATGAGATAAAGCGTACTATATTACCTAAAAGTATTGGAACATATTCGTTGTAGGTGACGTGTTGATACATGCCGATAAGCATTTTTCTAGCTTCTTGATATAACCGTTCATCATCCCATTGTGGGTTTATAGTCTTAAGCTCTTCGCAAATAATGTTATGTAATCTCAAAAAAGATATAGTAGGAACAGCAATTCCGGGATGTTGATTTACTCGTGTATCTCCTAGTTTCGTAATGGAATTACAAATTATTATTATCAAAAGATAACAATGAGTTTTAGGAATATTAAAAACAATGATAATTATTTCGGGGTTGGTAATACACCCTATTATCATTTTTATCAAAATCCTAAAGAAAATTTTCTGAAAGTTTTATTGACAAATCATGTAATTAACTGTATATATTTATAATTTGTAGCAGTTACTCAGTTACATTAATATAATTAATCTTAAAATTGGTCTGTGTGCAGCGTATTTGGTTTTAAGCATTCAAATATTTTTTTTGGAAATCTAAATGAATTACGACTCTACTTGATTTAGCATGGATTGTGTTTTATGTTACTTTCATCAGATCATGCTAACTGCTGCATTAAATTATACTTGCGAATTACTTACCAGCAGTATAGCAAATTGGCTTTTCGACTTGACCATTACATGACTTCATTGGGTTTTCAACATTGCTTAAGAACATTTTACCATTAGGACCTAACTGATACTTTAGCTTGCCACCATTAAAGGTTCTTAACGATTGAGCCGTTTCATCATTTGAACCGTATAATAATGATAAATCAAGAAAACTAGTGACTCCGATAATCTAGAAAAAAAAATATATATTAAAATAACTTTGATCATTGATTATTAATAACTAAATAAAATATATTTTTGTAAAAATAATTTGTGTCTTATAGAATTTATAATTTCATTATAATAATTTATTTATTAATACATTATACAGATATATTTTTTTTCTTTACAATTTTTTCTTACTTGGCGCGCAGGTTTAATATCACAGCCTATATCTAATGTATCTTTCGTTCTAGTGATTGGTATACATCTTTTTTTCATCTCTGAATCATTTTCTGGCACAAAAACTGATATACATTCTGCAGGTAAGTTCTCGGGAAATGATCCGTCAAGATTACAACAATGAGGTTTTTTTCCAGTACCTTAACGAAAATAATAATAATTTGAATTGTAAAAAATAATAATATTAATTAAATATTCTGTTTTTAGTTACACTCAACCATAGAAAATCTATAATAATTGTCAATATGTGATCGTAAAGTTTTAAAGGATTTTTAATGTTTTATCCTAATTTGACTTAATATCAGTAATAAGTTATAGAACACTAAAATATTGTAGATTTATGTAAAAATTTAAAAAATGTTTAATTGTTTTAATAAAAAAGTGATGATGGAACTCAGTTGTATTCGAGAATTTATTGACACTTAAATATGCATAAGTGATTCTTTTAACGCAAGTCACTGAATATTTTTTGTTACATATGTATCTTCATTTATCTGTTATAAAATAATTTTTACATTTTTGTGTATAGTTATAGGAGTGCGGCCGTCTATCGATAAAAATAGCAACATCCGCATTTAACCTCCAATAAATATTTTTAAATAATAATAAGTTCCAAAATATTAGTCCAAAAGTTGTTATCGAGTCATTATAGTAATTAGATCATCTTTTATTTTAAAAGTTAAATACATATGTTGTCAATTAAAAAAAACTATAACCATATTAATTGTACTACATAAAATTAAATATACAGAAAACTAATAATTAATAACGATAGCATAGTGAGGTCGTGGCATAGTTTGGACAAATATAAAAGATATCTGACACTAACTAAACTTACAATCATAAGAAATATTTAAATGCAAATTTGTAGATGGTGTTTAGTTTTAAGAAATTAATAGATTATTCCAAAAGCAAAACTTTTTTAAACCAAAAGTTAGGAACTTCTATTTTCTTATTAATATTGTGATTATAAATGTTATGATATATAAGTATAATATTTGAATAAATATTCATTTTAACAATGAAATAAAATAGTATTATAATTTTTACGAAAAAATTGTAGAGTAGTTGTTACTTTTTACGAGTCGTATACTCGTTTGCTATGAGAGCTGAAGGGCTTGATGCATACTTCTCAAAAAAATAAAAATAATTTATTTTAATAACTTTAATACTTACTTGTTTTTTTTTTTACAGCAAATTCTGTATCATGAGCAATAACTTGCCCGTATTGTGTCACGTATACAGTGTGATCTGGTGATGGCTGGTTTTTGTCCGGAAAAATGGCTGTTCGTATTTTTCTTGGGTTCGGTAGCTCTACGCCTGACACGGTCTTTCTTGGTTGATTTACGCCTGGTTTAAAATGAATTAATTAGGGATTATAAAATTTGGTTTTTTTATTTACCATCTGAGTAGTCAGCTTGGATGATTCTAGTATTAGCAACGTTGGTTTTCCCCCAGGTGGGAAACAGCAAGTTATTACAACTGCCGTCTGCAGTTCTAAATAGAGCATTTGGATTGCATTGCGGTCGAGGGAAACATCGGTCACTTAAATCAATATCTCTTGGTGATAACATACCTATAGTATGGGATCCATTGTCAAGACCGCTGAAAAAATATCGAGAAATCAATGTGAGTGCAATAAGTTTTTTTTAAATAAAAACTTTAATCCTGATGCACTACATTTTTGATGTTTAATTAATTTAAATTTAAGCCTTAAGCAAGTAAGTAGATAAATTTTAAAGGAAACACAGGTGGTATAATAAATTTTTTTACGGGATTCTTTGTGGATTGGGATCATTTGCTTTTTGTCTTGAAATATCATAGGAATCTGCGCATTTGTATAAATTTGTATTGTTTCCATTAACACGCGTGGGGATTTTTGAAAGTTTCTTATTTAGTACATTTAACTTGCTGTTAGATTCCAAAAGTTCATCTGAAATTAATATTACATATTTTACGTTTAACAGATTTATTTATAGAATATGATTGCTATTTTGTATCTTCTAAATTACCGTTATTGGCGATATTGTTTTGATGACATACTGAGCCAACAATTATAAAAGAAAATATTATCACTATTGATTTTGACATGATTGGACATCTGCTGCGTAAATTGTTGAACTCGACTTAGACTTTGTTAATAAAAAACAATTACATTTTTATAAAGTAAGTTGACTCAATTTGGATTAATTATTATTCCTTATAAGCTTTTATTAGTATTTAAAACAATGTTATCACAAAAAATTACCATATCTATGCACCAATTAACAGTTTGACTTGAAAATGAACATTTGAATAATTATGCAAAGGGAATAAATTGTATAGTAAAGAATTTCATTAGTAACATTTTTTATGGTGAAATATTCAAGTTCGTTTATCAAATTTTAAACTTCTCATTACAGCATTAATTTTACACGTGTTTAGAATATAATATGCTTTTTGTAATATAAACTATTATAATTATTCGCAATTTAGTTCTTTTCTGCTTTTATTCACCATAGTATTAGGAAGATTTTTCTTCATAATTATTCACTACTCAAAATAAATAAGTGTAATATAGTTTTTTTTAGCTTCGATGTAAAGCTGAGGAGGTATTGGCTATGTGATTTTTTTTTATGTGTGTCCATGAAAATTCTTAGCCTCACCGGCTGAGAATTATGGTTAATTATAATGATGATATGTCAAAAAAACCTTATTTAAAATTAGTTAAACATATCGTCAAAAAAAAAAATTGAAAAAAACCCTCTCATTTTTAGAAATGTAGAAAATATCAAATAATTACAAGACCGTAAAAAATAATACTTTTCAATTTTTTTTTTGCTTATAAATTGTTATTTCTAATCTTTTTCTCCTAAGATAACGTACGTATGGTAAATATATGTAAAATATATTATATATATTATACATTAAACATATTTTTATAATACTTTTATGATAATAATAAAATTATCAAATTAATAAAATATAGTCAGTCGTTAGAACAATGTAATGCTAATATAAAACTATAATATAGTTATATGATAAAAATATTATGTTTATTAGCAAATTTCATCATTTTTCAGAAATATTAATTTACAATTTTAATTACAGTGAGTTAAGTAAATATTCAAACATTGTTTAGAAGATTAATTTTCTTCTGAATAACACCATTAGAAAAAATGTTTGAACAAGTGTTTAAACTATACTTAAAAGTATTTAGACTACAATTTAACAGGAAAATTTTTTTTCTAGACGATATCCGAATATTTATTTGACTCACTTTATGTATTTTGTATTATTTGGGCCTCAAGGAATAGTCGTAAATGGAATTTCTAAAATGTAAAAGAATTTAGTCAATTTTAAGTCAAATCCATAGGTAGAACTAAGAGTGTGCTAGGGCAGCGGCGTATTCATATATTTCTCGCTAATATATTTTAATGTATCAATATTTCCACATATTTTAGGTATTTCAAAATTTTCTGCCCTTCTAAACGTTACAGAGGGAGGCACAATTTCCTCTATTTTCGTTATAACACTATTAATTTCCCCTCAAAAAATAAGTATTTAAAAATATTTTTCAAGTATATCTTTGTTTATTATTAAACCATAAAATAAGCATTATTTTTAATGTATTACATTAATAACATAATTAATACGTGATTGAAGACAAAAAGAATACATAAATGATAGAATAACACATATGTAATACATAATATATAATTAGTAATTATAAAATTGAGTTACCAAAATACGAATAATGCTTCCGAAAAGAAGTCTACGGAAAGCTAGCGACTTAAATAGTTTTAAATACTCTTTGTAATACATTTCTCCAATATTCTATCTCATAATCTAATTGTTTAATTAATGTAGTATCAATATGCTTTAACACATAACTTCTATTTTTTAGGTAATAATAACATTTCTATGCTATATATTATTTTAATGGTAACTAAAGCGGCTAATAGAATTTTTCCTATTACTAAATCCATCAGTTAAAAGTTGTGTTTCTAAAGATGTTTGACATATACGAAAAAGTCCACAAAAAACTACTCTTATACTTGAAAAATAAACCATTTTTTACGACATTGTTACCGAGAAATTGAAAATAGATTTAACTTTGCTTGTAACTATTAATATACATATTATAAGTACACAATAAACGAAAACGATTTTATAAAAATCAGTTTTTATAAATTTACCAGTCATAAAAATTTGTCGGGCTTCAAAAATTGCCACTATAGGCAATTTTTTATAGTGCCTATATATATATATATATGCCGCTGAACTAATGGGACTTAAGCATCCCCTAAAAAATTAGAACAAATTTCTTGGTTTGTTCGTACAAATATTGATTTTGTAACTTTTTATTTCATTATATACGTATGCAGATAACGATATTGATTGTTGATTTTATAATAATAATTGTATTGTTTTGTATATTAATTATAATTAATTTGTTTATTGAACATATCTATGTAAACGATATTAACAATACTAGTAAGGGAGGTATGTATGTGAAACACTACACGGTCTGTGAGTCATACATATTTTTAGCACCCCGTGAGATTTTTATCTAGTAGTACCTATGATCAAGCCTATTTGTTGTATTTATGTTAATAAATAAAAAATTTGCAAAAAGTCGTTATTACACTAGAGAAGCGAAATGATGACATATTTTTACATTTTTATAAATTTTATGAGAATGAAGCTAAGTTAAATGTTGTGTTTAAACGTATAAATATTGCACAACAAAGCAACCCTGTATAGGCTTGGTCAATTAGATGACGCTTCTCTGTTTAAACTGTGGTAGGTAGGTTAGGGTTTAATTCCGACAACTTTTAGCGATTATTAAAACTCATTAAATCGTTGTCGGCAGATTATTTTTATATTATTTTTTATATGAAAACAGTGGAAATAGTTCGTAATATTAATTAATGATATTATATAATCAACCCATACATTATACCTATTATTCTGCTTTTTATATTAATAAATCCCGTTCTTTAATACTAACAAAACGAACTCGTTCGTTATTCACAGTCAATGAAAAACTGTTAAATGTCTTAATAAATACGATCATTGAAAATATTGTAATGAATAAATTTATCGATTCAATTAATATTTTGATTAAATACACGCATTTTTTTTTTCAGTGTAGTATAAAAATGTTAATAATTTTCGAAGTATTGATATAAAAGTTACAATTTATATTTTTTTAAATTGAACAGTTTTCTATTTTTTAAGCAATTTTAATATGCATGTTACTATGAAAAAAAAATTATTTTGACAGTCTTATACAGGGGCGGATTAAGAGGATGGGTTATGGCGATTGCCGTCTGTGCCCTCAAGAATCACTATGCTCGGGTCTAACGTAGTCAATTGATCGGTAAAAACCAATAGGTAAATAACTAGAAAAAGTTCATTAAAAATTTTTGAATTAAATTTTTTTTTTTTAATTATGAATATAAACAAAGGTTTTCCTTGTGGATAGGGAATAAGGATACTTCTACGGCCCCTCTGCCAGTCGTAAGAGGCAAATAATGAGGTTGTGTCAGGTCAAAAATTATGTTATTCTAAGAATATAAATATAATTTATAAATTAAAATGTTGATTATCATAAATTAAAAGTTTAAATGAAAAACCATTATTGTGAACACTAACAGAGCAGCTTATTGTTATTTAATATTTTGATAGTGACGAGTATATATTATGACACTACCCCATAATGCATGAGTAATATTTAAGCGTTTTTAGATGTTTATCGTGTATGTATACTAGTTTTATTTTTATTTCACTAACATGGATGTATTTGTTACTTATTTTTTAGTGCATTTTTGAAAATAGTTCATAAAAAACATATAGGTAATTTTGAATTTACAATTAATTATTCCCAATTAAAGTTATTTAATTTTGTTGGAGCCAATATCAATAAAATTGTAATAATTATTAAAACATTGTTGTTATTTCTATTTTTAACAAATAACGAACAAAGTAATGTATGACATAAATTAAAAAAAGAAACTTCAGAATTATACAGTAATAACTAGTTGAAACTCAATTTGAAAAATGAAATGAAATTATTGAGTCCAAAAAAGAAGTCCCTATTCATCACTAATAGTGATGAAGATAATAATGTTTTATTCTGTAAAAGTTAAAATTTTATTTTTTAAAATAAGAAAAATTATTTTCAGCTATGACAGAGCTTTAATAAATAACCCAGCACAGAGGGGTCGCAGCACAGTGGTGACGTGGCATAGATGGATCAAGTATAATGATATCTGACAGTGATTAAAATCACTATAAAAAAAAAGGCTTCGATGCAAATCTTTAGATAGTGTTTAATTTTAAAAAATTGGTGGATTATTCCTAAAGCTACATGATCTGCTATTTCCTTATTTATATCCTGATTAAGATAAAGTATGTCGATTGAAAAAGGAATATAAAATTTATATTCCTTTTTCATAATATTTAATATTATCTCTCATAAAAAAATTTTGATAATGATAGGTAATGACATCATGCATCTATAAAAAAAAGAATTATATTGATATGTTTATTTTTAAAAAAGTTACGGCAGTTTTTAGTAAAAAAAATTGAAAAAATTTCGAAAATTAGCCATTTTTAAATTTGTAATTTTTTCGGAGGTTTCCCCCATTTACGGGGAACGAGGGAATTTTTTTCAATTTTTGAGGGTAATGTCTTCGACTAGATACGATTTGTGATCTTTTGACGTATCATCGAAAGAAATCGGTTCGATGAGTGTTGAGAAATGTGGTAGCAGACACACACAAAAAAAAAAATTATAATAAAAAACACATCATAGTAAAACTAATACCTTCTCAGCTTCGCATCGAAGCTAATATTGAAAACATTTCGAAAATGAGCGATTTAAAAATTTGTAATTTTTTGGAGGTTTCCCTCATTTACGGGAAAAGAGGGAAATTTTTTTTAATTTTTGAGGGTAATATCTTTGACTAGATACCATTTGTGATCTTTTGACGTATCGTTGAAAGAAATCGGTTCGATGAGAGTTGAGAAATGTGGTAACAGACACACAAAAAAAAAAATAATAATAAAAAACACATCATAGTAAAACTAATACCTTCTCAGC
>NW_026099575.1:31660359-31678777 GCF_025091365.1 Daktulosphaira vitifoliae
AAAAATGAAATGAAATTATTGAGTCCAAAAAAGAAGTCCCTATTCATCACTAATAGTGATGAAGATAATAATGTTTTATTCTGTAAGAGTTAAAATTTTATTTTTTAAAATAAGAAAAATTATTTTCAGCTATGACAGAGCTTTAATAAATAACCCAGCACAGGGGGGTCGCGGCACAGTGGTGACGTGGCATAGATGGATCAAGTATAATGATATCTGACAGTGATTAAAATCACTATNATGAGAGTTGAGAAATGTGGTAACAGACACACAAAAAAAAAAATAATAATAAAAAACACATCATAGTAAAACTAATACCTTCTCAGCTTCGCATCGAAGCTAATATTGAAAACATTTCGAAAATGAGCGATTTAAAAATTTGTAATTTTTTGGAGGTTTCCCTCATTTACGGGAAAAGAGGGAAATTTTTTTTAATTTTTGAGGGTAATATCTTTGACTAGATACCATTTGTGATCTTTTGACGTATCGTTGAAAGAAATCGGTTCGATGAGAGTTGAGAAATGTGGTAACAGACACACAAAAAAAAAAATAATAATAAAAAACACATCATAGTAAAACTAATACCTTCTCAGCTTTGCATCGAAGCTAATATTGAAAACATTTCGAAAATGAGCGATTTAAAAATTTGTAATTTTTTGGAGGTTTCCCTCATTTACGGGAAAAGAGGGAAATTTTTTTTAATTTTTGAGGGTAATATCTTTGACTAGATACCATTTGTGATCTTTTGACGTATCGTTGAAAGAAATCGGTTCGATGAGAGTTGAGAAATGTGGTAACAGACACACAAAAAAAAAAATAATAATAAAAAACACATCATAGTAAAACTAATACCTTCTCAGCTTCGCATCAAAGCTAATATTGAAAACATTTCGAAAATGAGCGATTTAAAAATTTGTAATTTTTTGGAGGTTTCCCTCATTTACGGGAAAAGAGGGAAATTTTTTTTAATTTTTGAGGGTAATATCTTTGACTAGATACCATTTGTGATCTTTTGACGTATCGTTGAAAGAAATCGGTTCGATGAGAGTTGAGAAATGTGGTAACAGACACACAAAAAAAAAAATAATAATAAAAAACACATCATAGTAAAACTAATAGCTTCTCAGCCTCGCTTCGAAGCTAAAAACTATTAAACATTTTTTTAAATATCTTTAATTAGTAAATACTCAAATTTTAAATATATTATATTTTTTAGAAAAATAGTGTTAATAAAAAATTGTGTAATAAGTTAATATAAAGTCTTTTGTAAGACAATATAAAGTGTTCTTTTAAAGTTACTATCAATACTTGATCAGCATCTCTATATTCTATCCCAACTATTTGAGGTCGGCTCTAACCGAACGACGTAAGTTATACCAACCTAATACAACTTCATTATGGTTAAAGTTATAGCAGTTTTAAGTAAAAAAAATTGAAAACATTTCGAAAATGAGCGATTTAAAAATTTGTAATTTTTTTGGAGGTTTCCCTCATTTACGGGAAAAGAGGGAAATTTTTTTAATTTTTGAGGGTAATGTCTTTGACCAGATACCATTTGTGATCTTTTATCTTATCGTTGAAAGAAATCGGTATGGTGAGAGCTGAGAAAAAGTCGTAAACAGACACAAGAAAAAATAAACACATCATAGTTAAACCAGTACCTTCTCAGCTTTGCATCGAAGCTAAAAAAAATATTATAAATGCAATTTATATTTTTAATTACATATTTAAAAATCGCTAATTTTCGAAATTTTAATTAGTTGAATACAATCAATTTAGGTTTATAGCTAAATTAATAATAAGTTCAGTAAATAAGGAAACATGTTTCTATTGTTCTTATTGTTTATAACAACTAAGCTGATTCCATATTTTCTGAGCACCATACACACATTTAATATTGGTTTTACATTTAGAAGAATAGCAGATAAAAAACAAAAACAAAAGTGTTTATCAAAAAAAATTAGATTTTTTTATTAGAATTAAAATACAGTACAGGGGAAGTGTTATAAAATGTCATAAATAAAGAATTAGAATCCTTCAATATTCATTTAACTAATTTGATTGGAGAATCATTTGATCGTGCTGCTAATATAAGCGGAAATTATAACGGTCTTCAAGGGTAATTCAAAAAATTACACCAGAATTTCTTTTTAGTATTTTAATGCTCACGCATTAAATATAATTATAACTGATGTCACCTCATGTTGTTTAGCTATCTCAAGATTTATTTATTTTTATACAAAAATCTGCAGTGTTTTTTTTTAAAGAGAACTGAAATTCAGAAAAATTTTTTTGTCTAAATATCATATTAGATAAAATAAATTGAGAAATATTTATAAGCTAGGAACTATTTAATAGAAAGGATACTGCATTAAAAAAATATTTTTGGTTTTTGATCAAATGATGAACTAGTGATATTGGTACACCTTTTTATTAGAGTCACTATATTTTTTTTGATTCAAGTGAATCAATTTCATCTTCAGATGCAACATTTTTATTATAAACATGGATATCTTTTGAAATTTTTTTTATTTCATTTTTCTTTCTCAAAATTTGAATTTATACTTCTACTGTTTCAAAACATCTGCAATATAAACAACTAGAGTTTTTCACAATTATCAATTTAATTAAGTCTTAATTGAGCAATTTTCCCCCTAATCCAGCCATACCAAGTGACAGGGTTGCTAACTTGTCACAGGGTAGTTAGCCGAAAGGTAAAGTGACCATTGGTATCCTCTATGGCACCTGACGCACCTTAGAGTATACAGCCTTATCACAGTATCGAGCTCTGCTGTGACGGACCTTTATTTCTTGACTTCTCGTGGGAACTAATGGATAAAAACATAGAAAAACCACAAAACAACGAACTTGTGACGATCAGGGATCCTATGGACAACCTGTCGGAACAAGATCGTGAACTGGCGACTCTTCGCAGAAGAATCGCCGAACTTGAAGGTCTCAATGCCAACAACGGGACACTTGGTGAACCGTCTACTAGCAAAGAGACAGCAACGTCAGCAAATGTAGACCAGGAATCGCAAGATCAACTGGGAGCAGTAGCTGACAAAATCGANAATCGCAAGATCAATTGGGAGCAGTAGCAAGTAGACGTACCAAGGTTTGAAGACACCAGACTCACTGATGGAGCACTTGTGATCAGTACAGCCCAAGAGAGCTCTCTTAAGTGGCTTACTGACCATGTCAACCTGATAAAACCTTGGGACGGTGCAGAACTCCATTTGGAAGCCTACAACCCGATCAAGTACAAACGGATGGTCACTCATATACCAGGGCTGCCAAAAGAGTCCAAGAAGATCTTGGAAATTTTGGCAAAACAAAACCCAGGGCTGAACACGGCGATCTGCAAAGTCCACCATGAGACAGAGGTTGGCCCTAAAGGACAAACTTTGTTCCTAAGTGTGGACGAAAACAGCATGGTCAAACTGGAGGAACTGAAGCGCAGTCAATATTTTGGAATGGGCAGAGTTTGCTTCACAGATTATGTTGCCAAGCAGCCACCAGCCCGGAAGGATGTAAAAAAATCCACACCACAAAAATCTGGGAAGAGGAAGGCTGAGAAATCACCAGTGCCACTCGGAAAAGGAGTTAAGGCACAAGTAAGGAACAAACGGACACACTTCACTCCTGCCTCGAAAGGGAAGGGAGGAAGTGTGTTACGTAAGGGAAAGGGACCCAGGAAACCGCCACCCTCAATAACGGCCACAGCTGAGGGGAACCTCTCCACAGATCCAAAAGGNACAACGGCTACAGCTGAGGGGAACCTCTCCACGGATCCAAAAGGAAATGTGGAGAGCCAACCTAAGGCACGGTCGCCACCTGTGGACGGCGGGAGGACACCACCCACAGGGGGGACTGTGTGACACAGGGACTGTTTTAAACACCTGTATCACACCCAGTATAGCGTGCTTTCTTAAGGGTCAACATCAGTTTTTCTGAATGGCTGACAATAGAATTCAATTCACGCAAATAAACCTGCATCACAGTAAAGGGGCCAGCAGTGTATTACTAAGGACCCTAACTGAGAGGCATACAATACCCTTACAAATAGCACTTATTCAGGAACCATGGATAAATGGGGACCAGATTAAGGGGCTAAATCTAAGGGATTATAAACTGTTTCATAAACAAGCAGATAAACCAAGAACTTGCATTTTGGTTAATAATAAAGTTAAAGCCAGCCTGATATTTAATCTATCAAGTGCAGACTTGACTATTATTAGAGTAACACTAAATGATGGTAAAAATATTATAGTAGCTTCAGGATACTTACCATATGAGGTCACAGACCCAGGTAGGGACCTAACTATGCTCTTTAATTATTGCAAAAATGAAAAATTAGAACTAATCCTAGGTATGGATGCTAATGCACACCACACTATTTGGGGGAGCAGTAACATCAACCAAAGAGGAGAGGTTATAATGGATCTATTGCTGACTACAGACCTAAGTATACTGAACAGAGGTAGTGAACCTACTTTTGTTATCAGGAACAGGCAGGAAGTCATTGATCTAACAGTTTGTTCAAAAGGGTTACTTCAAAAGATAAAAGGGTGGAAAGTGTCCTCCGAACCTTCTCTTTCTGATCATAGGCACTTACGATTCACTTTGGAAATTAACAAAGTTGAGACGGAGTACTATAGGAACCCGAAAAGAACAAACTGGGACAACTACAGGGCAGATTTCTCTTGTGACCTAAATAACCTACAGTTTAGATTGGGGTCGAGACAGAGTACTGAAAGGGCTGTAAATATGCTACAGGACTCCATTGTCTCGGCTTACAAAGAAAACTGTCCTTTAATAGAAAGGAAAGGTACAGGGCAGGGTGTAGCTTGGTGGAATGCTAACCTGTCTAAATTAAGAAAGAGTTCACGTAAGCTCTTAAATAAAGCAATGAAATCAGGTTTGGAACAACACTGGGAATCCTATAAGGACGCCCAAAGGAACTACAAATCTGCATTGAAAAAGTCCAAAAGAGAAAGCTGGAAGAAGTTCTGTGGGGATATACAACAATTCCCTATAGCATCTAGTCTCCTGCGATCACTAAGGAATGGACCAAACAAAACTGTCGAGGCAATACTACTGCCAGACGGAATGTTCACCAATAATGATAATGAAACATTATCACATTTGATGAACACACATTTTCCTGACTCTGCAATTAACAACAGAGAACAGGAACATGATGCACAGGACAAACGTGTGACCTGTGCTGATTGGAGACTAGCCAGGAAAGTGATAACCCCAAGTGGAATAAGATGGGCAATAAAAGCCTTTGGCAGTTTTAAAGCTGCAGACTGTAACGAAATTTTCCCTGCACTTCTGCAAGAAGGGTTAGAGATAATCGTCCCCCATCTCTGCAAAATATTTAGGGCATGCCTTGCCTATGGTTATCAACCAGAAAGCTGGCGTAAGGTTAGGGTAGTGTTTATACCCAAACCTAACCGCACTAACTATTATGAAGCAAAATCCTACAGGCCAATAAGTCTTACTTCATTTCTTCTTAAGACTATGGAGAAACTTATTGATAGGTACATCAAGGAGGGGCCTCTTAAGGAGAACCCTTTACATGAAAACCAACATGCGTATCAAACGGGGAAATCTACTGATACAGCTCTACACTGCTTAACTACTAAGATAGGGAAAGCTGTAGAGAATAAAATGTANAACTACTAAGATAGGGAAAGCTGTAGAAAATAAAATGTATGCAGTAGGTATATTCCTGGACATCGAAGGAGCTTTTGACAATACTCCCTTCGATGCTATGTGTGAATCTGCACAACAGCATGGAATAGAACCACTAATTATTAAGTGGATAGAATCCATACTTAAGAAACGCTCTATTTTGGGACAGCTCAATGAGACCAAAGTAATCAAGAGTGTTAAACAGTGTCCACAAGGCGGGGTTTTTTCCCCTTGCTATGGTGTCTAGTATTGGACTCGCTTATTAGAGAGTTAAACAAATATTGTTATACACAAGCCTATGCGGATGACTTGGTTATAGCAGTGGTGGGTAAATTCCCANATTTAGTTATAGCAATGGTGGGTAAATTCCCAGACACTATTATAGACTTAGCACAACAGAGAATTAACACTATACATATATGGTGTTGTAAGTACAGTCTATCTGTTAATCCAAATAAAGCAGAGGTTGTTATGTTCACTAGAAGAAGAATAGGACTAGACAGTCTTGACACTCTTAATCTAAATGGACAAGAAATTAGCTTAAAATCGGAAGTAAAATACTTAAGTATTATCTTGGATAGTAAGCTAAAATGGAAATCACATGTTGAGTCAAGAATCAAAAAAGCAATGACCACATTGTGGACTTGCAGCAGAGCCTTGGGAAAGACATGGGGTCTTAAACCAAGAGTTATGTATTGGTTGTNTGTTGTAATAGGCCCTTCACACAACCGAACAAAATGTTTATCTGTTATTCTTTCATCTTCTACCCACACACCAATAAATTACAAAACACAATCAACACTTTCTATCACTGACTGCAGATACACACACAACTCACACAATCACGCCATGCACACACATCCGTNACTCACACAATCACGCCATCCACACACATCCGTTCCTTCCCAACATGTACAACCCCGTAGTTTTACAAAATCCTTCTACAATGTCAGCAAAATAGCAACAAAAGAATCTAAATAAATGTAAGGCCGATGGTCATGTACGTGTCTGGAAGGGGACTTTGGAAGGACACCAAAGGACTCCATGGGCTCGTCTGACACGGCCTGTTTCGATCGTACTCCGGAATGAACACGTCCAGTTTTATAAGTAAACTCCGCATTTTTTTCTCTGTATCGTTTATGTAATATTGACAATATTTGAATTAGTGTGTACAAATATTTTATTTAAGTTTCATGTACTATTTCTAAAAACCATACGAATCACTTTTGTGTATTTTGTGTAATAAGTGACAATAATTATATCATTAGATAATTGACATCATCTTGTTTTGTGTTGAAATTATTATTACATAAATCCTGTCTTCGGCATTAAGGATAACATAAATATTCAGGTAACACTATCCAAATTCAACCTGCATGCTTTATTTTTCAACGATAGACCCTCGATCCATACGCCCGAGTGAAGAGTCAGATCCCGCGTATTTCCTCTTTCATTTCAATCCTAAATCCCTCCCCCTTTCCATTATCCTTTCGTTTCTATATTTTTGTTTTACAACAGGGTCTTAAACCAAGAGTTATGTATTGGTTGTACACATCAGTGATTAAACGGTATTGTACGGTGCCCTTGTCTGGTGGAACAGAACAGCACTCGTTACAGCTAGAAAAGAACTTAGTCGCATACAGAGAATGGCAGCTATGGCCATCACTGGAGCATTAAGAACTACACCAACGGTCGCATTAGAAGCACTAATTGGATTGCCTCCTCTGCATCTAGAGGTGAAAGCTCACGCCAAAGCCACGGCACTAAGATTCCACAACTTAGGTATGTGGACTTTGGAGAGTGATACAACAGAACATGGTAAAATACTAAAAGAGATAGACCAGGGCTTTCTGGAATACCACTTGGACTATATCAAACCGGTTCTTAAGAATAACATTCCCTACAAAGTGAAGATCACTACACGTAGAGAATGGAATATCAACCACCTGACTGAAAAAGTAGGATTTATAATATATACAGATGGATCCAAAAAATCAGGAAAGGTAGGTGCTGGAATTTGGGGTTTAAAACCACGAATAAATGTCAGTATATCATTGGGCACAACACCCTCTGTCTTCCAAGCAGAGGTGATGGCGATACTAGTAGGGGCTCAGAACCTGCTGGTATACAAAAATAGGAAGATAACTATCTTAAGTGATAGTCAAGCGGCTTTGAAGGCACTCTGTAACGATCAGGTGAATTCAAAGCTGGTCCTCGAATGCAGGGAAACTTTAGAATCACTATCGAGGTTTAACAAAGTTACACTAGCGTGGGTACCGGGACATAACGGTGTCACTGGAAATGAGAATGTTAACTTTCTAGCCAGAAAAGGAGCAAAGAACACCTATGTTGGACCAGAACCAGTGGTAGAACTCACTGAGCAATCGCTCAAAGCGTTACCCAAGAATTGGTGCAGAGAACAACACAGGAAAATCTGGAAGTACTTGGTAGTACCTAGACAATCTAAAATGTTTATCAAGACCCCTGGTTTATTGCTGGGTGATCTTAATAGCATGACTAGACATCAAATAAGCACCCTGACTGGTCTACTGACAGGACATGGTCACCTGCTTAAACATCTTAACGCAATGGGGGTATCGGAATCACCATTGTGCAGGAAGTGTGGAGTAGAAGAGGAAGACTCATTTCACATCATGTGCGAATGTGAAGCCTTGTCCACACTAAGATCAAACTACTTGAATAAACCTTTTCTTGAAAAAGAAGATATTAAAAACCTAAAACCCAACCAGAGAGATACTTACTTTCGCCAGAAAGACAGGACCCTTTGGTCATCTTTAGAGGTTACTTTATGGTTGGTAATGTATTAACACTTTGGTGATAACACTTAGGTGAGTAAACCGAATCAAGACAATTCGGTATGAGGTGCGCACAATGGACCAACAGGTCTGAGTGCATGTCCACCTCGATAATAACTAAAACTAAAAAAAAACTATTGAGCAATCTTATTATAAATACATAACTCGTATAGTTTTTACATAATTAATATTAAAAATTATATTTATTATATAATAATAAATATTATTTATTCGTAGTTGTTGAATTTATTTTTTCCCTATGGATAGGGGCTAAGAATACTTCCACGGCCCCTCTGCGAGTCGTAAGAGGCGACTAATGAGGTTGCGTCAGGTTGACAGCCGACGTAAAAATTATTGTCAAAAAAGTATGAGGAATCCTGAACAAAACTTAGGCAGATTGTCCCATCTCGGATGTACGCGGGGACAACAGAAAGTAGTTAAAAACGGAGAAAGCCTAAGGAATAAAGTGTTTAATATTAGCCGGACAAATTGTGCGATAGTTGTTTCACCCAGGTCTACCCAACGCCTGTAGTGTCAGCGGTGTAGGGACATCACCACTTAACTCTAGGCTGTACTCGTGTATAAGGGAGAAAGATAAATACAAAGTAAGAATAAGTACTTGGAATGTTGGAACATTAAATTGTAGAAGTAGAGAATTAGTAAGAGTATTGAAGAGGAGAAAAATTAACATTTGTTCTGTACAGGATACTAAGTGGTAAGGACAGAAATCAAGGGAAGTAGTTGAGGGTTATAAAATAATATACTCAGGGAAATGTAGTACAAAGAATGGTGTAGGGATAATAATGGATGAGAAAATGAAGAGTAAAGTTGTAGATGTAGCTAGGAAAAGTGACAGAATTATAGTCGTGGAATTGATATTCGAGGAAAAAGTGTTGAATGTAATAAGTGCCTATGCACCAAAAGTGGGGATGTGATGAAATAGACAAGGTGTTTTGGAGAGAGATGGATAAGGTGATGCAAGGGGTATCTGGCAATGATGATGCGGTGATAGGTTGGACATGTAAATAATGAGAGGAGAAGATATGAAAGAATACATGGAGGGTATGGTTTTAGTTGGAAGAATGAGGCTGGAGATCGAATCCTGGATTTCGCAGTATCGTATGATCTTGCTGTGGTTAGTACTTATTTTAGAAAGAGGAAAGAACATTTTATAACCTATAAGAGTGGGAGGCATAGATCACAGATTGATTATTTTATGTGGAAGAGAGAGAGCGTAAAGCGAGTAAAATATTGTAAAGTAATACCAGGCGTGAATGTAACTAAACAACATAGATTGATGGTAATAGAGTAGTGGTGTACCGAAAAGAGAATATACAAAAATAGAAGGAATACGGGGAAAAATCGAAGATCCGGTGGTGGAAATTGAAAAGGGAAAATGAAAGAGTTTGTAAAGACGGTAAAAGAGAGGACGGTGTGGAATGTCGAGGGAGACATAAATGATGTGTGGAATAGATTTGGTAATTGTGTAAAGAATACTGCAAAGGAGATTTTTGATGAGTGTAGGAGTAGAATGCCAGGAAACAAGGAAACCTGGTGGTGGTGGGATGAGGACGTTCAAAAAATCATAGAAAGTAAGAAAAAGCAATTCAAAGTATGGCAGAAAAGCAAAAGGAGAGAAGATTGGATGAAGTATAACGCTTGTGCAAAGAAGCCAAGTGTGTAAGGTAGTATGTGCAGTAAGTAAGCCGAAGTTAAAGAGGTATGATAGGCTAGGAACAAAGGAAAGCGAGAAAGAAATCTATAGACTTGCAAAAGTAAGAGAGAAAAGGACTAAAGATTATCATCATATAAGGTGTATAAAAAGTGCTGATAATAGGGTACTTTCGAGTGATGATGATGTGAAAAATTGTGGAAAGAGTAATTTGAAAAATTACTGAATGAGGAGTACCCAAAAGAGACATTAGAGGATATCTCGTGGAATGAGGGTTTTGATTAGTGTGAAAGAGGTATGGGAAGCTGTGACATTAACGAAAAAGAATAAAGCAGTAGGACCAGATGAAGTGCCAGTAGAAGTACGGAAAATATTAGGCGGTGTTGGTATAAGGTGGTTGAAAGAACTTTTACATAAAATCTTATTAGAAGGGAAAATACCAAATGAATGGAGGAATGGTATTGTAGTGTCAATATTACAGGTAAAGGAGACATACAGAAGTGTGGAAATTATAGAGACATAAAGCTAATAAATTCATAGTATGAAAATTTGGGAAAAGGTAATAGATAAGAGAATAAGAAATGAGACATCGGTACCTAAAAACCAGTTTGGATTTGCCTGGTAAGTCAACAATGAAATCAGTATTTTGTGTGAGGCAACTAATAGGAAAGTTAAAGTGGCCATTAATGAGAAAAGGAGTCCCTAAAAGGTACATTTATATAATAGAGGATATGTATGATGGTATTTGTACCATGGTAAAAAGCGTAGGAGGAATATCAGAAAGTTTTCAAGTAAGAGTAGGAGTGCACCATGATTTTGCTTTAAGCCCTTACTTATTCTCTGTAGTGATGGATGAAATTACTAGAGAAATACAAGGAGAGGTGTTGTGATGCAAGTTGTTTGCTGACGATATAATGTTAATAGGAGAAAATAGGGAGGAAAGTAATGAAAGACTAGAGGTGTGGAGATCAGCTCTTGAAAAAAAGAGTTTAAGAATAAGTAGGAGTAAGACAGAGTATATAGAGTACGATTTTGATAAAGGAAAACACAAGGTAGATTAAATAAGGAGGCCAGTGACAATAGGCGAGGACGTGATTGGAGAGGTGGAAGAAGGAGAAGTTGTTGAATTTATTTAAATACCAAATAGTTTAATTAGTTACTAAATAATGTTACATTGTATTACACGGTAATGTTCTTTTATCATATAAGGCATTTAAAGTTATATTATGTTATTCTTTCCACGCCGAAAAATTAATTTTCCTCAAGCAATTACAAGTTACTAATTGATTTCTGAAACAAACAAATATCGATTAAAATTATAATTTTGAATTTAATTTAATTATAGTTGAAAAATCATGAGTTATTCATATAAAAACTTAAAAAGGATAATTATAAAATAGTAATATCAGTTTTGTAAATTCATAAAATAATAGAAAATTTGAAATCTAAAATAAAGTTATATAGAGAAGCTATTATTCAACTTAGAGGAAAGGTTTAGTAAAAAATAAACATAAAATGCCCATATCACGTTAAGCATACATATGTTTAAAAGAAGGACAAAACATCTAAGTGAAATTGTAACACATTTTTATTTTTATTGAATTCAAAATATCAAAAACACACAAAAAAAAAGTATATATGCAGTGACTATCATTCAGGTCAGTATACATTCGTTATTTTTTCTGTGTCAATTAGGCTATGCTGAGGAGAAAAAATAATTGGGTGAACAATATGGAATGAGTGTTATTATGAATTAAACAGTTTGTCTGAACGAATAAACAATAACAAATATATTAAAATAACTCTGTATATGTATAAATTTGGGCGAGGGGGCTTTGATTAGTAATGTCACAATGGCACAAAAATAAACCAGTACGTGTTACGAGTACACGCGGATGAACTGAAACTTCTTACAGTCATTTAACTAAAAGAATATTAGGTTCATATTAGAATAAAATAAAAACATACACCTAAACATTTTAATTTAAACTGAAGTTAATTTAATTTATTATTAATTTTCTTATTCTATTGTCACGAAAGATATAACGGTCTTAATTTACGAAAATACAGTGCTAAATTATAGTACAAAAAATAATGTTATTGCTCACTATTATTATTTATTTATAAAAGTATTTATAGATAATATTTATTTTTATTTACATCTTATTATAAAATAAAAGATTGAGAAATTAGCCAATGCTGGAAAAATTACTCAACGATGTCCGATTCTTTATAAAGAAAAGAGCTAAATGACGTTATTCTAGGAAAATTATTTACGAAAATAAAAAAAAAAATTTGAACACTATGAGAATTTGAAAATTTTATCAGAAACGCTTATTGCTACCAGAGTATATCTATTTTAGATTTAAAATTTTTACTAGACATTCCAAAGATACCCTGAATTTTGTTGATTTTTGATTTTCTTTTTTAAGTTCACGCGCGTAGTTTATAGTAAGATATGATTTTGGTTTGCATATGCCACTTTTGTTTAAATTATACATATATTATTAATTATATATATATTTAGTTATTTATTTATATAAATATAAGTAATACCTAAAAATTTAATTAATTATTATAGATAATATTTATTATTTATATAAATTATTTACTTAATTTTACGAATTATTAAAAAAAATTGCAGTACATTTTTAAAATTCACATAAAATGAATTAAATTAAAAATTATTGTTATTAAAAAGTAATATATTAATAAAAAATAAATATTTTAATATTAAAAATCAATTTTATGAATTAAAAATTTTAAATATTTATTTATATTATTACAGTAAATTGCAAACAACCGTGGAACGTAAATGTTTATTGAACATATACATTTATCAAATGTATACATTCATACAATACTGAAATATTGACCATAAATCCAGTGAGGGAAGTGTTAGTGATAATGAAATTATCAAATTAATATAAGAAGTTATTAAAAATGCCCTTTATTACATTTGTATCTAACGAATAATATAAAATATTTGTGACATTATTAAATTTATTTAATACAGCATTTATTACAGCATTTATTACATAAATGCTCAATCAGTTTTTTATATCATTTTTTTAATACTAAGTAGTTTCAAAAAGTTAAATGATGTTGAAAAATGTTGATAAAAACAAACGAAATAGATTTCTATGTAATAAAAATAATTTAATTTATATCTAATTATGTTAAATAAATAATAATTTACCCTTCGCGGAGATTGAAAAATGGATTGCTCTGTATCATTTGAATATCAGATGTTAAGCACAAAATTTGGGCAAACGTTGTTTTCCTTATTTGATCTAGTTGATCTGAAAATATTAAACGTTTTATAACATAAAGCTTACTTTTTATAAATAATTATTTACTGAGGGTAAAGGCTCCTGTAGAATTTTTGAATTCGTAATAATATCTATCGCCGAATTTCCACCTATAAAACATTTCACCAACTACGCACTGGAAGGTATGGCCGAGTATAGCACCCGGTTTTAATCTTTCTACCATACCAGCCACGTAAAAATCAATGTCGTTTACATCTTTGTACAAAGATGCGAGTATTGATACATTCTAAAAAAAAAGCACCTTCTTATATTTTTCATATATTAAAAATATATTAATTGTATTATATATTAAATAATTATTAAATTGAAGCGAACGTGGCTAACCTCTTGGTCGATCTGATCGAGGAGGTCATCAAAGGTTTTTGCTAACGGAAGTCCACACAGCAATCGGAACTGATTATAAGATGGTTCGCCATAATCTCGTCCTCTAGATATATCTATACTAATAAGATCTAAGCCTCCAAGTGGGTTTGTTTTTTTGAACAATAAATTACTAATCTATGAAAGAATGAAACAATCTTATTTATAATCGTTTGATGACATCAATAAAACGCAGTACTTTGGTACTTTTGTATACATTAAAGATTCGAATGAAAAGTTACTGAAAATATTTATCAATAGAATTTCACCTGTGACGTGAAAAATTGATCTTGTCCTTGAGCATGTTGAGTTATCATTCCCCTAGTGATACTGTCGAAGTTATCATTTTCTTGTACCAAATCAGATTTGAAGAAAACATCACTTAATTGTAAACTGCTTGTAGTTTTTCTAAACTCGTTCATTAAGCTATCGCAGTACAATTTTTTTAAATTTATATATCATCATAAAATGTTGTAATGCTTGGTTAAAAATGTCAAGTCTAAAAATGTGTAAATTCAATTTTACGATACTCTAGTAAATCAATGTTAAAAGTTTTATTGATCAAACATTAAATTTGTAATTTTATAGTCATTATAAACTCTACAAAATTAGAATTTTAACGTATACAAATGTAAAATATGAAATTTCATATTTATAAAATTTTTTACTTCTTAGACTTAACAATTTTAATTCGGTCATTTCAGAATTTAACTAATTGACTAACTTAATTGTTCCTTGAATATAGCTATGAGGAGCACGAAAAGCTGTTGCTGTAAAACTAGAGAATGTTGTAGGATTTAAAAACTGATCGTATCGATTGTCATACCCTTTCTTAAGAGGTAATAGCTCGTTAAGCTTGGCAAAATCCGAACCTAAACAAAGTTTATTTATATTTTAATTCATAAAATAATTTTAAAGGCATTGAATCATTGATTATAAAGGCTTCTATCATTATTAATGATTTCAAAATTGAATTTAATACATTAAATTGATCAAAAACAACGATTTTCAAATGTTTTTATTGGTATCCCCTGAATTTATCTTAATTTANAAAAATGAATACCTATTTTCTGAAGTTCGTGCTTTACGTAGTAAAATACATCAATGAGAAACCTTTACTAAGACATATTGTAATTCTAGTGATATAGTTATAGAAACTCAAGATATTATTCGAAGAGCAAATAATGTAATTGTTTATAATATACTTGAAATTAATATATAGAAATATGTGACACTGAACATACTTCTAATCAATTAATTCCTACTTTGGGTATTCAAGCAAAAATTGATAGTGCTAAACGCCTGGTTAAAAAATAAATATTAAAAAACAGTCGACCTTTACTTATGAAACTAAATAACATCAATTATGTAACATTAATATAAAAATTTAAGTTAAAACTTCATTCATTAGGTTATTGAAAAAATATTGGGATTAACACTAATCAAACACAGCGTCAAAGAGAAAAAATGTAAATGTTGTGACATGATTTAGTTTTAAAAAGACAATCGGGTGATAAAGTAAATTCATAGCAATCCAACTTTGGTTCAAAAATCTAAGTCAAAGTTCTAGAAAATTAAAAGAAAAAAAAATATTCAAAATGTAAAAAAAACAATGAATATGTTAATTCTAAATTTAAATTATTCAGATATTATCAAAATGTCCGTGATTTACGTACTAAATTAAATAACTTAATTTTTAATATACCGTTATGTAATGTATATTATTTTATATTAACTGAAACTTGAATATATAAGTTTATTTTAAATTCTAAGCTTGGCTTTGATGATCTTTCAGCTTATCGTATTGTCTGGTGTCGAAAAATCAGTTTTTTTATCTAGAGGTGGTGGTTTAGCTATATTTGTAAACAAACGTTTTGTGTTCAATATTTTTACTACTCCGTTCGATAATCTCGAATAGGTTGGTACTTACTAACAATCATAAGGATCAGTTGTTAAAGTTGCCATCTATGAGTGAGTCTTGGGACTTTTCGAATAATCTGTTATTCTATAAGTAATTGAGTGAGTTATGATAAAATAACGTTTATATTTAGTAATATATGAATTCTCTAAATTAAATAATTATTTATATCACTTTTTAATAAGAACAAAATTTCTACTAAATAGTAACAAGTCATTGCACTTTTGTTAAACATATTTTTATCTCCATTATTAAATATTAATGAAATAAAGTATATAATATTACCTAATATTATTGGAACAAATTCGTTGTAGGTGACGTGTTGATACATGCCGATAAGCATTTTTCTAGATTCCTGATATAACCGTTCATCATCCCATTGTGGATTTATAGTATTGAGCTCTTCGCAAAGAAAGTTATGTAACCTCAATAAAGTTATAGTGGAAACGGCTATACCGGGTTGTTGATTTACTCGTGTATCTCCTAATTTTATAATAAAATTACAGTTTTCATTAATATCATACTTTTTTTTAGAAAAGGCAGATTATGTTTAAAAAATCATTTATTTGAATTTGGATTTGAAGCAATATTTTATTTTGTATGATTTATGTGTTATGTTCATTTTATCATACAAAGTAAAATCTGTCTCGTTTATATTTTGTAAATGACTTGTTTAGATTAAATTTATTTTTCTATATAGACTAAATAAAGTTTTAAACATTCAAATATTTTTTGTTAGAAATTTAAATGAATTACGACTCTACTTGATTTAGAATGGATTATGTTTTATTTTTTTAGCTTTGATGCGTAGCTGAGAAGGTATTAATTTTACCATGATGTGTTTATAATATTTCTTTACTTTTTTTTGTGTTTGTCACTACTTTTACTCAGTTGTCGCTTGACTGATATTTCTTAACAATACGTCAAAAGATCAAAAATCGTATCTAGTTGAAGACATTATCCTCAAAAATTAAAAAATTTTCTCTTGTTCCCCATAAATGATGATAATACCCCAAAAAATTATGATTTTTAAAATCGAAAAATGTTGACATTTTTTTCACTTTTTTTTTTCTAAAAATTACTATAACTTATTGAAAAATAAATCAAAATAATTTTTTTTATATTGAAACCTCATGTAATTTCATTTATTTGACATAATATTTTTGAAAATTCAACCCTTTAACTACACACAAGAGGGAATTCAAAATAGCAACTGTTTTACAAAACTCAACTTTTGCAACTTAACTTTTAAAAATGTTCTGGAAATACTGCGTTCTTTAAACATATGTCAAAATAAAGCTTATGCTACGTATTATAAATTAAAAAAAAATTGACTTATCTTCTTTATGCAAATAGCTGCCATATTTAAAAAAAACATGTTATTTTTGTGTTCAAATTTTAATTTTGTTTGTTTATTATAATAAACCTTATAAGAGTTTTTCGTAGCAATGAGACCACCAATAAATATAAAATTTACATGAATCTAACTTACATTAACTATAAATTTATACTTATTTTAATTATTTTGCCTCTTCAAAATTGAGAAAAGTTTTTTTGACTTTTTGAAAACTTGAAGATTTGTATAAAAAGTAGAACTTTTTCAACATAACTTTTGAAAATGTTTCGGGAATTATGCGTCATTTAAATATATGTTAAAATAAAGTTTATTTTACGTACTAGAAGTCCAAAAAAAAAAAAAAAATGTACCGGCGACCTATATTATATTTGCAAATAGCAGTTGGAGTAGAACAAAAAATAGTAGTCGATTTTACTTTTGGAAATATCCACTAATTCCTTAGAATTAAACATTATCTACAGATTTGGATCAAAGCATTTCTTATGATAGTGATTATAACCACTGCCAGATATCATCTATACTTGTCCCATTATGCCACGACCCCATTATGCTACTGTTTTTTTTCATCAGATCACGTAAAAAACTATGATTATTATTTTGGGGTTTGACATACACCTATTATCATTTTTATTAAAATGCCAAAGAGTATTTTTTGAAAGTTTCGAAAGTTTTACTAACGAATCATGTAATTAACTGTATATATTTATAATTTGTAGCAGTTACTCAGTTACATTAATGTAATTAATCTTAAATTTGTCTGCGTGCAGCGTATTAAGAAATTTGGTTTTAAGCATTCAAATATTTTTTTTTGGAAATCTAAATGAATTACGACTCTACTTGATTTAGCATGGATTGTGTTTTATGTTATTTTCATCAGATCATGTTAACTGCTGCATTACACTATACTTTGGGAATTACTTACCAGCAGTATAGCAAATTGGCTTTTCGACTTGACCATTACATGACTTCATTGGGTTTTCAACATTGCTTAAGAATATTTTATCATTAGGACCTAACTGATACTTTAGCTTGCCACCATTAAANATATTTTATCATTAGGACCTAACTGAAACTTTAGCTTGCCACCATTAAAGGTTCTTAACGATTGAGCCGTTTCATCATTTGAACCGTATAATAATGATAAATCGAGAAAACTAGTGACTCCGATAATCTAAAAAAAAAATTTATATTTATATAAATAAATTTTTTTTAAAATAATTTGTGTCTTATAGAATTTATAATTTCATGGTAATAATTTAT
>NW_026099575.1:31678877-31680845 GCF_025091365.1 Daktulosphaira vitifoliae
TTAAATCGTAATGGACAAAACCTGGGAGCCGATAACTATCACTTAAGTTCAAATCGGAAATTAAAATTATTCTGATTTAAAGAGACAGGTATTGGACTTAAACCCATTTCTGTTTGTTGAGACATAATACTGTTTTTTACAAAAGTACTTTTCAAAACATTAATCTAGCTATCGGCCGGGGCAAGGTCGTCGGTTGAACGGACGGGTCAAGAAGAAGATAACGTATGTTACGTTTGTTTTGCAGTTCCTAGCCGTTAACATTCCTTGTCCTATTAGGGAATAAAATGGTTTGACACGAAATCACGAATATATTCTCAGCACTCAGTGGTAATAATAATTAGTGTCTAGTCATCTACTGTTACCTAGCTCATAGATGCTGGACTTGAATTGCAAGAGCAAAAATTCTATAATGAATTACATAGAATTCAAGTAATCTAAGTCTCAGAAAATATTTGAGATGATCATTTCGAGATACACACGAGTCGATTATATTAATACGTCTAATAATCAATGTTAAGACAACATCATAAATTGGCGAAGGTGCAGTATAATCATCAATAATTAAAGGGTACTCAAAACGGTAAAAAATTAAACGACTAGTTTTTTTTTCGAAGATAAGATTATACCTTTTTATGGTATGGTTTAATAGAAGATAATGTAAGTAAATATATGTGAGTGTATGTAGAGGAAGGAACAAAATCCTTGAATTAGAAGAGTTTCATTAACAAACAAATTTACATATAGTAATGACGCGTTACAAAATTTAGATAAAATTAGGTACCACAATTGACAAAATGCGATGAAAAATTATTTGTGCATAACATAAAACTTGAAATAATGTAATATCGAGTTTTACCAACGGATAATATTTACTATACCGTATATAATACTGTAAAACGCCCGTATGTAAATAATGTATAGGGTCTTTTACTCAAAAAACCTTTAGGGTCACGTTTTGGGAACCAGTTTTGGACATAATTTTCTTTTCCCGCCTATACAACCGTACACCAAAAACGTATTGTTATTACCTACACCAGATGGCGACGTGNGGCGACGTGATGGCCCAAATAACTTTAAAATAATTATATACTATGCTGCATCGTTGTATTAAACAAATGTATTCATATTATATTAAGACAATTGATATTTGAAAAAATCAGTTGAACCATGTGTACAAAATACGATTACTCGAAAATTAATCCAACACTGCTAAGCTCAGTATCATTTTCAACAATATTAATACTGACCTTAAAATAATGTTTTAAATTAAAAACTCACAACTAAATGCTTGTTTAACTATAGTATTTTTTAAATTTGAATTATAATTTTTTTAACACTAAGTAACCTTGCTAAAGAACAAAGGACCATAAATTTCAATAGAGTTTAATTGTTTACGGCAATTAAGATATATTTGAGCCAACCATAAGCAACAAGTTTACATTAAAAAAATAAAATAAAGCACTACGACAAACACAATTAAATAATAGTTTTTTTTTTTAAATCTTCAGTTTAATACACAACAACATAATTTATCCGACGAACACTGATCGCACATTAAAATCAAAAGAAAGAGGACCGACCTACAACAATCGACAACAACCCACGACCATACGACTGGTTCCAGAAGATATCGAAAGAGCCCACGCGGTTACCTCGTAACGCCAAATATACAACGACATCTACGAGTTTTCACAATATCTGACAAACATCTTAAAAATCCTGTTCCTACGTAGAATATAAGCATACAAATATATTTAAAACACAACCCGATAAAAATTTGTTTTTCATAATAATTTTAATTAATGAATAAAAATATCGGTTGTTCCAACAAACGGCATAACAATAATGAATTGTTAATATATTAATATTGAGTACATTGTATTGGTTTAAAATTGAAAAAAAGTAATTTATGACAATAAACGCCTAGATATATATATATATATATATATTCATTTTTTGGATGACATA
>NW_026099575.1:31680945-31695856 GCF_025091365.1 Daktulosphaira vitifoliae
ATTTTAACGTATACAAATGTAAAATATGAAATTTCATATTTATAAAATTTTTTACTTCTTAGACTTAACAATTTTAATTCGAGTATATCAGAATTTAAGTAGTAAACTAACTTAATTGTTCTTTGAATATAGCTGTGAAAAGCACGGTNTAATTGTTCTTTGAATATAACTGTGAAAAGCACGGTAAGCTGTTGCTGTAAAACTAGAGAATGTTGTAGGATTTAAAGACTGATCGTATCGATTGTCATACCCTTTCTTAAGAGGTAATAGCTCGTTAAGCTTGGCAAAATCCGAACCTAAACAAGTTTAATTATTTAAAAATACATATAGAGTTATTTTTTATAAAAACCCACTTTTCAAATAGGAATACTTATTCTGAATTTAATAAAATGATTGAAGTTTTATTTTAATTTTAATTAGTACAGTTAAAACTGTTGATAATTGTAGGCGTATTTTCGTGAGTTCTTTAATCTTCACTTCTAATGTAATTCTTAATTTTAATTTTTAAACAAATAATTTTATTATTATTACTATTATTTTTTTTCCATTTGTCTATTACATATTCACTGTATTATAAAGTTTGTAATTGTTTACAATTTCGAAAATTGATGCGTCAGCTAAAAAATCAGGATCATCATCCAGTATTTCCCGCAGTGAGCTTACTTTCAGTGAGATATTACTAAAAATATAATCCTTGCAGTCTTCTCAAGATACCAAATTTTTAGCAATTGTTAAAAACCTTAGCTCTTATGAAAATAAGCTAATTTAATTCAATACGCTATGAGTTATGTAACATTGACTCAAAATAGTTTAAAATCTAAAAATGAATACCTATTTTCTGAAGTTCGTGCTTTACGTAGTAAAATACATCAATGAGAAACCTTTACTAAGACATATTGTAATTCTAGTGATATAGTTATAGAAACTCAAGATATTATTCGAAGAGCAAATAATGTAATTGTTTATAATATACTTGAAATTAATATATAGAAATATGTGACACTGAACATACTTCTAATCAATTAATTCCTACTTTGGGTATTCAAGCAAAAATTGATAGTGCTAAACGCCTGGTTAAAAAATAAATATTAAAAAACAGTCGACCTTTACTTATGAAACTAAATAACATCAATTATGTAACATTAATATAAAAATTTAAGTTAAAACTTCATTCATTAGGTTATTGAAAAAATATTGGGATTAACACTAATCAAACACAGCGTCAAAGAGAAAAAATGTAAATGTTGTGACATGATTTAGTTTTAAAAAGACAATCGGGTGATAAAGTAAATTCATAGCAATCCAACTTTGGTTCAAAAATCTAAGTCAAAGTTCTAGAAAATTAAAAGAAAAAAAAATATTCAAAATGTAAAAAAAACAATGAATATGTTAATTCTAAATTTAAATTATTCAGATATTATCAAAATGTCCGTGATTTACGTACTAAATTAAATAACTTAATTTTTAATATACCGTTATGTAATGTATATTATTTTATATTAACTGAAACTTGACTATATAAGTTTATTTTAAATTCTAAGCTTGGCTTTGATGATCTTTCAGCTTATCGTATTGTCTGGTGTCGAAAAATCAGTTTTTTTATCTAGAGGTGGTGGTTTAGCTATATTTGTAAACAAACGTTTTGTGTTCAATATTTTTACTACTCCGTTCGATAATCTCGAATAGGTTAATACTTACTAACAATCATAAGGATCAGTTGTTAAAGTTGCCATCTATGAGTGAGTCTTGGGACTTTTCGAATAATCTGTTATTCTATAAGTAATTGAGTGAGTTATGATAAAATAACGTTTATATTTAGTAATATATGAATTCTCTAAATTAAATAATTATTTATATCACTTTTTAATAAGAACAAAATTTCTACTAAATAGTAACAAGTCATTGCACTTTTGTTAAACATATTTTTATCTCCATTATTAAATATTAATGAAATAAAGTATATAATATTACCTAATATTATTGGAACAAATTCGTTGTAGGTGACGTGTTGATACATGCCGATAAGCATTTTTCTAGATTCCTGATATAACCGTTCATCATCCCATTGTGGATTTATAGTATTGAGCTCTTCGCAAAGAAAGTTATGTAACCTCAATAAAGTTATAGTGGAAACGGCTATACCGGGTTGTTGATTTACTCGTGTATCTCCTAATTTTATAATAAAATTACAGTTTTCATTAATATCATACTTTTTTTTAGAAAAGGCAGATTATGTTTAAAAAATCATTTATTTGAATTTGGATTTGAAGCAATATTTTATTTTGTATGATTTATGTGTTATGTTCATTTTATCATACAAAGTAAAATCTGTCTCGTTTATATTTTGTAAATGACTTGTTTAGATTAAATTTATTTTTCTATATAGACTAAATAAAGTTTTAAACATTCAAATATTTTTTGTTAGAAATTTAAATGAATTACGACTCTACTTGATTTAGAATGGATTATGTTTTATTTTTTTAGCTTTGATGCGTAGCTGAGAAGGTATTAATTTTACCATGATGTGTTTATAATATTTCTTTACTTTTTTTTGTGTTTGTCACTACTTTTACTCAGTTGTCGCTTGACTGATATTTCTTAACAATACGTCAAAAGATCAAAAATCGTATCTAGTTGAAGACATTATCCTCAAAAATTAAAAAATTTTCTCTTGTTCCCCATAAATGATGATAATACCCCAAAAAATTATGATTTTTAAAATCGAAAAATGTTGACATTTTTTTCACTTTTTTTTTTCTAAAAATTACTATAACTTATTGAAAAATAAATCAAAATAATTTTTTTTATATTGAAACCTCATGTAATTTCATTTATTTGACATAATATTTTTGAAAATTCAACCCTTTAACTACACACAAGAGGGAATTCAAAATAGCAACTGTTTTACAAAACTCAACTTTTGCAACTTAACTTTTAAAAATGTTCTGGAAATACTGCGTTCTTTAAACATATGTCAAAATAAAGCTTATGCTACGTATTATAAATTAAAAAAAAATTGACTTATCTTCTTTATGCAAATAGCTGCCATATTTAAAAAAAACATGTTATTTTTGTGTTCAAATTTTAATTTTGTTTGTTTATTATAATAAACCTTATAAGAGTTTTTCGTAGCAATGAGACCACCAATAAATATAAAATTTACATGAATCTAACTTACATTAACTATAAATTTATACTTATTTTAATTATTTTGCCTCTTCAAAATTGAGAAAAGTTTTTTTGACTTTTTGAAAACTTGAAGATTTGTATAAAAAGTAGAACTTTTTCAACATAACTTTTGAAAATGTTTCGGGAATTATGCGTCATTTAAATATATGTTAAAATAAAGTTTATTTTACGTACTAGAAGTCCAAAAAAAAAAAAAAAATGTACCGGCGACCTATATTATATTTGCAAATAGCAGTTGGAGTAGAACAAAAAATAGTAGTCGATTTTACTTTTGGAAATATCCACTAATTCCTTAGAATTAAACATTATCTACAGATTTGGATCAAAGCATTTCTTATGATAGTGATTATAACCACTGCCAGATATCATCTATACTTGTCCCATTATGCCACGACCCCATTATGCTACTGTTTTTTTTCATCAGATCACGTAAAAAACTATGATTATTATTTTGGGGTTTGACATACACCTATTATCATTTTTATTAAAATGCCAAAGAGTATTTTTTGAAAGTTTCGAAAGTTTTACTAACGAATCATGTAATTAACTGTATATATTTATAATTTGTAGCAGTTACTCAGTTACATTAATGTAATTAATCTTAAATTTGTCTGCGTGCAGCGTATTAAGAAATTTGGTTTTAAGCATTCAAATATTTTTTTTTGGAAATCTAAATGAATTACGACTCTACTTGATTTAGCATGGATTGTGTTTTATGTTATTTTCATCAGATCATGTTAACTGCTGCATTACACTATACTTTGGGAATTACTTACCAGCAGTATAGCAAATTGGCTTTTCGACTTGACCATTACATGACTTCATTGGGTTTTCAACATTGCTTAAGAATATTTTATCATTAGGACCTAACTGAAACTTTAGCTTGCCACCATTAAAGGTTCTTAACGATTGAGCCGTTTCATCATTTGAACCGTATAATAATGATAAATCGAGAAAACTAGTGACTCCGATAATCTAAAANTTTTTTTTTTCTTTACAATTTTTTTCTTACTTGGCGCACAGGTTTAATGTTACAGCCTATATCTAATGTATCTTTTACTCTAGTGATTGGTATACATCTTTTATTCATCTCTGAATCATTTTCTGGTACAAAAACTGATATACATTCTGCAGGTAAGTCCTCGGGGAATGATCCATCAGGATTACAACATTGAGGTTCTTTTCCAGTACCTTACACATTTTTTTCATAGGACTCTTAAAATATATTTTAATATATTAAAAATATTTATTCGTTTTTTGAGATCGATGAGTCTTATTTATTAATTAGTTTTTAATTATTTATTATTTTGGTTGTCTTTAAACAATAAAAAAACCAGCACAGGGGGGTCGTGGCACAGTGATGACGTAGCATAGTTGGATCAAATATAATGATATCTGACAGTGATTTAAATCACTATCAAAAAAACGCTTCGATGCAAATCTTTAGATAGTGTTTAATTTTAAAAAATTGGTGGATTATTCCAAAAGTAACATGATCTGCTAGTTCGTTATTAATATCCTGATTCAGATAAAGTATGACGAATGAAAAAGNCTGCTAGTTCCTTATTAATATCCTGATTAAGATAAAGTATGACGAATGAAAAAGGGATTATTAAAAAATATTATTTCTCATAAAAAAATTATGTTGATCCATACACTTTTCACTTTTCACAGTTATAGCATTATAAAGTTAAAAATAAAAAATAAAATCGAGACTTTTCACACAAAAATAGCATTTAGTAGCCATTTTCAGCATGAAGACAAAATAAAGTCCGAAATTTTTTTTTCCATAATAAAGTGCATTACATTAGATTTAATTTAAGATATATATAAAAGTGTCAGACTTTCCGGAACACTTTCAAAATTTAAGTTGAAAAAGTAAATTTTTTGTGAAAAAGTTGTCATTTTGTATCCCCCCCTGTAGGCAGGTAAAAAGTCAGATTTATAAAAAAAATATACCAACTCATAGGTAAAGACATCACGCATCTATAAAAAAAAATTATGTTGATCCATACATTTTTTAAAATGTTATAGCATTATAAAGTTAAAAATATAAAAAAGAATTCTTTTACAAAAATTGTATTTTTTTATTAACTTTGATGTCTGTTTTCACCATGAAGATAAAATAAAGTCCGAAATTTTTTTTTGCATAATAGAGCACATTACATTAGCTTTAATTTAAGATATATATAAAAGTGTCAGACTTTCCGGAACACTTTCAAAATTTAAGTTGAAAAAGTCAATTTTTTGTGAAAAAGTTGTCATTTTGAATCCCCCCCTGTAGGCAGGTAAAAAGTCAGATTTATAAAAAAAATATACCAAATGATAGGTAAAGACATCATGCATCTACAAAAAAAAGAATTATATTGATCCATACATCTTTCAAAAAGTTATAGCATTATAAAGTTAAAAATATAAAAAAGAATTTTTTTACAAAAATCGTATTTTTTTTATTAAGTTTAATGTCTGTTTTCACCATGAAGATAAAATAAAGTCCGAAATTTTTTTTTAGCATAATAAAGTATATTACATTAGCTTTAATTTAAGATATATATAAAAGTGTCAGACCTTCCGGAACACTTTCAAAATTTAAATTGAAAAAGTTCTACTTTTTACATGCATTTTTTAGATTTGAACCCCCCTTGTATATAGTGAAATGGTCTGATTTAAAAAAACAGTATGTCAAATGAAAGATGTATATGAATACTACTTCTCATAAAAAAATTGTACTGATCCATACATTTTTCAAAAAGTTATAGCATAATAAAGTTAAAAATGTAAAATACAAAATCGAAAATTTTACACAAAAATAGCATTCTGTAGCCATTTTCACCGTGAAGATAAAATAAAGTCCGAAATTTTTTTTTTGCATAATAAAGTACATTACATTAGCTTTAATTTAAGATATATATAAAAGTGTCAGACCTTCCGGAACATTTTTAAAAGTTAAGTTAAAAAAGTTAATTTTTTGTGAAAAAGTTGTCATTTTAAATCTTCCCTTGTGGGGAGGTTAAGGGTTAAATTTATGAAAAAAATATACCAAATGAAAGGTAATGATATCATGCATCTACATAAAAAAGTTATGGCACTTTTAAGTAAAAAAAATTGAACAAATTTCGAAAATTAGCGATTTTTAAATTTGTAATTTTTTTGGAGGTTTCCCCCATTATGGGGAACAGGGAATTTTTTTCATTTTTTGAGGGTAATGTCTTCAACTAGATACAATTTGTGATCTTTTGACGTATCATTGAAAGAAATCGGTTCGGTGAGAGCTGAGAAAAAGTGGTAACAGACAAAAAAAAAAACACACATCTTAGTAAAACCAATACCTTTTCAGCTTCGCATTGAAGCTAAAAATGATTCAGTTATTAGAGTAGAAAAGTAATTTATAAATTTGTAAAGAGTTCTGTAGAAACATCTATAATATTTAGTTGCTAATACTAATTTACTGGTTTTTTTTTCTACAGCCAATTCTGTATCATGAGCAATAACTTGCCCGTATTGTGTCACGTATACAGTGTGATCTGGTGATGGCTGATCTTTGTCTGGAAAAATAGTTGTTCGTATTATTCTGGAGTTTGGTAACTCTTCACCTGACACAGTCTTTCTCGGTTGATTTATGCCTAAGGAGAGATTATTTAATTAGGGACAATAAAATTAGGTTTGTCTTATATACCATCTGAGTAGTCAGCTTGAATAATTCTAGTAACAGCAACGTCAGATTTTCCCCAAGTGGGAAACTGCAAGTTATTACAACTGCCGTCTGCAGTTCTAAATGGAGCATTTGAATTGCATTGTGGACGAGAAAAACATTGGTCTGATAAATCAATTTCTTTTTGTGATAACATATTTATAGTGTGCATACCATTTTCAAAACCGCTGGGAAAAAAAGTTGATTTAAATTAAAAGCAAAGTAATTTTTTTAAATAAAAACTTTAAAATAAGGTGTTTAATTAACAGTTTTACAATTAATTTACGTTCAGGATATTTTAAGTAATTTAGAAATTATATAATATGTTTACGGGTGCCTCTGTGGATTGAGGTCTTTTTCTTTTAGCAATATACTGTCATGCGAATTTTTGCATATGAATGCATTTGTGTTGTTTAATGGGTGGTTTGATGGTTTCTTTTTGAAAAAGTCAAATATGAACTTGGTATCATATTTTTCATCTGAAATTTATTTAAAATCATTTTAAATCAAATAAATTAATAATTCAACCAATTTTCTATTTTGTATTTTTCTTTACCGTCATTGATGTTTTGACTTTGATGACTCAATGTTTCAACTATAATGATAGAAAATAATATAACAAAAAATCTTGACATGATTTGTAGACACTTGTTCACCTGAACCTGGTTTGATGTCAATTACTATTAAGTGTGTTGATATTTCTAATTGGTTTCATAACTATTCTGTACTAGCTATTTATTAGTATTTGAAACAATGTTATCAACATAAAAAAAAAATTATCATATCATTGCCTTAGTTAACCTTTTATTAAAGCAGAATGGAAATTTTTAATCAATTTTAAAGATATTTAAAATGCATAAATTATGCAAAAAAATTATTTTTAATTCTATCTAAAATTGCAGTATTAAATAATGAAAGGGAAATCATTATTCTTTGCATGCTTGAAATTTCTATTTTAAAAATTAAATCATGTAAAAAGTTATCTTTATTTCTAGTTAGACTATGTAGATTTTCCTGTCCTCTCTGACAAAAACAAGATCTTTTAAAGAGGACGTTATACGTAAAATAATAATAATAATAAAATATAAAATAAAATCGTCCGATTTAAAAAAAAGTATGTCAGATAAAAGGAGTATATAGGGTGATTTTTTTATCATAACCCACTCAATTACTTACAGAATAATAATAATTAAAATTTTTTTTTTTATTATTATCTTTAGTTACACATTATTCTTGAATTATTAACTACGTAATACTTATTAAGTNTTTAGTTACACATTATTCTTGAATTATTAACTATGTAATACTTTTTAAGTTCATCCCTTATGCCTGGTAAGGGTGTCAACTTTGTTTTTTTAAATGGTAACACGTATTTTTAATTTAATAAAATGTTTGAGTTTTTAATTCAATAATAAATGGCATTTGAATTTTTAATAAAACTTAATTTGTTTATTAGATATAAACATTTAAAGTTTCAAATTTTTGAGTTAATATACATGTATAATACACTAGGGATTACAAATACAGGTAGGTAATTGGTTTTTTATGATATTGCTATCACAGTCACGGATTGTTTATTATCAATTATGACTATCAATAGATAAACTTTTTGAATTGTCAGTAAGTGTATTTATAAACTCACAACAATGTACCTTACTATCATTGATAATAACAATGCTGTGTACCTGCTAATATCGATGTCATAAAAAATCAATTAGCTACCTGTATTTGTAATCCCTTGTGTATTATACCTATATATTAACTCAAAAATTTGAAACTTTAAATGTTTATATCTAATAAACAAATTAAGTTTTATTAAAAATTCAAATGCCATTTACTATTGAATTAAAAACTCAAACATTTTATTAAATTAAAAATACGTGTTACCATTTAAAAAAACAAAGTTGACACCCTTACCAGGCATAAGGGATGAACTTAAAAAGTATTACATAGTTAATAATTCAAGAATAATGTGTAACTAAAGATAGTAATAAAAAAAAAATTTTTAATTACTATTATTCTGTAAGTAATTGAGTGGGTTATGATAAAGAAATCACCCTGTATATTTAGAAGAAAAATTGTGGTGACCCATAATTTTTTAAAAAATTTATAACAAATTAAAGTTGAAAATATAAAAACGAAAATCGAAAATTTTAATAAGAAAAAAAAACATGATTTTAACTACAGAAACGTTTGCATGTTAAAGATATGTCTTCAGGAAAATTTTTTTTTAATTAATAGTATGTAACATAAGCTTTAATGTAATATATGTTAATAGGATGCAGTATTTCCAGAACATTTTCAAAAGTTAAGTTGAAAGAATTGATTTTTGTAAAAAAGTTGCTATTTTGAATCTTTTCCTGTTGGTAGCTAAAAGATCAGGTTTTCAAAAAATTTATTTTAAATAAAAAAAAAAATTATTTTGATTTGATCATTTTTCAAAATATTGAAAGAAATTGGTTCGGTGAGAGCTAAGAAAAAGTGGTAACAGACACACCATAGTAAAATTAATACCTTCTGAGCTTTGCATCGAAGCTAAAAATGACTTGTTTTTTTATATACAATAATAATTTAACTATTGATATGAATATTATAATTTTTAGTATAAATTTTAAGATTGAAATTCATTATTTAGTAGTGCAACTGATCATAAGGAAGTGCCTTAAATAATAGTCGAAATTGGACATTTACGGTTAAATCAGGACATAAGCGGAAATCAGAAAGGAGGTCTTAGGAGGCTTAGCCCTTCAACATTTTAATTTAACTATATCTATTTTATACAAAAACAATTGTAGACACAGACACAAAAATAAAAACATATCATAGTAAAATTTATACCTTGTCAGCTTCGCAACGAAGCTAAAAACATTTTATCCACAGTACATGTGAAATACTTTTTTTTTTTTCACGGTCGACCTATTATTGGACGCCCTGGGACTACCGTGAGGTATTTTTTCAGGGCGCCCAACGTCGCATTAAAACTCATATCACCGTGTTGTGACTCACCCCGAAATTAATCAAGAGCTGAGTCACAATACACATGTGAAATACAGTTGTATAAAAATTTTATTGCTATACATTTTTTAAGTAAGAATTATAATTTTTGGTTGATTTGGTCGAGAAAACCACTGAATGTATTTGCTTTTGATAAACCGCAGAGTTGACAAAATTCATTATAAGAAGATTCACTAAAATTTTGATCCTGTTAAAATCGATATTAATTAAATCTAATCTTCCAAGTTTATTAGATAGTTTAACTAGCATGTCGCTAATTTATAGTGAAATTCATAAGAAGTCTATCAATTTCTATACACATGAACCGAAAGGAGATTAATTAAATTCTTTAAAAATAGATAAATAATTCTTTTATGTAAATGTAAGTAAAGATATTATATGGCTATATACACACACACACACACATATATATATATATATATAACTATCTATTCAAAGTATCAATTATTTGTTAAAGGATTTATTTTTATAAAAACTATAATTAACTTTGAATATTTCTGTGGTAAGAATATTGATCTTAATTTTGAATATTCTATGTAAGCAATAACCTAGTGACGCTGATCTAATTATCTGTTGTATTTATTATCTCATATTATAGTTAAATATCGAATTATATTTTGTATTGTAGATACCTAAAGAGTATTTTTGCTTATTCTAGTTTACAACTTAAACTTTTTACATGCTTGATGAATATTGTATTATAAAAATATCAATTTTTATAGTATGTTGAAAATATCTATTAAGTTATAATGAAACTAATATAATAATTATTAAAATTGTTAAAATTTGGAGATATTGTAAGGTAAAATTAATTGATTTATTGCTACAGGTACTGTAAGTTACAGTTTATTTATGTAACAGTGATTATTATACCATTTTCTAAAAGTTTTGGTAATCATTGATCAAGTGTGACGTGTTGATTACTTGCAATTATTATCTTTCTTGCTTCTAAATAAAGCCGTTCGTTCTGTCACTTGGTGTTAATTTTTTTGTTTTAATGTTAATACAATTTTTGCATATTTAACATTATAAGGGTGTCAAATATAATTCACTGAAATAAGCAGTTTTTAATATAGGCAAACGACTACTTTTTTCTGACACAGAATTTTTTAAGTATAAAGTTTGAAAACAATTTATTTTTGTTTTAATAAGAATTGTTTTACGTTATAAGTTGTATATATTTAAGGATATTTTGCGTTTTTTGATATCACGAACATTTGGTTTTTTTTTATTACGTTTTGATGACATTTTTCGTTTTAAATTATAACAATTGTATTATTATTTATAATGTTTTCTTGTCCTGGAATCATATTTAAATCAATATATTCATTAACTACTCAATGATATAATATGTTGCATAATTTTTATTTACACGACTGTTTAGAATTAAACTTTTAGAGTTATAAGGTAAAAATAAAATCAAATTATCCTAAGATATTAATAATTCAAGAATTAAATGCTTAATATAACTAGGTAATATTGGTTAAAAAACGTTCCTTTATGTTCCTTTAAAGACCTTAATGATTCAACATCCTAATATTATATAACTGAGTCTTCATGATTTATTATTTCAGACATAAAAATTTTCAAAAAAACGAGAAAAAAATAATTTAAATTATAATAATATAAAATTTTAATATTTCTTAAGTTTTAAACATGATAAAAAAAACATATTTTTGAATCGCGTCAGAGTAACTGGTGTAACGTGAAATATTTTCATTAATAGTTTGGAATTGATGTCGTTACATCTTCTACCTATTGATCTGAACCGAAAATTTTCATCATATTTTGGTTTTGGGAAACACTGGTTTGACAAATCGATTTCACTCACTGACAGTAATCCTATGGTATTTGTCGTATCCAATGATCTGGAATACACACATAAACGTCTAATTCATAAACAGTTTGTTTTGTAAACAAGGCAATAGCGTAAAATGAAGTATGGCGTATAATGAAAAATGTACTTGACTTGGAATCATATCATAGAAGCTAATCAGTGAAAAATATTAATCAATCATCATTCAAAGTAATAGCTATATAATAAAAATTTCTTAAATAATTATTTTTAGCTCAAAAAGATAATCATTTGAAGAGTTTGATAAAAATTAAAAGTATTTATTTTTTCATTAAAATTACATAAGGAATATTAATTTGAATTCGTCTGTATAAATTAGCTATGGACGATAAAAAATATTTTTACATAAAAAATTACAGTATATTTTGAGGCTTATTATTCCTTTGATTCATGAATTCCTATGAATTTTTTTTGTTACTATAGTACCTTTTTAGTTAACCAGTGTGCCCGAAAAAGTACATTTGAAAATTTTATTTATGACAACAATATAATATGAATGATTATGAATATTAACTTGATAATATTATCAGGTTTTTCAACAAATTAATTAAATTTGGCAAAAAGATTTTTCTTCAAAAGGTGACACTGCATCTTAATAATAAGCAGGGTCTTAAATAAATAAAGGTTTTTTTGGTTTTAATCAGTTTTTAGCTTCGATGCGAAGCTGAGAAGGTATTGGTTTTACTAAGATGTGTTTTTTTTTTTTTTTTTTGTGTCTGTTACCACTTTTTTTCAGCTCTCACCGAACCGATTTCTTTCAATGATACGTCAAAAGATCACAATTTGTATCTAGTCAAAGACATTACCCTCAAAAATTTAAAAAAATTCCCTCGTTCCCCGTAAATGGGGGAAATCTCCAAAAAAATTACGAATTTAAAAATCGCTAATTTTCAAAATTTTTTCAATTTTTTTTACTTAAAAGTGCCATAACTTTTTCAAAAATGAACATTAAAATATAATTATTTTTTATATAGATGCATAATATTATTACCTTTCATTTGATATATTTTTTTCATAAATGTAACCCTTAACCTCCCCACAAGGGAAGATTTAAAATGACAACTTTTTCACAAAAAATTAACTTTTTCAACTTAACTTTTAAAAATGTTCCGGAAGGTCTGACACTTTTATATATATCTTAAATTAAAGCTAATGTAATGTTCTTTATTATGCAAAAAAAAATTTCGGACTTTATTTTATCTTCATGGTGAAAACAAAGTTTATAAAAAAAATACGATTTTTGTAAAAAAATTCTTTTTTATATTTTTAACTTTATAATGCCATATTTAAAAAAAAAACCCAGCACAGGGGGGTCGCGGCACAGTGGTGACGTGGCATAGTTGGATCAAGTATAATGATATCTGACAGTGATTAAAATCACTATCAAAAAAAAACGCTTCGATGCAAATCTTTAGATAGTGTTTAATTTTAAAAAATCGGTGGATTATTCCAAAAGCTTCATAAACTGCTAGTTCCTTATTAATATCCTGATTAAGATAAAGTATGGCGAATGAAAAATGGATTATTAAAAAATAGTATTTCCCATAGAAAAATTATATTGNAAAATAGTATTTCCCATAAAAAAATTATATTGATCAATACACTTTTCAATAAGTTATAGCATTATAAAGTTAAAAATGTAAAAAATAAAATTGAGAATTTTCACACAATAATAGCATTTGGTAGCCATTTTCACCGTGAAGAAAATATAAAGTCCGAAATTTTTTTTTTTTGCATAATAAAGAACATTACATTAGCTTTAATTTAAGATATATATAAAAGTGTCAGACTTTCCGGAACACTTTCAAAATTTAAGTTGAAAAAGTGAATTTTTTGTGAAAAAGTTGTCATTTTGAATCCCCGCCTGTAGGCAGGTAAAAAGTCAGATTTATAAAAAAATTATACCAAATGATAGGTAATGACATCATGCATCTACAAAAAAAAGAATTATATTGATTCATAGATCTTTGAAAAAGTTATAGCATTATAAAGTTAAAAATATAAAAAAGAATTTTTTTACAAAAATAGTATTTTTTTATTAAGTTTAATGTCTGTTTTCACCATGAAGATAAAATAAAGTCCGAAGTTTTTTTTTACCATTATAAAGTGCATTACATTAGCTTTAATTTAAGATATATATAAAAGTGTCAGACCTTCCGGAACACTTTCAAAAGTTTAGTTGAAAAAGTTCTACTTTCTATATGCATTTTTTAGATTTAAATNAGTTCTACTTTCTATATGCATTTTTATGTTTTGAATCCCCCCTGTATATAGGAAAATGGTCCGATTTAAAAAAACAGTATGTCGAATGAAAGATCTATATAAATACTACTTCTCATGAAAAAATTAAATTGATCCATACATTTTTCAAAAAGTTATAGCATAATAAAGTTAAAAATCGAAAATACAAAATCGAAAATTTTCACACAAAAATAGCATTCGGTAGCCATTTTCACCGTGAAGATAAGATAAAGTCCGAAATTTTTTTTTTTCATAATAAAGTACATTGCATTAGCTTCAATTAAAGATATATATAAAAGTGTCAGACCTTCCGGAACACTTTCAAAAGTTAAGTTGAAAAAGTTCTACTTTCTATATGCATTTTTATGTTTTGAATCCCCCCTGTATTTAGGGAAATGGTCCGATTTAAAAAAACAGTATGTCGAATGAAAGATCTATATAAATACTACTTCTCATAAAAAAATTGTAATGATTCATACATTTTTCAAAAAGTTATAGCATAATAAAGTTAAAAATGGAAAATACAAAATCGAAAATTTTCACACAAAAATAGCATTCGGTAGCCATTTTCACCATGAAGATAAGATAAAGTCCGAAATTTTTTTTTTTCATGATAAAGCATATTACATTAGCTTTAATTTAAGATATATATAAAAGTGTCAGACCTTCCGGAACATTTTCAAAATTTAAGTTAAAAAAATTAATTTTTTGTGAAAAAGTTGTCATTTTAAATCCCCCCTTGTGGGCAGGTTAAGGGTTAAATTTATGAAAAAAATATACCAAATGAAAGGTAATGATATTATGCATCTATATAAAAAAGAATTATATTGATACGTTCATTTTTGAAAAAGTTATGGCACTTTTAAGTAAAAAAAATTGAAAAAATTTTGAAAATTATCAATTTTTAAATTTGTAATTTT
>NW_026099575.1:31696157-31696352 GCF_025091365.1 Daktulosphaira vitifoliae
CAGTATAGATTTAATCTGACAGTGATTAAAATCACTATCATAAGAAACGCTTCGATGCAAATCTTTAGATAGTGTTTAATTTTAAAAAATTGATGGATAATTGCAAAAGCCACATCAACTTCTATTAAAATAAAATACAAAATCCATAATTATCATACAAAAATAGTATATTTTTCAATATGGTAGCCATTTGCG
>NW_026099575.1:31696823-31739950 GCF_025091365.1 Daktulosphaira vitifoliae
TTAAATTTTGAAAGTGTTCCGGAAAGTCTGACACTTTTATATATATCTTAAATTAAAGCTAATGTAATTTACTTTATTATGCGAAAAAAAAATTTCGGACTTTATTTTATCTTCACGGTGAAAATGGCTACCAAATGCTATTATTGTATGAAAATTCTCGATTTTATTTTTTACATTTTTAACTTTATAATGCTATGACATATTGAAAAGTGTATGGATCAACATTATTATTTTATGAGAAATAATATTTTTAATAATCCCTTTTTCATTCGACATACTTTATCTTAATTAGGATATTAATAATGAACTAGCAGATCATGTAGCTTTTGGAATAATCCACCAATTTTTTTATATTAAACACTATCTAAAGATTTGCATCGAAGCGTTTTTTTTTGATAGTGATTTTAATCACTGTCAGATATCATTATACTTGATCCAACTATGCCACGTCACCACTGTGCCACGACCCCCCTGTGCTGGGTTTTTTATTACAAAATTTTATGTTTAAAAACACAGCACAGAGTGGTCGCTACACAGTGGTGACGAGGCAAAGTTGGATCAAGTATAATGATATCTGACATTGATTAAAATCACTATTTCACTATATTAATTTCTCAATTTTATTTTTACATTTATGTAAAAATAAAATCGAGAATTTTCACACAAAAATAGCATTCGGTAGTCATTTTCACTGTGAAGATAAAATAAAGTCCGAAATTTTTTTTTTTCATAATAAAGTACATTACATTAGCTTTAATTTAAGATGTATATAAAAGTATCAGACTTTCCGGAACACTTTTAAAAGTTAAGTTGAAAAAGTTAATTTTTTGTGAAAAAGTTGTCATTTTAAATCCCCCCCTATAGTCAGGTAAATGGTCAGATTTATAAAAAAAAGTACCAAATGATAGGTAAACACATCAACCTACTATAAAAAAAAGAATTATATTGATTTGTTCATTTATGAAAAAGTTATAGCAGTTTTAAGTAAAAAAAATTGAAAACATTTCGAAAATGAGCGATTTAAAAATTTGTAATTTTTTTGGAGGTTTCCCTCATTTACGGGAAAAGAGGGAAATTTTTTTAATTTTTGAGGGTAATATCTTTGACTAGATACCATTTGTGATCTTTTAACGTATCAGTATCTCTATATTCTATCCCAACTATTTGAGGTCGGCTCTAACCGAACGACGTAAGTTATACTAACGTAATACAACTTCATTATGGCATAGGAACCAGTATAAAGGAAAAATGTATGTCACTGTTAAAATTCCAGGATCGTCACCCATCTGGGAATCAATAGTAAATAGCCCTGCTGATCATTAGCGCTAAGACAGTGACTAAATGACCACTGCGCCTCATTACATTCCTTATTTTATTTGGTTCTTATTTATTCGATTTCAAACTTTTATATAATAGTATTATTGAATAGAAATGAATAAGTTATATTCATTATTAATTCTGTATATATATTTTTAAGAAATTTAAAACAGTATATTTATATTTAAATATTTTTTATACATAGATATTATCTATGGGTGGTCCTTATTTTTTATCTTTATAAATTTTATATCACTGGCTCGAAATTTTTTTAGGTTTACTAAAAAAATAATTCTGGTAAAATTTGAGGCTGATAAGTCAACTCCTTCACGTGCCTCAAAGAAGTTCTACGAAAATCTGGCGTATTTTCTATATTTAAGTGTACGCTCTTTAAATTTAATGTGACGTCTAAAACACATAGAGCTATTATTATTGTACTTGATATTGTCGCGGTCGCATCGCGACTCCAGCTTTACCACTGGATGGCGATCGCNGAGTATGTCGCGGTCGCATCGCGACTCCAGCTTTACCACTGGATGGCGATCGCGGCGCTTTCCCTTTACGTCCGGCAGGTCGCGCCATACGGAGTGGCCGACGGACGGCTAGAACCGGTCCAGGCCGCCGGCTACTATCTATCACAAGATACATATAAGAATTAATGTTTGATATATAGAATTTTGTCTAGTGTGTTGTAATACTGTTGTTTAAGTTCTTATATATAAAAAGTTAAATATATATTAATATAAAGTTAAATACGGTGTAATTAATTATTATAATCATTAAAATATCACCTAACAACACAACAATATGAAGAAAAATAAGTGTCTTGATGTCATATAATTTTAGGAAAAATTAACATGGTTTTAGTTTTTTTCTTGTACTGTTTTAAGCTTTAAAATTATTATAAATTGTATAAAAAGTAAAACTACATGCCGTTTTTTAATTGTTTAAATTAAATTGTAAATGATAGTTTCTGCGCCTAACACATAGAAAAAGGAGCTCTTCTAGTAATTTTCTTATTAATCAACAAGATAAAGCAATATGATATTTGATAATATCTCATTACCTAATGTATGTGAATATAGTTCACAATTTATTTAATTATTCATAATAATTTACAATTATACATTGGTACGATATGACTAATAATATAAACATTTTGTTAAATTTTAATTCTAATTTTTTTGTTTGATGTTTGTTAAATCAATGTCTTTATTAGTAGATGGATAGTATTAGTATTTAATTACAACATAGAATTTAATTAATTGAAAAGATTAGCTTATTCCAAATTTTATTATTCTGCATTGCATTAAAGTGTTTTATTAGTACTCACACTAAAATGGTTTTAATTAATTACATATGGACGTATGTGGGTGATTCAAATTCTCGATAAAAACTGCGAGAAGTTTACAATAATACGAAAATAAATCGTTAAATTATTTTAAGGCAAGTAAACCCTAAGTAGATTTTAATGAGTACTTTTTATTATCGTTTTATTTGAATTAATTAAATTTTATGGACAAATAGTGATAAATGTTCTATTATTGCCTATTGTATACAAACACATTTTTTGTTTAATAAAATCAATGTATTAATTGTACTCTAATTCGGTTGTCTCATTAGAATAAAATAATACTTTTTAATAAATTGTATATTTTACTTGTTTTATAACTTTAAACAAAAGATTTATGAGAGAATTATGGTTGTTAAGAAAAAACTCAATATTAAAAAACACGATGTTTTTTTCGTATAAGTCTCATTTCAAAATCTTTCATGTCTGAAAAAATCTTAAGGTTAGTTTTGAGATTAGAGTATAAAATAATTCAGCTTTTATTAATTTCACGTAAGTTTTACAAAAGTATATTTAGACATTTTTTGGATAGGAGGGCTGAAGAAAATTTGTTAATTATTTTATAATAATAATTTTAATTTTTGTTGTTTTTTTTTTGCTCATATACTTCTAAAAATAAAATTTTTGATAAATAATTTGGTTTATGAAAACATTTTGGTGGGTCAAAACTTGCGTCCCTTGGGAAACTTTATAACTAAATCTCTTTATTAAAATAATACTTTTAGAAAAAAATAATTTATTAAAATAATTATAAAATAAATTATAAGTTGTTATTGTATTACAAACCTTTAAGTGTGGTTTAATCAATCATTTATACATTTCTCTAATGGTGTTGATCATACTTAATGATGATTAAGATGATGTCGATTTTAAATTTATTTTCCAGACATTTAATTATCACATAATTGATGTTAATTATACTATTAAAATATATATTTCATAAAACAACTTTTAGTTAATTAGAATAAATATAAAGTAAAGACCATAATAGCTGTCATGATATTTGCAATAATTATGTTTGTTTAATCTGTTTATTTAATTCGACAAGTACAGATACATAACATAACTAATAAATACAATGCAAAAAATGTATGTAGTCAATTTTTTTATATATTTTTAAAAAAATTTTCTTAATATATTACCTTGAAAATAATACATAAATATATAATGAATATTAAATATTAAATAAACTCTAATAGATACATTCATAAATTAGAGTAAAAGGAAAAAATCCATGTTGACTATTAGTTTATTTTTAGATTAATATCTGTCACGGGAAAAATCCAACATATTAAATGTTTTTTTAAATAATTAGATGATATTGATTTTAACTCAAATCATGAGTTAAAGACTTTTTATTTTATAAAAAAAAAACTCATAAACTATGAAATTATGAACAAATATTTTTTCTAATCGTGTTAATGCTTATAGTCCAAATATAATACAGGGTGTAAATCTTTCGAACCATAGTAATGTAAGGGCGAGTATCCCCGAATTTCTCTAAAATTAAAAATAAATCATACCATAATATTTCCCGCAAAATTCTCATACAAATTGAGTGGTCATTCGATTTTTTGTAACTTTTGCGCCCTTCCTTGAACTTTGGGTTCAAAGTTGGAAAAAAATTTCACATTAGTGTGACCCACCAATTTGTATTGTAATTTTACAGGGAGTTCTGTGATGTCGTTTATTTTTAGTTTAAACGATTAAATAACAAGAAAAACCGAAAAAACCTACAAATAATGTAATATTTATGCATTTTTATTGCATAAAAAAAGAAGCTATATTTTAAAGGTTATCTAATATTATGTGCAACTTAATTAGTGACTATTCAATAGTGAACAGTATTTTTCGAACATTTAAATAAACATTAACAGGCTCAGTGATGTACCATATTCTCATTATTGATTAATTTCGGAAAAGAGTAGTGTGCCGATTACATTAAAATAATTATTTCTAATTATCCTATTGTAATAAAGTTAAAAATATTCATTTCAATATTATGATTGTTTTATTTTCCCGACCTAAAAAGAAAAAAATTTATAATTTTTTAACAGTTTCAATGATAAAAATTATAATCGGTTTGAATAAATAATAAAAGACGAAATAAACTCGTGAAATTAAAAAAATATCACATTATTTATGGGTTTTTCGGTCTTTCTTGTTATTTAATCGATTAAACTAGAAATAAACTACATCACAAGACTCCCAGTAAAATTTCAATACAAATTGATAGGTCACACTAATGTGAAATTTTTTTCCAACTTTGAACCCAAAGTTCAGGGGAGGGCGCAAAAGTTACAAAAAATCGAGTGACCACTCAATTTGTATGAAAATTTTGCGGGAAATATTGTGGTATGATTTATTTTTAATTTTAGAGAAATTCGGGGGGTGGGGGGTTTATTCCAAAATTCCTCCAATTTTGGAGAAAAAAAAACGAGGTCCTATTTTACACTTTACCAGAATACTCGCCCATACATTACTATGGTTCGAAAGATTTACACCCTGTATATCTGAATTCAATACTGTACATAATTGTCTAGATTTTAGTTAATTTAAATCGAAAGGAAAAAGTTGTAAATATAAGTATTAAGTTATTGGCTATTTAAATCAGAAGGAATCGATATTTTTTGATTTATCACACTTTATATTTTTATTTAACAAATTATTTGGATGTCAAAAATTAAAAATACTAAATTCTTTGTAAGTTAATTCTTAACTTGTGCACTATTATATTTTATTTATATTATTTTACAGATATATTAAATATACGCATGATTTATCATTAAATTATTGTCATACCGTTTTATAGTAAAAATAACTTTTTAAGTAGAAATATGAATAATTAGGATATTGAAATAAAATGCCTGTAAAAAATATTAGATGTTTGTATGTTCTTAATCGCATTCGCAACATTAAGATAAGTTATACTTAACTTTATATTGAATTTAATGATTCAATAAAATTCAAAGTGCCTTAGATCAATATTAAAATGTATATAAAATCGTCCTGAACTTTTAACTTGATTTTTATACTTATATAAATCTAGTTTTATGTATTCCAATCATGTAAATATAGCCGAAATAGGCCAATAAAAATATGTCATTATCGACTATAAACCTTCAAAAATGTGTCAACCGTAACTAATAGATTATGACCTACTGACTGCACCGAATTTAATAGAAGTAGCTGTCCCCTATCGATTTGCTCTTCAGTCGCGTACAACCCAAGAATGATTTTTGGCTTAGAAATTACTTCCGATGTGAATATAGAAGTCATTTGAGGTATTGCATTAGGACTCACCTGTAAAAAATAAAAAAATAGTTTCGTCATATATTGGTCAAGAACGTAAGTTTATATGGTTGATTTATAAAGAAGTGTTACAAGTACATTGTATGAAGATATTAACTTACGCTAAAACGGGTACCACAAAAAACAATTGTGTTATCATCAGTACCTATCAAAGTGTACGTAGGTCCACAATCAATAATCTAAAAAGTATATTTATGTGTTATAATTTTTTTAAACAATTTTAGGATTTATATTAATAATAGTTTAGAAAGAATATGGGTACTACTAGTACAGAGTTCATCTAAAAATTTAGTATTTGGCGACAGTGTAAAATAAACAGTAGAAATCATAGGTGTTCAATTAAGTTCTGGGAAAAAAAAATTAACTCTACGAATAATAGTCGCCTCAATTTGAATAAAAATGTAGTAGTAAAAGGTATTTTATATAAAATATATATTTAATAATGGCAGTTTTTTTTTTATCAAATTCCGTGCAGTTTCAAAAGGGATAGTAAAAAATCATAAATATATGTATTTGATAATATTGATAGTGGCAACCTTTGAATCCTTCATTAAATCTTAGTTGCATGTTTAATACTTATTCATATCATTGTTTTTTCCATCTTGATAGTTATGTTTTTCATTCTAAATCTTTATTTAGAATTTATTTCAAATTTTATTTTTCCATATAATGGTATTAGTTGTAAACAACTCATTGATATATACTAAGAATAACATTTACATTTATAATACATACTTGTGCTTTGCTGCTACCGGGTAAACGTAATAGATTTAGCTTATTTTGTGATACATTCAGTTTCCCACGTTGTGAGTAAATATTACTTCCCCAAATAACGACTTGACCTTGTGCAGTTATTGCTGCGCTATGACACTCCCCAAGACACATTTGAACGATTTTTAAGCCCTCTAAGAGTTTTACTCTGGTCAACAAACTTTCAAATGGCACTTCTTTGAACTACAAATAGTAAATAAAATATGTCATCAATTTATTAAATTTTCAAAAAATATATAATTTTTTTCATCATGTCTGGATTTTATCCACTGCTTAAATATTACACTTTGTTTTAGTTTTGAATTTAAAATCAAAGATAAAAATGGAGAATTTTAATATTTTCTATAAATTTGTCATAGTTTACTGATAAAGAAATAGAATGCCTTTTTTTATAAACGAGTTTCTCGGAAGTGAAATTATGTCGTTAAACTTTAATTATAAAATGAAAAATTCTGACTCAAAAACAATAAAGTCGGGTCTTTTGTAAATTTATATCCAATTATTCACAGTATATACAATTTATAAATTTTTGTGTAAATATTGTGTATGTAAAATATTGAAATTAAATATTTATTATTATTTTTATGTTATGAGCCCATTCTCGCTTCTTTAAAATGGTAAAGCCAAAAAAGCTATTAAAAATATTAACTATACTTGTAATAAAAAAAATATTTAATTAAGAAATCAAATTAATGATAACTATTCATTTTTTTATGGTCCTAATCCTTGTTTTATATTTTTAATCATCAACATTTATAACTTAAATATAAGGTTTTTGCAAATATTTTTGGTGGTTACCTTTATACTAAATAAAGATGCTCTATTAAGTCCAAGTTTGTTACATTTATTTAATCCACATGCGTATACATTGTGGTAGTTTGTTATTACAGCTGTGCAATCTGGGCCACATTTTATTGCAGTGATTTTCTCGTCAAATGACCAATTTACTAAGATTGGAAAACAGCTGAAAAATATATTAATATTTTTATGCAATAATAATAAAAAAAATATAATTTAGTGAAGCAAGCTTTATCCTTACCGATATATCAAAATTATTATTTAATAATATTATAGCAACTTTTATATAAAATAGATAAAATAATATTTGTAAATCATAAAAGGATATATTCTTTATTTTTATGTTATGTTTAATAAGTAATAATATTTACACGAAAAATTGTAATATTAAACACCCACAATTATATTTTCAAATTAAATTAATTTTTCAATTTTTTTCAAGTGGTACTTTTTATATTATTTAATAAATATTCTGAAACATAAACATCTTTCGAAAATGGGAAAATATTGACATTTACTACTCTTAGCCCTTACTTTGGCTTAATAACCAAACTCGTCTTAATTATCTTAGTTCATATTTTGATGAAATTTTACAAGTAATAATAAACTATATTGAAAAATATACTCTAAATATATTCCATGAAATTTTTACAATATTTCATTTTTATCAATCAAGTTTGGAAAATGGAATTAAAGTCAATTTGAAAGGTAAAAATGATTTTATTGGTTGTTAAAATGTATGAACGATAATTTTCATAGTTTAATATTACCAATCTTGAAGATTACCAACTCCTAATTGTCCGTGATTTCCTCTACCCCAAGTGTACATTTGTCCTTCGTTTGTTAACGCAGCAACGTGATGATTGCCACAAGATATTTTCACTATGTCTAATTTCAACAAGAACTCTAACAAAAAAAATGATGATATCCTTCAATCACATAGTGATTAGCAACCGCGGTTCTATATAGAGTTGAGGACATAGGTTTTCTTAAGTACTTACCTATTAGTTTAGGTCTAGTAATGCCGTTCCATTCTCCATGACCTAAAGCACCATATTTTCCATCGCCTGTTGTTAGTACTAAGCCTGTGCTGCTTATAAAAATACTAAAATTTTGTCCCGCACCCACTCTATAAAAATTATAATTTACAATATTTTATTCATTATTATATCATTATTTTTGCTAATAATAAGCTATTAACACGAATATAATGTAAATGCATGTAAATTGTAAACCAATAATATACCATTACTTAGTGTATATTATATTAATTTGACAAAAAATGTTGCTGTTTTGTAACTAATGGATCAAGATTTTCTCACTATTTTTTCTATCGTTGAATAATATTTAATACATTTAGAATGTAAGGCGTATATGTAACATTTTTTTCTAAATTTTTATTACTAGATATTTTATTTTTCAATTTAATTGAACATTTATTCTAAATGTTTTAAATGTCAGCCTTTTAATTTAAATTGTACTGTAACTACGTCAGTTAAAATATAATTATGTACAAATTTATTTATCATATGTTTTGCAACATGTCATTACTATATTTACTTTTATTGATAAATTAAATGTTATTTGTAATTATATTTATGATATTATTTAAGAAATGTTAATGAGTATTTTTTTCCTATTGAAAAATAAATATTTTACTGAGTTATATGCTTGTCTAATAGCGATGCGACACACTGAGGATCGTTTTTCCAGGTGTTTTCTTCTCCATGACCTAATTGACCATGTTTATCTTCACCCCATGTAAAAACTAAACAGTCTAAAAAGAACTACATTATTCACGTCTAAATCTTATTTGTAGTAATTTTATCTTCAAAAGTATCTACAATTGTATTACGTACCATTAGTAAGCGCAACGAAATGCGTTTGACTGACAACAAGTTGAACAATTTTTACACGAAATGGCAAGTTTATCGGTTGTATACTTATAGGCATTGAAAACTGATAAACAACCGACCTTAAACCCATCCAGATAATACATAAATCTTTGTTTTTCAAAAATTGAAATTTAAAAAAATGGTTTTCACATCGTTACCGGTATTGTAAATCACTTTTAAACGATTGTAATTCATTGTCATTGACTGCCCAAGACGATTCGTTGTCCGACTGTAAAAAAATCGGAACTATTGTCACTAAATTATTAGCATCTGGTCTTCGAAGAGGATCTTTTTGCAATAAATCGCTAATTAATTTTCTCAAGTTAGATGAGTAGCATGGCGGTATAGGTGTAAAGTCTTCCTGATTTAAAAAAACAAATTTTTATATAGCAATAGTAAACTAAAGGTATAAAATGAATTACTTTTGTAATTATATGAATTAAAGCTGGAAGATTTGAGGCATCAAAAGTACGTTGTAAGGTTGTCATTTCATACAAAATACAACCCAGTGCCCAAATATCTGACTTTTGATTATACTGTTTACCTTCACACTTACAAATAATAGCCAATAAAAAATAAATATATTTTTTAAAGTACTTACTTAATATAAAAATATCTTACCATTTCTGGACTAATATAATAGGGAGTTCCAACAACGGTTAAAGCTTGTAAATTAGTTGTCATAATTTTAGAAATCCCAAAGTCACCTAACTTTACCTTGCGATCTTTTGTCAAGAAAACATTTGTCGTTTTTAAATCCCTATTTAAAAATCATATTAATTAAAATAATAGTTGAACAAAAAAAAGTTAATGTTGGAAATTTTCTCAAATTAATTATACATATATATGTTCTATTAAATTTGCTATATTTTCAATACCTATGAAGTATGTTACGTTGATGAATACATTGAATTGCTTCAGACATCTGTAAAAAAATGTCAAAAATTTGTTTTTCTGGTAATAAATTTGTACCACGGCTGATTAAATACTCCGATAATGTACCTCCATCAGCATATTCCATTTCAATCATAAGTACACCATCCAGTTCAAAGCTTCCGTAATAACTAATTCATTTAATTAATTTTTTTCACGAAACTATGTTAAAAGAATATTATTTAATAAAAACAAAATAATTACCTAATAATATTTGGGTGACAAAGTAATGATAACACTCTGGCTTCGTTCAAAGCTAGCTGTCTTTCTTGAGCTGTCATATCCAACATGTTAATTTGTTTTATAACTACCAAAATATTTTCATGTGTGTTTCGGTATAATGTGGCTACTCCAAAAGCTCCTATGCAGTTGAAAAATCAAATAATTTATGTGTTTTCCTTCTTTTTTGGGATTTAGCTTCGGTGCAAAGCTGAAAAGGTGGTATTGGATTTATGATGGTGCGTGTTTCTTTTTGCGTATGTTCATGCATATTCTCAACTCTCACTGTACCGAGTTTAATAATCAATATGTCAAAAGAACCTGATTTTAATCTAATTAGATCCATCATTATGAAATTTAACAGATTTGCATCTAAGCACTTTTTATGATGGTAGTGTTAATCACTATCAGATAATATCTGTACTTCTACGTCTTAACTTTGCTTATTCCCTCTGTGTCTAGGTTTTTTATAATTGTTATTCGTATACATTTTTATATTTCTGAATAATTTATAAATTTTATAACTCATTACCTACTCTAGATCATTAAACTGTCTATTCTATAGTTTTTTTTTATATTAGGATAATTTAATCAAAAAAGGAACGCACGTAAGTAAATAAAATGAATTTAAACGGCAAGAAATATACTGATGTTGCTATAAAGGATGTAACTAAAATGTGGCTAAAGGAGAGATAATGGGTTAAGCTAATATATTATTATTAATCGTGGCTGAGCAACGTTTTAGAGAACATTCTATATAAGAAAAATACATACAAACGTGAACTTAGGCAAGAGGATAAGTTTTAGGTCTGATCCTCAATTGAGAACATATCCTAATTCTGATAGTAATTCTGAAAAGTTTTGTTTATTTATAATAAAAAGGGTTTAACTGCCAAAAACAATAAAGGCATGTAAGCATTATACATTGGACATTATTGAGAGAAATTATGCATTATGATGCTACATTGTAAATTTTTTGTTTTTTTTTTTTCATATCAATATAAAAATATATTTTTTCGAGAAATGACGTAAAATTTATCATTTTGAAAAATCACTTTTTATAGCTATGCGATATTTTTTTATCGAGTTTAGATAAAAAAGTTATTTGGCACAGTTATATCTTTGATACGTGTCTATATCAGATGTTAAGTGGGAGGTTCATATATACCATANGTTTAGATAAAAAAGTTATTTGGCACAGTTATATCTTTGATACGTGTCTATATCAGATGTTAAGTGGGAGGTTCATATATACCCACCATACTACTCTGAGTAGTTACACGAGCTTACTCAATCCCACTTATCATTGATAACCGTCAAAACTCGTGGCATTATTGATATCAAAAAGTATAACAAATAATTACAATAAATCTTTTGTTAATAAAATAAAGATCACTTTATTTTTCTATCATCTTCTATCTTTGTTACAGATCCTCGTAATCTACACCGAGTATTAATATTATTATTACAATAAAAATAGTATCTCAGCCCAATCTTTCATTATTATGTATTTTTTTCTTTCTTTTTGACTTACTACAACTTATTTTGAATATTTGTCTCGTACGTTAAAAGAAATGACTATGAATTTTTTAACTAGCTTAAATTATCGTTTATATCCAAATATTCATGTGATTTGTGGTTGTCAAATCGGTCACACTTCCTCGAGGCCGTAACTGTGGGGGGGTTTTGGGGGTTCAACCTCCCCTCCCGAAATTTTTTCATGTTATTTTATGTTGTAGTCTAGAATAACTTTACCAGTAACTACGACAACACCAGAAAGAACTTTTTCGACGATGAAAAGAATAAAAAATTACCTAAGAAATGCAACTGGAGAGGAACGATTGACTGGCTTAGCATTACTCAGTGTTCATAGGAATATTACTGTAGAACCAGAAGAAGTTATTAATCGCTTTTCAAATGAAAAAAAAAGAAATCTAGAGTTTGTCATATAAACCATTTTCTCAAATTAAATGTATAGAATTAAGTTAAATAATTATTTTAAAATTTAGCAATAAAAATTAAATGTATAGAATTACGTAAAANGAATTAAGTTAAATAATTATTTTAAAATTTAGCAATAAAAATTAAATGTATAGAATTACGTAAAATAATTATTTTTAAATTTAGCAAAAAAATGTTTAAATGGAAATTTCATTAATAAATATTAGTACAACAATATTATGAATTTTATGGTATACTAAATTAGCTATACAATATTATAATAAAATTAAAATAACACAAATTTTTATTTTACAATCCTCCCTCCCCCGAAATTAATTTCCAGTTACGACCTTGCACTTCAGTTTTTTACAGTCGAAGTAGAATATTCGAATCCATCTTTGAAAAATTATTTGCATTTTTTCTTAATTCTTTTTGAAGAGGATAAAAATTTTAAATTTATTTGATTTTTATCTCATTTGGTTACTCAAACTGCAATTAGATTGTTTTCCATCAGTCTTTTTTATTTTTTATTACTAATTATTAATTTATAAAAACGATTATTAGCATTTGAAAATTGATTTTTATTTTTAATATATTAAAAATTATATGTTATTATTATAATTTCTTTCTATGTAACGCTGTTTAAATAGATGACACAATTGAAATATTCAGAACTATATTTTTTATAGTTATTAACCAATATTTTTAACTATTATATTAACTATAGTTTTTAACTAATTAGTAATAATATAAAAAATTAGTGGTGATAGAAAAAATCTAATTGTATAATGAAATTAGCACGAAAAATTAAATAATAAAAGTATATTTTTGAATCTGATGAAAATGCTTTGTAAAACCTTTAATTCATAATTAACAAAAAATTATTTTCCAAAAAGTTTTGCATCAAGTCCTTCAATTTTTATATACGTTTGATATAAAATTAATTACTATTTTATAATTTTAATAAATTCTCCGAAAAAATTGCAATATTAAATTATTCAATGTCAACCTCATTATATATGTATTTGCAATAATAAATATTTATTCATATATAATACTTTTAAATCAAATAATACTAATCAGGAATAATAATGGAAATAGGAATTCATTTTGCTTTTGGTATTATATAACACTTTCTTTAAATAAAATATATTTTGATTTCTAACGTACTAAGTCATAATTACAGAAATCAAATGTTATGAAATATTTAAAATCTTAGTTTTATTGAATTCAGATATAAAACAAAATGTATTCATTAGATTAAAAATTATGTTTTTTCGAAAACGTTCACTTCTTAAGTTTACTGATTAATGGTACTATTTAAACGTGAGGTAATTTCAAATCATTTGATAGACCTACTTAATCAGGAACAAAATAGTACAAATCCGTAAATTAGTTTTGTGATGGTATAAAGGCTTAATGTTAATCAATTCGTATTATAAAGGTCTGATATGACTAAAACTCTAAAACACTGCGAGTAATTGAAGATTTATTTTTATATATTACCTTTTCCTACAGTTCTTATTTTTTGATATCCATCTAAAGCTGTTTTTGTAGGTCGTATATCAGTGATGTTAAAGTATAATTCACCGTAAGATTCTTCACCCATTAAATCATTCCATATACCTATTTCGCACTAAAATCGATTATAAAAGTTATTTTTTATAGTTTATAATCAATTAAGGTAAAATACGAAACTCAAGACGTTTTAAAAATAATAAGTGTGTAAATGATATAAAATTGTTGAACAATGGCAACTGTGTACAAGTTCCAATAATAGAGTATTTTGCATATATAGCCCGAAGGTAAATTAAAAATATAAACTTCAGATGATAACTGTATTAAAACTTAAACAGTTTAACTTTTAATTTGTAAAAGTTGTATCATCAATACATAGAAAGTAATTCATTAAAAATAATTACTTCAGTTAATTGTCGAAGAGCTGAACATAATTGATGTTTAACGCAATTTGACACGAAAGAACAATTGAAAAAATCTAGTCTTGATGAACCACGTTGACAATATTCTGATAAAGATTTAAAAAAGTAACTTATTTCTGGATCATCTAATATGGTTTCATTGTTCAATATCTATAAATATTATTATTATTTACATGAATAGATAAACTATTATATGACTTAACAATTTTATTTTTATTTTCTCAGTTTAATAAATCTTATAATTCAGTTAAAAGATAATTAAATAAAATAAAAAATAATAATAGTACCGAGTGAAAAGCAACAAAATTAATGAATACCTTTTGGTCTATAGCACAAATATAAAATTGAGAATCGTCTGAGTGAAGAAGAATGGCGATACTCTTGACTTTTCGGTGCTGCATCTTGTCATCGACTTTTGCTGCGATTAAAAATACTTTATAAAAATTAATTTCAAACTAAATAAATAAATAAATTGTACTTATTATGCTAGTCTTACATGATAGGTATCATTATTATCTATAAAAAAAAGTCTATTGATTTAAATTTCATTAAAATAATAAATAATTAAAATACAAAATTCTAATTATTAAAAAAATCTTATCGTCTCATGCACCGATACGCGTGATTATGTATTCTAAAAAATCAATATTTTTTTAAAATTATTTACATTGTATAATACATTAATACATTTTAAAATCAAATTTAAATAAGGTGAGGACATTTGAAATAGTTAGGTAACTGTGTGTGATTAAAAAAGCTTCATTATTTAGGAATTACATATTTTAAACTAAGTTTGATTTATACAAATTTATTATGGACCTACAATTCTAATTTTTTTTGAAAATTTATGTTCATATAAATTCATATTTTAATAAAGAAATTAAGAACTTTTTTATTTTGAATGGACGATGAATGATTTTTTAAAAATAAAAATGTTAATATTATTTTTTTAAATGAATACACCAATATGCCAGTGGTGAAAAAAGTTCTTTAGCTCCATAGGAAAAATTATATCAACATAATACTATAATATATACAATACTTTTATATATTATATTAGGATTTATGGTAGGGGCAAAAATTTTTTTTTTATTTTATTATTTATCACTTACTCTTAGTAAAGTCAAAGTCACATAATGTTTAGTACTTATAATTAACTAATAAATAGAAATAGTCCTTTAGCCTTCCCTTGGCTACGCTATTGTACAGAGTGATAGATTTATTGTTGACCGCAGGATTACTTTTAAAATATTTATCGTCATTTTGCCTAGTATAGTACTACTTATTTTTCGATTTTAAATCGGTTAAATATTTTTAGGTTCATTTTTTATACTTTATAAGGGTACCAGCTTTATTCTTTAAATGGCACCACACATATTTTACTAGTTTCAATATTAGAAAATGATTAATTGATTAAACTTTTGTTCTAATATGTCGAAAGTTATTATCAATTTCTAGTAATCCCTCGAAGTGAGACACAAGTGTTGTTATTTTCATCACTAGTCATTTTTCGTTCATGCTCTTCCTACCGCATAAGTATAAGAATGTCATTAACATTTGAATACCGATCCAATAGTTTTTATCGATCAGTCATTATCTTAGTTAAATAATTTTCTAATATTTTAACTAGTTAAAATATGTATATTGGTATTGAAAAAAATATTATAAATTGAAACCTTTTTATAAAATATGCGCCTAAAATAATTAAAAATTATCAATATTATTTCAATTTTTGATTATTTAGGTGGTTCGTGATAAATATATCACCCTAAAACATATATATATATATATAATTTTGAAACTTTTGGAGGGTACAACTTTTATTTTAATTAAGCTCACAAAATAAAATTTATAAGTGAGCATTTAAATTTTATTTATAAATAATTTTTTTAAATTTACAATTAAATTGAAAAGTAAGCTTAAAAAGCTTAAGGGATGGACCTAAAAAATATTTAACCACTTGTAAATCGAAAAATAAATATTACTATATTAAGCAAATAAAAATTCTTTACAATTATTATTATTTTAGAAGAAATCTAATGGTCAACGATAAATTCGAGGTAAATTATCGTAAATTATTATTTGATAAAATAACAGTATGATTAATGTAATGATAATTTTACAATAGTTACAAGCATTGCCAGTGAGATCTGAAAAACTCTATATATTATGGATTTTGTTAATTTAGTTTTTTGAACCCTTTAAATTAGGTTATAAAGGAATTTAAATTTGAAGAAATTTGTTAATTTAGAGATTATTTAATAAATAGTGGCTTTATAAATTAAAGTTATTTTTATGGGATCTAATATATCTTCTTATATATTTTTCAAGAATGAGATGGGTCAAATATAATTAACTATATAACATAAGTTCACAATAATTACGAAAATTTATAATTTATTTTGCTTTGTCATAACGTGTGACTGATATTTTTATGAATTGAACTTGTTTGAAAAAAAAACGAAATACGTACAGATAATGTCATCTAAAGATGATGTATCGTAGCTGTATCGAACGACAAAAATACCGGACAATGTATTTTTAAGGGCTGATATGAAGTCAACCGCCTTATCGGAAACTAGTAATAGTCGATTAGATTTTATTCCATAATACATATTGTAATCCATTTCGATAAAATAATACGGTTTTTAAACTTAAAACTTGTGTAACATCGAGCTTCGTTATGCACATAAGTATTATTGTTTTTCAATCTAATATCGTTGACCCTATCGCCATATGTATGTTACATAAGTTGCTAGGGCAACAACCATATAACACTACGAAAGGTTATGTACATTTTTTAAATGGTTAATCACCCCTTCAAGTAATAACATGACGAAAATGCACAATGAAAAAATACAGTTTGATAATAATTTGTGATATTGACTTAACAACTTTTAATGTAATGTTATGGTGTGATGAACTGGGTGTTCTAAGTCCAAGTTCGATTATGCGGATAAGTGTTGTCAGAAAGAGTCAAAATAATAATTGTAATGTAACATTTACTGATTGAACACTGACCACCGGTCAGTGATCAGGTCCCTTTTTATTCGGAATAATTAACAATTAATGATATAATTAACAATATTACACTTTTTAAATGCTATAGTTTCTAATGATTATAATGTTTCTTACTTTCTAGTTATTAATAATATAAATTCCTTAAAACTAATATTTACATAATAATTATGAGTTCATGACAATGGTACAGTTTAAATGTATTATTCCTATATATCTAAAATTACGAAAACCCAAAAACACTCTATATACACAATATCTATCGGCACTGATTAGTATTATCAATGATAAGTAGGAATAAAAACACGTGACACGTTATGACATTCTAGTTCGTAGAACAATTAGTTGAACCAGTGCGTTGTTTTACGTAAGTTTCATATAATATGCCACAATTTTTAAGACTTGAAATAATTTCAAATATTTTAATAATTATTAATATATTTTCTATTGAACCATATATGCCTGATAAATGTTAAATGAACGCACTTATCATCATACAACAACAATTATATCATCTACAATGTGTAATTACAATATCCAAGAAAAAAATAAGAAGCTAACCACAAAGCAAAATATATTTGGCAATCTATTTTATCTCACTCCAAACATACTTAAATAAACATATTGTCCCTCTTAAAGAAAAATACGATGGTTTTATTTGAATTAAATATATAAATTATAGTATACATTCGAGTTAAAGAAAATGTATTATTCATCAAATTTTAATTATAAGATAGAAAAATGTGTTATTAATTATAATGTTTTATTTATTATGGGGTATTATATTTGTTCAATTCTGACATGAGTTAAATGGCGCAATACTTAGTTTATTGTAAATAAAAGATAAAAATAACATTACAGTAGTTATTACAGGAATTTAAACTTTAACATATATTGATATCACATACTATTTATTTTTAATTTTGTAATCTTTTTTAGAGTAAGCATTAAATTTTAGGTTAATTTGTAATAAGTGTAATAAACTAAAAATAAAACAATAGGAATAAAAAGAAAATATTGAATTTGATTGGGGAATATTTGGAATGTTAAATGTTTAAACTTATATAATTTTATTTTATTTATTAAGAGAAGTCTCTTATTTAATTTATATTAATTTTATTGGTGGTTTATTATGCAATAGGTTGTTGGAGGATCAAAAGCATATTTAAAATTGTATTTACCTTACGTCCTATGTAATGAAAAAATATTCCAAGCAAATCGACGTTGTTAAATGCACTACGTATACGATTTACACTACACGTCATATAGTCAATATAATTACTTAGAAAAATAATTCAAATTTTAAATAATACAATTTAATTACACAAAATCTATGAGTGATTTTACTTATAAAAGATTCTAAACACTCTATATTTTATTAGAATTATAATTTATAATTTGTCCTTACTTAATTTTTTTATGTTTGTTGAATAAGTATTTTCTTTTTAGAGAATATATTTTATTGAGAGATCGAAATCAATACTTCTTAAATCTTGCTCTGGCCAGGCCAAAACAAGATTCAAGAATATTTATATCTATGTAAAAAAATTATCAAGGCGGAATTGTGGTGGCTCAATGTGGTCCCGGCGCTAGCGCCTTAAAAGGACGCGGTACAATAATCACCAAGACAAAAATTAAACACTAAAAATATATTCGTAAGTATCTTTACTCTGTCCGCCGGCGTGATGCTCATTAAAGCAAAGACATTAAGCTCATTGACTAGCTACCCAATACACATAGGCTTACAAATATATTCTAACCTAATATACCTAATTCTAGAATAGTATCTAGTTGCAACCTTTACTCAGTCCGCCGGCGCGATGCTCGTTAAAGCAAAGACATTAAGCTCAATGACTAGCTACCCAGTAAGTATAGAGTTGTAATACACTTAGTTAAATACATTTATTAATAGATTAATTTAAGTCTTAGATTAATTGAGAAAATTGTGACCTTTAGCTCTGTCCGTCGGTACAATATTCGTTAGAACAAAGACATTAAACTCTTAGACTAGCTACCCAATAAGAAAAGCTCACAATAATTTTTTACTTAAAAAATATAAATATAAAGTTGGGATGGATTCATTATTAAAATAAATTAATTAAAAAAGATTTAATATTTAAAATATTAATTGATATTTATTTCAACAATAGAAAAATAAAATATTACTATTTAATGAACAAATTAAATTAAAATAAAAGATTCACCAAAACAAAATTTACTTTAAAATGTCTAAGTTTTATTTAGTTTCAAAGAAAAAAAAACCCAGTACAGTGGGGTGGTGGTACAGTGGGGTCGTGGGATAGTTGAATCCAGTATACATGATATCTGACAGTAATTAAAATCACTATCATAAAAAACGCTTCGATGCAAATCTATAGATAGTGTTTAATTTAAGATATATATAAAAGTGTCAGTATTTCCGAAACACTTTAAAAAGTTCAATGAAAAAGTTAATTTTTTGTAAGAAAAGTTGTCATTTTGAATCCCTTGTGGGTATGTGAAGGGTCAAATTTATAAAAAAAATATACCAAATGATAGGTTATTACATTATGCATCTATTAAAAAAAAAATGTATATTGATTCGTTCAATTTTGAAAAAGTTGTGGTAGTTTTAAATAAAAAAATTGAAAATATTTCGAAAATAAGCGATTTTAAAATTTGTAATTTTTTTGGAGGTTTCCTCCATATACGGGGAACGAGCAAAATTTTTTCCATTTTTGAGGGTAATATCTTCGACTAGATACGATTTGTGATCTATTGACATATCGTTGAAAGAAATCCGTTCGGTGAGAGCTGAGAAAAAGTAGTAACAGACACAAAAAAAAAAAAACACATCATAGAAAATTAATACTTTTTCAGCTTCGCATCGAAGCTAATATTTTAAGTCCAAATTAATTAAAAAAATGACTAATTCCCAGAGACTGATATCATGAGTAGAGTGTCGTAGATTTTGTGTATTTTAAAAATACCGAAAGAACTGGTTTAGATAGGAAAATGGCTTTTTATAGTCCCAAGGGGATAGGCCAGCGATCTCTAGCATGATTTTGGAAGCTAATGCTTTTTATTCTAATAGTTTAACTGTAGTGGGGCCCTGCGTATAGGCGTTATCTCTAAAATAAGTAGATTTTATCCCATAATAAACTGGTCATTTTGTATTTTAAATAAGCGAACCCTATTTTGGTGATCTTATATATTTATAATATGTTACATACATGTACAAATGATAACATAATATTATATGTTAATATTATAAGTAATAATATAACATTACATAAAGACACAACATAACAAATCTAGTAATATTTCAAGTATAACTATTGTAACGTTTAAATTAAAATATTATTTTATTTGTGGGGTGGAAATTTACCTTGAGTCAAACCTTTTATGTACTAGTTGTACTCAATTTAGAAGAAAAATTGAGCAAAGGTTTGTAAAAATTTATTTAAGTAAGGACTCAAGATATTAAAGATTAAGTATTCAAAGAACACTTTTGTCATAATAATAAATGTTTTTACGCGGTAGTATTTAAACAACATTTAAAAACTCCGACTGAATTCATTCAAAATCCAAAATCTTGGTAGACACGTATTATATTAGTAGCAAAAATAAGAGCATCTTTGTATAGAATGGGAAAGATTTCATAAGTTTATGGTTAAGATGTTATTAAAATATGATCGGAATTATATCGAGCAAACAATAGCAAAAGTAAATTCATTGAAATTAAATAAAACATGATTTTCACAATAAAGATTAAAACGAGGAAACAACAATTGTACTGTAGATATTTGGTTCCTTTAAGTTTATGTTCAGTTTTCTTATTGCAAAAATTATTGTGACTTGATTACACTTACAATATTTCAATAGTGTATTATTTAGGATTTGATTAAGAGTTAGTAATTATGTAATTATTACTCTTTCGTAAAAAAAAAAATATTATGTATATAATAAATTATATTATATTAATACAATTAATAATTTTTTTATATATTAATTTTTATCGTTAAAATATCTTTAATTTTTAGAAATTAATAGAAAGTTTTGAACTCTATTAAAAATGTATTTTTAAAATTTTTAAACGTCATTCAGTTTGAATGTATTTAAGAAAAATATTATATTATGTTATCTTTAAAAAACGAAAGAATTTTCTAATTTAAGTGTTTAAAGTCAAGTGAAGAATATTGTTTGTACTTTAAAAATTCCTCATTAAATTACTACAATAAAATAATTTGGAAAATTTTAATTTTACTTTAAATTTTAGATTTAAGAAGCAACTTAAGTTTACTATTTTGAACTTAATAATAATAAAAAAGTTTAAGAATTTTCAAGAAGAATAATTAACGACACTAAGATTTTATTCATAAACGTTCAAATATACATGATTTTTTCATATTAAGTAAAAATATAATTAGTTATTCAGATTTTATAAACATTTATGAATTTTATCTTTCTCCTAACTAGGTATAAAAATATTATATTTTTTTAAGTAACGGTCCAAAAGTTGTTGTCTACTAATCATTTTCATAATTAGATTATTTTCTAATATTTAACCTAGATAAATATCTATGTTACCTTTAAAAGAAATAATGTCGATACATTTATAAGTTATAATAGATTAGTCTAAAACATTTCATAACTTATGACCTGAGAATGTTTTTAACATAAAGAGGAAAAAATGTAATAAAATTGTTATTTTAGGAGATATTAAGTGGTCGACGATAAATTAACTAATCTGTTTAGGTATTATAAAAATTGCAAATATAGTTAATTGTTTTATTGTTAAAATCACATAATTTGGTAGACAACAACTAATCTTAATAAATTTTAGTTGAACTGAAAAACTAAGCGGTTATTTATTATATTCCTAAATTAACATGTGGTTATTTTTCACTAATAAGATGATTCTGTAGTAATTATCCATAAATAAAATATATTAATAAGATACAATATAATGTATTAACTATTTCTGCATTTCCACATTTTTGGATATTATTAAAAATTTTTTGTGAAATAAAATGACATAAAAAACATTTCATTGTAGATGTTGTTTCTGTCAACGAGTTGTAAATTTTACCATCCACCATTTTAAACAACAATTTATGGCTTATTTTAATTAATTAGCAACTTATTTCGTATAATGTTGGGACTAATTTGTTAATTGTATTTTCTATATAATTTCTTTTTTTTCTTCTAGAAAAATTGAAATTTAATACGACTACAATGTCACACCGAGAAGATATTAGATTACTTCACACTGATTTTTTGCTTTTTTGGTAAATCAGGATCACCATATATAAGCTTAGAGGTACCAACGAATACATAAAAATAGCTGCGTAACTAGTTGAGTCAATTATAAGCTTTTGTTTGTATTTTGAATGACTAGATGCTCTATCAAAATCCCACTATAATTAAACATTATTTTTTTATTTTTTCAAATTCCATTATATAATGTTATACTTGCAAAAGACATGAAGCAGTATGATATAGCAGTCCTTGTAGTTTAATGTCGACTTCTGAATCAGTTACTGAAATATTTTGTTTTTTCGGATAATTGCTTTTTTGGCTTATTGAATTCTTTTGTACGATAGAAAAAGTTCTTTATTTTAGCCCTAATAATATTATATTGGTGTTTAGTAAGCTGTGCTTCGGCAAATATGGACAAAGCTTCTCCTGGAAATAACTGAACGCGTTTGAAAGTCTCCTATTATTGTAAGTCATTTATTTATCAAGTTGGACGCTTGGGCGATGCAGTCGTAACATCTTTTAATAATTTGATCGCATTGTTTTTACCCAAAGCCCGCAAATCATTTGTGCTAAAAAAAAATTTCATTGCTAAAACGTTCAGATCTTAAATCTTGCACTTTCATTCGCTTGGTTCTCACTGAAGCATTATAAAAATTAACTTTTGGTCTATCTACTTCAACATTTTTTGAGAAAAGTTAATAATTTGGGAAACCTATTGAAGACTGTAACCAAATAGAATTTTTAAGTAAAAATCAATCTTTTATTCGACATGAATCTGGTAATTTTTTTTTCATATCAGTTATAAAATGTTATAACTTCTTATGTATAATGAAGGTTTCAGATAATAGACAACTAATCTGTTTATATGAATAAGTTTTTAAATATTGCACCATATCTTTCCTTTTTTTTTTCATTATATTTATTAAATTTTTCAAATAAAAATTGATGAATCAAAAATACATTTGTGAATTTTGACTTTTTAATAATTAAATTAAAGTGAACTAAATTTAACTCAAATTAAATTAATTTATACTAAAAGTAAATGGTAAAATGTATCATGAATTAAAAAGAATTATGTAATATAAAATTGTATGTGTGTAATTCTTATGCAATTTAAATTCATTTTCGGTTAAATAAATGTTATACAAACATATTGTTTGTATTTTTTATTAGATCTTATAATAGTTCGCATTATTAAATGGTACATACAAAAATAGAAGCAAAAATGAGCAATTTTTTTATGTACTTAAAGTATACTTTTTTAAGCTTTCGTAATTTACTAAAAATGAAGATCGAAAGAACGCGGAAGTAAACTAAATCTATTTTTTCATATAAAATTATCAAAACTCTTGATTTTTTTCTAATTAAATGAAGTATTAGTTGTAAATACAATATTCAACAGTTCGATAGCTGATCTGATGCTTAAGATTCCATGTTAATTTCAAAATAATATATGCAAAGCCTATATACTTACAAAAAAAACTTTTAGGTAATCAAAAGTTGTAAAAAAACGTGAGTGAAAAATAAAGATATAGATTTTGTTGCATTAGTATTGTCTAAAATTATCCCCATTGAATTTTAAAACCTGTTATTTATTCTCTAAGTACTTATCTACTGATTTGTAATAGAGTCATGATAAAATGTTAGATTTTATTTTTTTGATTTTTGTCATCTTATGATATTACTGCGTCCTGTGTGTACTGGCCTGATATCATACATTTAAATTTTAATGTTAAAATGATTCTTTTATAATATAGTCACTAGATACTTTGGCTAAATATCAAATAAAAATTTTTGAATAATTAACAATTATCATTTTTAGTAGTGTATATGAGTTTACACCATTTACATTTTTAAGTTTTAATATTAATATTTAATATTAAAATTACCCCGAATAAATATGCTTTATAATATAAATTATATTATAATAATGTATTTTTTTCTCTAAATAGCTCCAAGAGAATAGTCTTTTTCTTTTTCCTCGCCCTTATCCCATCTACTTAAAAAGTTCAACTTTAATATCATTTTCTCAAATGACATTAAATTAAATATTCTGTGTTAATGCTGTTTTTTATTTAAATGTGCAGTAGCTATTGTTTACATGATTAATTCAATTTCATTTTGATCTTACAATACATTTATTTTGTTAACATTAATTTCAAAGTATTTTAAGTATTTTACCTGTTTGAATGTGAAGATTCCTAGTAAACATATTTACATAGTCGCCCTATATGTCTCATCGACATGTAGGGTGTTCCTTGACGTTGTTCTTCTAGTTATTAGCATATACTTTATTAAGTATCATATTTTCATTTACTGTTAGTCCCATTTGTGGATATATTTTATTAATTATTTTGTTTTTTTCTGTATATCATGCTTGAATCTTCTAGAATGATAATATCATCTGCATAAGCAAGCATAGAATGGGATCCTATTACTTCCATTTCTTTGGTACCTTGAATATCTCTCACCACTTTTTTTATCGTTTAATTATATAGCATTGTAGATATTTCATTACCCAACCTTAGATCAGCATTACATTCAAATTTTGTGAATAAATCTTCTAAAAAACATATTTTGCAACTAATACTTTCTTAATGTTCTCTTCTAAACTATTGTCTAAACGTATATAAGAGCGCCCATATGCATGTACATTCGCGTACTAACTTATGCATGTGAGATATAGTCTAATACTCAGAGGATAAAGAAAAATTACAGAGCTTAAAAGAAAAATATATGAACCCGTCTACAATAAAGGAATGGAAAGATTTCAAATGAGGTCTAATAAATACCTATAACAATTATACAATAAGCCAAATGTACAAAAATGATTGGTTAGAAAGTGATTAGAATAGACAAGAAATGTATGTTAATCAGAATACTTCTTTATTAAGAGAGTAATGAAAAAGAATCAAACGAGAAAATGATTAAGAGGAGAACCTTGACTAAGATTGATGGTACGACGCAGTAGAAAAGGATCAAAAGAAAATTAGTGTTTCTTTAGATATAACAATGGTGCTAGATTGACAGAAGTGGAAGATCATAATAGAAGCGACCATAGACTAATAGACTGAGCCCCGTAATTCGTGTTACCTTTGCAGTCGTCACCCTTTGTGATGCCTATATTATTTTTTTTTGTGTGATTCACATCACTCATCTCACGTTTCATTATTATTACGAGACTATTTTATTTTATTAAAATACTATTTTAGTTTCAGTCTTATTAAAAGAAACTTCAGACAATACTTTTATTTTAGTTCTTTATTTGTACAAATTTATAAAAATTAGATCATTATATTTTTATAATTTATTTCGTACATTTATCACTTTAATACAAGAAAAACAATTTTTCTAGAGATTTTTCAAGAGACAAATAAATTGTTACATCAATCAAAATTAAATTTCCATGATGTATATAGGAAGAGCTATTTAAGATTATTTTTAAGCCCTGAACTAAGAAAATGCTTGTTAAATAACTTCTGAAGTACTAGTCGTAATAAAAAAAATTATTGTTATTCCGACATTTTCTTAATTAGATCATTTCATACTTTATAGGCCAGTTAAATATATATGTTGGCATTTGGAAAATTGATTTGAGACCCTTATAAGGTATAAGGGATGTTACATAAAAACCTTTCAAGTCTGATTAATTAAGAAATATATACTTAAAAAAAACCAAATGAAAAATTCTCAATAATATCTTTATTTTTAGCTTTGATACGAAGCTGAGAAGGTATTGGTTTTACTAAGATGTGTTTATTTTTTTATTTTTTGTCTGTTACCACTTTTTCTCAGCTCTCACCAAACGGATTTCTTTCAACGATACGTCAAAAGGTCATAAATGGTATCTAGTCAAAGATATTACCCTCAAAAATTAAAAAAATTTCCCTCTTTTCCCGTAAATGAGGGAAACCTCCAAAAAACTTACAAATTTTTAAATCGCTCATTTTCGAAATGTTTTCAATATTTTTTATTTAAAACTGCTATAACTTTTTCATAAATGAACAAATCAATATAATTTTTTTTTTTATAGATGGTTGATGTGTTTACCTATCATTTGGTACTTTTTTTTATAAATCTGACCTTTTACCTGAATATAGGGGGATTTAAAATGACAACTTTTTCACAAAAAATTTACTTTACTCGAAGACATTACCCACAAAAATTAAAAAAAAAATTTTACAAAAAATTAACTTTTTCAACTTAACTTTTGAAAATGTTCCGGGAGGTCTGACACTTTTATATATATCTTAAATGAAAGGTAATATAATATACTTTAATTTAAAAAAAAAAAATTGACCTCTAGACTTATCTTCGTGGTGAAAATGGCTAACGAATGCTATTTTTGTGTGAAAATTCTCGATATTATTTTTAAAATTTTTAACTTTATTATGCTATAACTTTTTGAAAAATATATGGATCAATACAATTTTTTTATGAGAAATAATATTTTTTAATAATCCTTTTTTCATTCGACATACTTTATCATAATCAGGATATTAATAAGGAACTAGCAGATCATGTAGCTTTTGAAATAATACACCAATTTTTTAAAATTAAACACTATCTAAAGATTTGCATCGAAGCGTTTTTTTTTATAGTGATTTTAATCACTGTCAGATGTCATTATACTTGATCCAACTATCACCACTGTGCCGCGACCCCCCTTTGCTGAGTTTTTTTATTATTTATGTAGTTTATAATAAATGAATCACTCTGTATATAATTTATTTCAATAATTTGTATTAATATTTTAATATAGGTTAATTTATTTGTAGAATATTATATGTTGAAATAAATATATACACTTTACTTAATGGGTCATGTATGATTTATAATAAATTATGTTAATTAAACGAATTTAGCCAAAATTTACAAAAGCCATAGTCATCATTGAATTACATTATGTATTATTAACTAACACATGTATAAATATGTTTGATTTATTTTAGCTTCGATGCGAAGCTGAGAAGGTATTGGTTTTACTATGTTTTTTTTTTTTTTTTTGTGTCTGTTTCTACTTTTTCTCAGCTCTCACCGAACGGATTTCTTTCAACGATACGTCAAAAGATCATAAATTGTATCTAGTCGAAGACATTACTCTCAAAAATTAAAAAAATTTCTCTCGTTTCCCGTAAATGGGGGAAACCTCCAAAAAAATTACAAATTTAGAAACCGCTTATTTTCGAAATTTTTTCAATTTTTTTTACTAAAAACTGCTGCAACTTTTTCAAAAATGAACAAATCAATAAAAAAATTTTTTATAGATGGTTGATATCTTTACCTATCATTTGGTACTTTTTTTTTATAAATTTAACCCTTTACCTGCCCACAGGGGGGATTCCAAAATGACAATTTTTTTACAAAATATTAACTTTTTCATTTAACTTTTTAAATTGTTCCGGAAGGTCTGACACTTTTATATATATCTTAAACTAAAGTTAATGTAATGTGCTTTATTATGGAAAAAAAAAATTTGACCTCTGGATTTGTCTTCGTGGTGAAAATGGCTACCGAATGCTATTTTTGTTTAGAAATTCTCGATTTTATATTTTACATTTTTTACTTTAAAATGCTATAACTTTTTAAAAAATGTATAGATCAATACAATTTTTTCATGAAAAGTAGTATTTATATACATCATTCATTTGACATACTTTTTTTTTAAATCAGACCATTTTCCTATATGGGGGGGGGCTTCAAATCTAAAAAATACATATAGAAAATAGAAATTTTTCAACTTAACTTTTGAAAGTAATGTACTTTATTATAAAATAAAAAAATTTCGGACTTTATTTTATTTTCATGATGAAAATGGCTACCGAATACAATTTTTGTGTGAAAATTCTCGATTTTATTTTTTACATTTAGCTTCGATGTTTAACTTTATAATGCTATAACTTATTGAAAAGTGTATGGATCAACACAATTTTTTTATGCGAAATAATATTTTTTAATAATCCCTTTTTCATTCAGGATATTAATAAGGAAATAGCAGATTATGTAGCTTTGGGAATAATCCATCAATTTTTTAAAATTAAACACTATCTAAAGATTTGCCTGGAAGCGTTTTTATTGATAGTGATTTTAATTACTGTCAGATATCATTATAATTGATCCAACTATCACCACTGTGCCGCGACCCCTCTGTGCTGAGTTTTTTTATTTTTATTTTATTCTATATAGTCAGATAAGTTTATTAACTTTAATATGAAATATTAATCATATTAATCCTAATCATCGAAAATCATGGATAACAGTGCTTTAAATCCAAAAAAATGTTAACGTTTAATTAAAATTTTTCCTAAAAATAAATTTTGTTGTAAATATATATTTTAGCTAAAATACTTGATTTTCAATTAAAAACCAAGATTATTTTCATTCACTGGATAATTATAATCTGCTTATAATTGTTCATATTCTAAATATTTTGATGGCATAATTTGAATTTCTAGTTGTAATTAAAAATCTTAATATTCGATTAAGAAACAATTATAGGAAAATAATCATTTTTTCGTATGATTTCTCTTAACAATTATTATAAAAAATTTTTCAAAACCACCATAAAACTTTCTTTTAAGTCTATTTTTCTTTGCATTTATCAAAAAATGTTTAAATATTTTTAGCAGTGGTTGTGAGTTTAAAAATAGATATACTGACATTTATCTTGATATTAATTTATATGTTCCTTACTAAGTATTTTGTAGTTCCTTGGTATTTAGATTATTTCAAACGTGTAGTTTAAAGTTATTTTAATGATGTTAGACAATCAAAGCTGAATTGAAAACATCTGAGTTTCAATTACTGTGTTTGATAGAGCTTAGCAAATAACACATAATAAACAATATTATTAACTTGATCTTCATTAATCATTTCATAAACACATCGACACGACTTCTTAAAAATATTATTTTTAAACAACAAATTTATTTAAAATATACTAATTACTTAAAGAAACCCAGAAGGCTGGGATCGTGGCATAGTAGAGACTCGGCATAGTTCATAAAAGTAATTTTTAATCAATCACTTACAAACAAATTTTATGATTGAATACAGTAGCAATCTACACCAAGAATACTATTCCAGTAGTCAACATTTTTTCAAAACATAGAACATTATATAATTATATAATGTTAAATTAAAGATTATAATCTTTAATTTAAAATATATTTAAAGTTTGTAGGTTTTCTGGAACATTTTGATAGTTATGTTGAAAAAGTTAATTATTAATGCAAACATTTTTTAAACTCTCATCCATGGTTGGACAATGAACAGAATTCAAATAAAATATGTCATACTAACGAAAATTAACTGGAATATAAAAACATTTGTTTTATTTTATATATTTTTTGAATAGTTATAGTGGTTTAGAGTCAAGTAATTGAAAAATATATTGAAATTTGCCGTTTTAAATATAGTAATTTTTTTGATAATTTGCCTAATTTACTGGAGGACAAATAATTTTTTTTTTAAGATTGAGTTTTAATTTTTGAGAATAATGTCTTTAAGTAATTATAATTTGTGATATTTTGATGTATTGATGAGCAAACGGTCTAATGAGAACTGATTATTTTTGATAATAGATACTAAAATAATATTAAAGTAAAATTAATACCCCTCATTAAAGATAACAAATTTGATTAACTCTATAAAAATTTTATTTTTAATTAACTACTTAAAATGTTTGTATAAGTATTTAACATAATCGAAAAATAAAAAAGTATGTAAAACTTAGTGTGGCAATAATTCACTGTTAACTTCTTAAAAATATAATTATATATTTGAATTAATTAATTAATTATGAGTTTTTATAACGTTTATATAAATGCGAGACTTAAAAACATAACTATTTCAGCATAGTATGGCCATCGAATTTTTATATCCATTATAATAATAATGTAAATTATCTACCATACAAATGCCGGTTAATTCTGCAAAATGTCACGGCAATCATTTTTTTAACTTTTATGAGAATCGTTTTAAAAAAAAAGTTTATTATATATTTCAAGTGCGACTTCATATATCTTGACTACATTAAATTATTTCTCTTAAATTTCAATTAAAGAAACAATAATCTAATTTCACTTGACAAACTTCATTAATAGAACATTTTGCATTATTACTCTTAAAATAAATTCTACAAAAAATATACTTATTATTACAATATACTAGGATCAATAATAGCTAAAATGTATGATTATTTATATGTTGAAATAAATAACTACCAATAAAATACTATTAAATATAAATAAATAGGTATTTCTAATTAGTATGTGAAAAGATCACAAAGAGTATCGTCAAACATAAAATATTTGTTTTAGGTTACCCTAAGGACATGCGTATTCCGTTATCTGGAAAATATATTTGGGTTAGTAGCGCTTAACTTCCTTCAGTACTTTCTTGACCACGTGTATTTACGGTTTCGCATTTATAAGTTGACTCTTTCGCATTTTCGAATCGTTCGTTCGTAAATTTATTTTTTATGACAAATTATTAAAATATTTACATTAAGAACCTTAATCTAATTTATATATATTTTTTATGAAATTATAATAGTTATTTAATTAATAAAAATAATTGGAATTCAATTTACTAATATTAATTATTTAAGTATTTAATGGCAAGTATTTTTATTTTATTGTGAATATAGTTAATACAAAATAAATACTCTTTTACTGTCTACAGAATTTAGGTAACTCTGTATAAAATATTCACGTTATTTACAAATCAAGCTTCAGATTTTTTCATCACATCTAGTTTTTAAGATAATATTAACTATTAATTAAGTGTTAATTGCCGTTAAACTTAATTTAAAGGTTCATAAAATCTGTTAAACTAGGCGGAAAAGCTTCATATTTTTCAAAACTTTTTTTAAAAAATTATCAATTTATATTATAAAAGTTAAAAAAAAATAATCATCAGTTTTTTCTGATTAATTAATTGTTTGATTAACGCTTAATCAATAGTTAATATTATCTTGAAAACTCGATGTGATAAAAAAAATCTGTAGTCAGATTTGAAATCAACGTCAAAATTTTATTGAATTCACCTAAATAATGTAGATAACAGAAAAGTTTTGATTGTTTATTGTCATTTGTTGTAGGTTCATCAGCTTTTTAAAACTTTGATTATATATATATATATTATATGTAATTAAACAGTAAAATTTATTTTAAATATATAAAAAAAGTTTGAAAAGTTATAGCTTTGTATATTTTTTCTTTGTTGAAAAAACTGAAAATATGTGAATATTTGAACAAAAGTTCAAATATTTTCCATAACAAAAATATATCCTAAGAAGTACTATAATAATTATTCTTAATCAATTTCCAATTTATGAAAAGTTAAATTTTTATGAGAATACAACGTTTTTGATTTCTTTGAATCTTTATTTCATTTTTTTATACTGATAAATTCATTGTATAAATGTTTTTATTAATTAAATAATAAAACACTTGAAAAGTTTTTTTTTTCAACAGATATTTCCATCATATTTTCTGTTCACAGATAACAATATTTTTTTCTTTTAAAGCTCCTTGAATTTTATCGAAACAGAAAATGATTTAAACTTAAAACAAATAAACTTAATATTCATGATCTTAAATGTTCTCACAAATTTTATATTTAAAATAATTTTTTTTGTTTATGTTTTCAATTAAGTTTTGAGCCACTTGAGAATATTTACAAATGTGATAACTTAAAAGTTTTGTTAAATAGTAAGCAAGGTATAAATTTCAAGAACTCATAAAAACGTCGTGTATAGTGTAGTTTTCGATAACATTGGAAAATTGAAAACGTTCCAAAACATCTATCTCCATTTGAGTACTTTTAAAGTTCGTTATACGTGTTTAGCACCCTTTAGATGTCCTTTATACATCTTGTCCGACCTGAGTACTTATTACTTATATGATTCCATAAATATCATGAATTTTGTTAAAGGTACTTCAACTTAACAGAAACAACATTATTTCACTAAAATTGAAATATCCCATATCTATGAAAGTGATACACTTTCAAATAAATTTTGATGTTTCAAAACATTATAATGATATATACACTATATAATATTAACTTTTTTCATGAAATAACTTTGCTTGGATAACTTGATTTATAGAATTTATTGCAAATTAAATAACACGAATTGATTGTAATGAATACTTACGCTATATGGTCAAACATATTAGTAAACATGAATATGTTTATATGAAATATTTTCTTTATTGTAATGAATAAAGGAAAGTCTAATAAAATATATAACTTATATATTTTTATGGTTTGAAGTAGTTTAATTTAAAATATTCTTATAAACTAACATTTTATCGAATTAATATTATAAATATGATTACAATTGTATTAAATATAAATTTAAACTGAGCTGTTAAGTGCTGAAACAAATTATTTATAACAAGTTTTTATTATGTATTTTGGAAAATATTCATTTTCATCTTCTCAAGGTTTTAAGACGAACGATATTTTAATTTATTATGAGATAAATTTTGTCTGCGATATTATCTTTAAATTATATGTGTTTTTGGCTTGAAATTTTATAGAAATGAGTGAGAATATTTAAGAATATATAAATTTATATAACGATACTGAAAATAAAACGTCTAGAATTTAGATTTTAAATAAAATAGACTTAACTGTAACTTTTCAAAAAAAAAAAAATACATACCGACTTAATTTAAAATTTAAGTATTTTATACTTAAATATAATATAAATATTTTATTTATTTTTAGAAGTCTTAATAAATCGTCATTCAATGTCAAACCGTGATTTTGTATTGTTGTCAAACAAAAAAAATATTTACTGATATAAAAACAAAACACATGTCGGTAAATGAATTATGAGTATTGAACGTGAATCATAGTTGTAAAATGAAAAATCGCCACTTTTATTTCCTCCTTGGTAGTGTAATACGTGACTGACGTAGGATCTATCTCGGTTTTATGAATATTAAATAAAAAATATCTTGCACTGTTAAAAAAACTGAACAATAGCAAATAATGAAGAGGTTTTGGATTATTGTTACTTTATTGTGTTTCATTTCACCACCAAGTACTGCAATGCTTCTACAAAAAACTACAAAATATCAGGGTAAGTAAATCAAATTTTATTTTTTGTTTTTAATTAACTTCAACGTAAATCGTAAAAATAAATTTATCAAATTTAATTATTATTTTAGATCAGTATTTAGTGTAAATAGAAAATAACTTGACAAATTGAAACTATATAATAATTGAATTTTTGTAGAACAGAAATCGTGTAATCAACTATAAAATTTAAAACAGAGTTGAAAAAAAATATTTCCATATCATAATAAACTTTATTTAATCTCCATGCTAGTAAAATATTATGTGGATTTGAATTAATTTTGTTGAATAATAAAAATAATAGATCATTCTACTCTCTTGAAGTTAAAAAAAAAATTATAGATTAATGAAGATATTATAATTATATTATGATTATATTATAATCATAAGCAATTATTTCCATTAAAGAAAATATTAATAAAAATCAATAACCTATAAAACGATCTAAGTTTTATAATAATTTAAATTAATTTCTAATGGATTATGTCTTTGGTAAAAATTATTATTTTTTAACACGGCATTTTAGTTAGGCAATTTAGCTACTTTGATGTTATATGTTTTTATTATGTATGTACTTAATTAAAATTGACCGGTAATATTTTATCCTGATAAATTTAACGGAAAGCTTTGATCTATATATATAAATAGCATAATGTATATACTGGATTTTAATACATCTAAAAATATAGTAGAAGGATTATCAAACAAAAATTATTAAAAAATAAAGGTAACAGGTATGACATATCCTTTTATTATTTTTATTTTCACAATAAATGGGTTGTGCTAGTTGACGTATATTTCAGTACATCAAAATGTATCATGAAGGATTATCTTATCATTTATAATAAAACACTAGAAACTAGTTTATTATATAAATTGTTAGATGCGTTGAATTTATCATCATAGTGGCTACTTTATCATTACATAAAGTTTTTGTTTTACCTGTATAAAAAATAGGTACTACACTACATTTTATTTTTTTAATACATAAAAAAATGTATGTTAACAAATAAAAATATTATGAAAAACAGTATCCATGGTGTATACTTAAGGAAATGAATAAGGAAATTATTCTCAGTGGCCAACAAATTCATACAATATAAATGATACTATTTTAATCGAAATTCAAATGTGCATTGTTTATACATAAATAAAGAGTAATGATTTTATTAGTTTTAAAAAAATTGTATAAATTAATTTTTTTTTTTCGTTGATGAATGAGATTTTCTTGAATTTCGTATATAATTTTAAAAAATAAAAAAAAAATATATAAATACAATTTCTTTCATTCTAATAAACAAAAACATTTCGATAAATTAAACTCTTTATAAACAAATAATGCATCAATATTATTTTTAAGATGTTCAAATGTCAAAATGATAAATTTATCTTATCTTATTTTAAAATAAATGGATATTTTTTATACAAATTTTTCAGCTTTTATACAAAATTTTACTGCAAATGTATACAGAAATATTTAAATTGATAATTATTTATTGATAATATGTTTTCCCTTTGGTTGGAAAATAATAATAAGTACGTGAATTTTTAACTTGCACCAGATTCAGATTTTTTTAAGATATAGCAAAAACTTCACACATTAAGATGTTTTAAGCAAGCAAGCATACCGAATCAATAAAGAGTATTCAATTATTCTCCAAACTTACGTATCTAAAATATTATTTGTATAACATTTGTTTGAGTAAGTTACTTATTCAGAGGGTGTGACTGTTGTTTCAAGTGATATAAGTTGTAAAAGTAGATTTATCCCAACTACAGTACCGATTGCTAACGATTTTACATGCGACGTTTAGTATACATATTGTTTTTATTTGCATTTTCTTGTTATATAAATTGCTTTAGTACAAATGTATGTAATACAAGTTTAATATTTCACATTCTCCAAAAACTTTCATGAAAACAGCAAAATTTAATGTCAATAGGTTAAATTTTTCGGCATATAATCTGAAATATATGAATAAAAGTAATTATTATTAGCATTTAAATAATTATAATTGGTTAATATCACAAGTTAAATATGTATTGATTATTAATTATCTTTTACATCGTCACTAGGACATATTTAGAAATATCAATTTTTCTCAAATATCTAAACTTTAATATAAAACATAAAGATATAATGGTTGTAGAGTGACAGAACCAACAACGTTAAGATAATACTAGTATCTTAGCTGCTAAAGTATAACCTGAATATATGAAATATATCTATTTCTAATTTTCTACGTGATAATTAAAATTGCATAGAATACAGAACAAATCCTTCGATCAGGTAAAGAGATTCAGATTAATGAGTAAGAGTGCCTAAATTTGAAGAGTCTTAACTACAATGAAGTATAAAAGAAACATTTTTTTTAGATACATACTAGACTTATGACTATTTTAGTTCCTTGCCTTGCAAATTCATACTACTAAAATTCAGTTACGCCTTAAGTGTCATAACTTCATTGAGTCATAGACATACAAATAAGCAAGTTTTAAAATGATTAGTGATTAAAATTAATTTTGGAATATTTAATGAAAGTTTGTTGTTAGTTTTATTTCAACACTTAAATATAAAATCTGAGAATTTATATATTAACTTAGTTTTGTATTTATTTAGCTTATATATTTATTTATCTTTATACATACATAGATATATTAAGTTACAGTAGTTATATTAAATAACATTTTTATTAAGAATAGTTTTTTTTTAGAACTAACAAATTGGAGAGCAAAAATTATTGAAAATATGTTTAGTTATTATACCATTTAATTTTCGTCTTAATAATAGTAAATTTTCAAATTCATTAACTTTTGTGTGATTTTCAAGTCAATTTCAATAATAGTTACAGTAGTGTAATGTTAATACATTGCTTAAGAAGTGTAGACATTCATTATATATATAGGGGAGGACTTGTGGTTTCATTAACATTACTCAAATTACTATTTCAGATAAAATGTTGACCTATTTAAATACATATATCTAGATTAATGTTTCTAAATAAGTTTAAATTATAATTTAAATTTACTTGTTTATAGACATTCCATATTTTTCTTTTTAACATGTAACACTAAAATTTCAAAATATTGAAATTTTACTGGTGAATAAACCGTGTTTTAAATTTTACCGATTGAATTAAATTTTCATACAATAATTATGTAGGAAATTATTTAGGTCAAATATCATTATTGTTCCGGAAGACTTGATGATTTGAAGAAGTATATTATAGTCAATCACAGTATTAGTCTTATTTTATCATAGTCAAAATAATAATATATTCTTCCAATTTATTTTTATAGGTTATGAGATGTAAAAATAATTTTTATAATAAACATTAAGACAATAACTAATAACAAACAAAACAAGTGATGAACGATGGAAAATCAGTGCATAGTTGTTTAGGATACATTATTATCATAGTTCGCATGTCCGCCTTTATAAACGTGTATTAGCTATATGTCAATTTACAACAAAGCACATTCTAAATTATAAAACATATAATAATATATGATATATTTTAAGAAAATAAATTAGTGAATGTCAAAATGATGTATAACTGTTGTAATTCTAAAAAAATATTAAAGGATTAAATGCTGAATAGCATTCACTTATTTCATATTCTATTATTAAATGATATTTATTATTTAAGGTGCAGTTAAAAGTTAAAAACATCACTAAGGAAAGATATGAATACCTAATCTCCCTCCAGGGACGCAGTCACGATTTTATTTCGAGGATGTCTTAATTAAAACGTTTTTCTCTACATGTNTAAGACAATAACTAATAACAAACAAAACAAGTGATGAACGATGGAAAATCAGTGCATAGTTGTTTAGGATACATTATTATCATAGTTCGCATGTCCGCCTTTATAAACGTGTATTAGCTATATGTCAATTTACAACAAAGCACATTCTAAATTATAAAACATATAATAATATATGATATATTTTAAGAAAATAAATTAGTGAATGTCAAAATGATGTATAACTGTTGTAATTCTAAAAAAATATTAAAGGATTAAATGCTGAATAGCATTCACTTATTTGATATTCTATTATTAAATGATATTTATTATTTAAGGTGCAGTTAAAAGTTAAAAACATCACTAAGGAAAGATATAAATACCTAATCTCCCTCCAGGGACGCAGTCACGTTTTTATTTCGAGGATGTCTTAATTAAAACGTTTTTCTCTACATGTAATACTCTACTTAAATCTTAAAGGCTAGAGAAGTTTACATATAAGTAGTGGGGTAACATCGCCATAATAATTTTTTTTAGAACATCATCAGAAATGGTTTTGAGGTTATTCTCAAAAGACAAGGATATTCTATTTAAATTGATGTTATTATATTATATTACATATCATTATAAATGATGATAAATTATTATAAATGTCACTTCCAAACTATATTTAGTTGGATTCAGATAATAAAATCAAAAGAAGATAGTCATATAGTATAATTAAAATAAAAATGTATCCAATTTTATGTTTCTTAGCTTACAAAAACATAAAAGTTATATTTAGAACAAATCAAATTTGTAATTGATGATGGCTAAATTAAACTCAATTTACAATAATCATATCAATTTTTTTTCGGCAATTTTTCAATAACATTTACTTAAACATTTTTTTATGAGACTTATAATTTTTAATTGTTGAACAACATATGACAAAATAAGAAATGCAAGAATAATATGAAGCTATACAGAGTGAATTTTTTAAAGTTAGCAAATCCATTCCTCTGAAAATAATAATTTTTTAATGAATACTGTTTAGTTACGTATGTATTTGCATTTAATTGTTTCATAATATTTTTGATGTTCAATCGTTATATCTTATAGGGTTTCAACTTTATTTAAGCTTCGATACAAAGCTAATATTGTATTAATTTTACCAAAATGTATTTATGCTTTGTATCTATCACTACATTTCTTAGCTCTTACTGCACTGGTTTTTTCAAAGATACGTCAAAAGATCATGAATGATATCCAGTTGGAGACATTATCTTTAGAAACTGAAATTTTCACTCGTTTTTCGTAAATGGAAATAATCCACGCACAAATAATGACTTTTTAAATCGGTAAAATAAATTCAATTTCGTTAAAATTTTTTTTTAAATAACTTTTGAAAATTTTATTGAAATATTTAAATTTTCAAACATATCTTAAATTAAAGATCACAAACTACAAACAAGAAAAAAAAATTTGTCCGACACATTATTTTATATATGTAAACGGCCCCTGAAGTCAGGGTCCACTCCAATTTGTAAGTAGATCTTTCGGAATTCTTATCTTTCCACTCTAATTTTGCTTATTTATAATACAAAATATTAGTTTAACGTGATAAAGTTATTAAAATTAATAGACAAATTCTATCATTTTAGTTTACAGTGTAAAAATATAATTATTTATTAAGAATTGATAACTTGTGGCTAAAATTATTTAAAATTAAAAATATTCTTATACATTAATATAAAATTATAAAATAAAAAATAATAGCCAAAAATAGTCATAAAGCCACAAAAAATTACTAAAAAGTCGCAGATGTATATTTTGGAAAAAATATTTTCATTATTAACAAAGCTAAACACATACTTAAAAAATATATTAACAACAAAAATATATATATATAAAAAAAAAATGCATTGGTTAGTTTCGTTTTTAAACTTTATAAGGTAAATATTGAGTTTTAAAAATGACTTCATAATATTTTCGGTTTCTATTATTATTAACCTAACAGATTCTTAAAAAAAATACAGTAAAATTTAATTAATTTTCTAGATATGATAAAAATTTCGTTTGCTAGTAATGGTATATATAATTTATACACTATTTAAAAGCTTAAAATTGTCTGGAAATATTTAACAAGATAATATAAGCTTTTCGGTGTTATTGGAAATATATTTTATATTTTCAACGTCAGAGTTGATAAATAATTTTGTTATTTACGTTGAATATAATATTGGATAACCAAAGCTATTTATTTGCTAAGAAATTTACCAGGAAACTGTTCATTTATCAAGTTTATTGAATGTAACATAAGTACTTGTCTTCTTTTAAGTTATTATACTTGACGTTTTTATACATGTATTATCGTAACATTATTATTAATTAAATTTACAGTAGAACAATAATTTTTCTTAAATTCGAGGATAATAACTATAAATTGGTTTTATATTTAATTATAAGATGAGTCTTAAATTTAAAGAACTAAAGTTATTTAATTTTTATAAATAAAAAAAAATATTTTTCTGAAATTTTCTTTATATCAATAATTTTTAAAATTAGAAACTACAATGGAAATAATTAATTTTATAAAAGTATTTATTTACAATAATCATCTGGCATTTATTTTCATACCAAAATTAAAATATATTTTTAATAATTAATATAATTTAACTCTTATATATAAATGAGTATAAGTTTGACTAATCATTTTGTTTAAAATATGACGGATTAACCAAATTTATAATCATTGTTTTTGATTAAATTAGTTGAATGATAAACTAAGTTCTTTTAAATTACATTGTAATAGAATGAGTTAACCGAAAAAGAGTGGTAACTGATGTTGTTATTTTAATCTAAGAGTCATAAAAAATCCTTTATTTATAGTTTTTGAAGTGTACATTTCCAGAATGTTTTTGGTGTACTTAGGAAGAACTACTAAAACATTTAAAAAAAAAGTTTAGTTACTAAAAGATATCTGTAAAGTATAAGGTGTTATACTAATACCTTACAAAAATAAATTCGACCCGATATGAAAGTTCCCTAAATATTTACTGGCAACCTGAATTTTAAAAAAAAAAATGAAATATTAAATATTTTTCTCAAATTATTATTTAGTTTAAATTATTTTAGAAAGAAAACGATGATAAGATTTTTAGGAAAATGATAGATATGGGAAAATAATTATCGCACGTAAACCTTAAGAGTAATAAAAACTTTATCAAATATTTTCTAAAGAGTTGTAGTTTTTACTTTTAATTGTTTGTTTATTTAAGTTTTATAAGATATTTTACTTACAATTAAAATTTGACGGGGATCATTATTTTTTCATCTAACCTATAAATTTTATATTAACAATATATATATATTATAACAATATATTTACTTCTATCTCATAGTAGGCAAAATAATTGATCAGTTAATAATATCAATTCAAATAATGTTTTATTGGTGTACTCTTTACTTATCATTGTTAAAATTAGACGCCCAAGATAGCTAATGAGCACATAATCTTGTGATAGTGCTATAATTCATAAATAATTAAAATTTTCATTTATCGTATTATATTATCTATATTGATAAACTGATAACTCAAGCTACTTATTAAAAATTATCCTTATGAATACTACAACTTAAATGTTATATAATATCAATAACTTGCGGAAATTTTGGCTTTAGTGATTTTTTTTCCATAATAGATAAATTGTTCTTTTTTCAGTGGATTTTTCAATGAATTACATTTAAAGAACTCTTTTGTAAAAATAGAGAATTTTTTACTTTGATGGCCAATTTCAAATAGTAGAACAATTTAATTTTATATAGGTTATAAGTTGTCAGACGTTCCGAAATATTTTCAAAAATTAAGTTCAACACTTTTTTTTATATGAGTAATTGGCCTCTTTCACATTTCCTGTAACTTAGGGTTTTCATTAGGTTTTAATAAAAAAATACCAAAAGAAAGTTTTTTTTGTTTGTATTGTTCATATAAGTATCATTAGGATTAGTGTTTTTAATAAAATTTATAGTAGTTTTAAAATGCAGAAAAAAATTGTTCACATTCAACTAAATTGAAATCAGGTTCTTTTGGCTTAAAGATCAACAAAATCGGTCCTGTTAGAGCTAGGAATTTTCATGTACATATACAAACAAATAAAACATGTCGTGGTAAAACTTATATCTTCACAGTTTCGTATCAAATTTAAAAATTAAATAATTTGTTTTAACTTAGATAAACAAGTATAATTTTACATAAACTTTATCCAAATGTTTTAATTTTGCTTTGAATTTTTGATTTATTACTCATTTATTTTACTAGAAATGGTAGAATGGTTAAAATTGTACCAATATATTATAAAATAAACAAATCTGTCATTACTTAAAATACTATTTTATTTTCAATTGCAATTGTATTTAGTTTCTCAGAATTTATTGAAATTATTTACTTATAATATAGTCATTATATAATTTATTCGAGAAGTAGGAAAGGATAAAACCTACACGGCATAACGGAAATAACATTGAAAAGATAAAATATTGAGGAAATGGTAAAATGTTTTCTTTTTTATAATTATCCCGTCCTCGGATAAAAACTGAACGTACCACAGCAAGAATAACTAACAGGAAAAAATCATTAGTGGCAGAAAAAGTGCAAATGATACGTCAATACATAACAAATAGAATAAAATATAAAAAGTTTACTTTTTATTATAAAATGATAATGAAATTATACCATTAGATCTTAACGATGTAGTTGTCTGTTAACCAACATATGCTACCGTTTTACAAATTTGCAAAAAACTAAATGATTCTTTATGATGTTCATTTAATAGTAAAACGATTGATAGGAAAACGTTTATAATAATGATATTGCAAAACCACTTCAACTGTGAATGACAAACATTAATCAAAATGACGTCAGATACAAACAAAAAAAATCTGTATAGGACTATAATATTATATTACAGTTTATCGAATGTAGTTGACGCGTCCTATAGATAATGGTAAAGGATCTAAAGAAAAGCATATCATTTGTTCATATATGTGATTTTATATGGGTGCATTAAGTTTTAATGCAAAACGTAAAGCATGTTAAAGAAACCGATTTTCGCGGTCGTTTTAGTGCGCTGGTGGTTTTTGCTTGTTAAGCTCGACCACAGAGACTACATAAACTGTCAGAGTTTGAAGAAAAACCACAGTGACCATATATTATTTTTATCAGGTATATGGACGATGTAGTTGGATGACTTTCTATAGTGTTGAACCTACAAGTAATTAATTATAGCGCTGTCATCTCATCGCTTCGGACATTTGCTATATAAATATCCATATCTCTTTCGGTAGGATGTCGAAATCCTACAGATTTGTGGTTTTGGCATTTGAAACTATGTTACAAAAGATGTCATATAAATAAATGACACAATTATTACTTTGTTGATTAAAAATAGCCAGTCTAAATGTAAGCCGATTAGATAAAATAAGAAAGTATTTGGGTAATAGTTTTATTGATTAGTTAAAAATAATCTTATTTCACAGCAAAACTTTTTATAAGCAATTGTAAAATGATTTT
>NW_026099575.1:31740307-31833104 GCF_025091365.1 Daktulosphaira vitifoliae
AAATTAAACACTATCTACAGATTTGCATCGAAGCGTTTCTTATGATAGTGATTTTAATCACTGTCAGATTAAATCTATACTGAACCCAACTATGCAATGTCTCCACTATGCCGCGACCCCACTGTGCTACCGTTTTTTAATTGTTAATAACGTTTTATCAAAATAAGATGTAAATAAATATTTTTTAAAATTTATGGTAAAATGGATAATTTTGTTGTAAATATAATAAAAATAAATGTATTAATATTATTTAATAATGTGTCAACACTTTCATCAAATTCTACTTTTCAAAATCTATAAAATTATGGATACAGCGTGATATATTCTAACACTAATTAAGTGGTACTATTTGAAAATTGGAATTTACGTTTTTAATTTTTAAAAATAGTTCTAATATTGTTAACATTAAAAAATACTACTTAGAAAACGGTAGAAAGGAATTTTTATTTGTAGATTACAGTGTAAGAGAACTAAAAAGCAATATTTACTATAAAATGATAGATTCCAAAAAATATCCAACATCAAAGTCATATCAAAAATCAATGTTGCTACTAAAAAAAATACTATTTAATTAAATATTTTCTACAAATATTTAAATACTAATAAAACAACTTAAAAAAATTTATATTTTTAGCATTTTGTTCTACATTTTATTTATAACTTATAATACACAAAGAAAACTTTTAATGTTATGATTAGTAGCGTATCCTAGTATTTTAAGTTGCTGCTATATAGATACTTAATTTATTTAGAGACTACTTTTTATTTTTTGATAATTTTTATCAACCACAATTTTATATTTATAATCTTAAAATATTGGTTGGTTTAATCTATAGATTAAATAACAGTGCTCCTTTCCCCTTTGATACTCCTCTAATCATGGTCTATTTTTTATTACACATTAAACTCTATTAGTCTTTAATTTATTATATTGGTAAAACGTAATTAGAAGAAAAATCAAATATTCTGCAAAAAATTAATTGAAATCGATATTGCGTATTTTCTTTTTAATTACTGTTATTTTATTTATAAAAGCTCAAATTTTCTCTAAATATAATTTTGAAATATTAAAAAAATTAAACTATGATAAGCGATGTAATTTTGGTAAGCTATAAAATTATAGAATTTATTGAAAGCTTATTGAAGATATTAAATAAGATAACTAATTTTAATTTCTTGGTTTTTCATAAACTTTATTAGACAGCACATAGTCTGACTTATGAATTCCATAAATTGAGTACCAAGGCAGATTTCTGAATATGTTATGTGTTAAGTTTATAAATTACGGAATTTATGCAAATTTATGTTTGACAGTTAATTATTTGTCGAGGTATCTGTTACAGATGTTCAAGGTTAATATTAATTTAATATTGTTTTGTCTACTGTACATTTAAATTAGTAATATAAAGCAAACATTATTTTAATTAAGTAATAGACAAAGGAGATCGCCCAGTCAACATTATTTTTAAATATTCTATCTCTGAAGGTAAAGAAATCTAATAGTACATTTTTTATTATACTTATATCTGAAAAATATTGAAGGTATGCTTTCAAATTCTGAACATAATATTCAAAACTTTAGTTACACTAAAATTTATCTTATTATTCAAATAATTTATGCTCAAATACCTGAAATAATTTTCGAATATACAAATATTAGTTTAACATAATCGATCAACATAGTGACGCGTATTTATATTGATTTGATGATTAAACTTATATAATTGTAAGAGTAACTAAGTGTTCTTCGTGTCTCTCAGTAATTTAACAAGATTAATTTTGTTTATTATTCACATAGAGCTCTTCAGTTTGATAAAATAGAAAGTTACTTGAATAAATTAGGCTCAATAAATTTAATTTAATTGGTGTAGATTTAAATAAGTTAAGTAATTAAAAAAAAAAAATTAAGTTTGTATAATTATAAAATAAATTATATTATATTTATAAAAAAAATTAATTATTTTTTTATATTAGCCAATAATGAAAATATTATATTAAAATAATGACTCTGGCTATTGGGAATTTAATAATACATTCATTACTTATTTTAATTTAATTAGTTTAATTAACTATACATGTAATATTAATTTAATTGAAAAATATTTACATTACTTAATAAACGTGATAATTTATTAGATATAACTATGGATACTTGCCAAAAAAAAAATATATTTTTTCTGAGTTTTACGGTAAAAATGGACAAATCGAGCCAAGTGTTTTGTTGGGAACAGACAGAAACAAATCATAAAAACATTTGTGACACTATTTTATATGCAGTAGTAGTTAGTGGAATTTCTTTGTTTATATTATACTTCAGTATTTTTCATTTTTTATGATATATTTTCATTAATCAAAATTTTGATATAAAATACAAATTCTGATATTAGTTTTGTCTGTATTTATTTCAAATTTATACGGTAAGTTATTCATTAAAAAGAATATTATAAAAATAGTTCACTAATCTCTAATAAAAATTGAATGCATCATTATTTGTACAAGCTTTGTTTGGAAAAAATAATAATGATAAAATATGACAGTTCTTTAGATGTTACTCGAGAAGTTTCTCTGCAAAATAAATATTTACCACCCATGAAGAAAGTTCTTGTCAAAATTATCGTTTTTGCCTTTTAAATACCGTATTGAAATTATTTATTTGCATAACGTGTTTGAAATTTGAACTAACTTTAAATTATTTAGTGCTATTAGGGATTTCGATGTTTTGGCGCCATTATAAATTTTTGTCCAGATATTAAATTTATATGTTTGGTCTACTCCTTTTTGACTACCCTTTATATTTCACTGCTCTACTGAGCAGCACACAAAAAACCTTGTGCATAAAGTTATTTTCCGGTATACGTTATTTCGGTTGGAAAGTTTCATTTTTAAGATGAGTTTTGAGAGTTAAATGTTTACATGTCTTTTTAATGTCAACTTTTGATGCAAAAATATCTTTATATTTTTCATTTACTCTATGTGTTGTATCATGTGTATTTAAAATAAAATACTTTTATATTAAAATAATAATAATTATTATTTAATAATATTAATAATCTTTGTGAATATATCTAATTGATATCTATAATAACAGTTGTGTCGGCCAAAACTATATATATATATATATATATATAGTTTTGCATAATTTGTACGAGATTGTAACATGAGCTTCCGGTGATAATAAATATTTCTCAATTTAATTATACTCGTAAAACAGTTGTAATATCATTTTACAATACATTAGAATGGATAATAAATAAATTAAACTATATTATTAAAATAATATATTTGAAACCAGCGTTTACTATAATTTAACTCGAAGTACAATAAAATCTGAATAATAAAACACTTGATAAATGTAATGTAAATTGTTTGTCCAGAGCACATTAATGTTATTAATGTATTCAATGCGTCAACATATTAGCATAAAAAGAATTAATTTAAGTTCTTGTTTTCGATAAAAAATATTTGTAACTCAAAATAATAAAATTATATAATTCAAATATTATCATATTAATTGCATTACTTAAAATTTAAATATAGGACAAACCTTTTAATCAATAAAATAATAATTAATAAATGAAACAGTTAAGTTTAAATTAACTATTTATAAATGTTTAATGTAGCCGTAAAAATACAGAAAATAACTTATAGTTAAGTTGCATAATTTAAAGTAAGTAGATAATTTCTTAAAAAATACCATTCTTGACGACGGATAGGAATCAAAAACTATATAAGTACCTCAAAGGACATATACAGGGTGGCCCACCACTCACTGACAACTTAAATAACTTTTGATCCAGTTAATATTTTTAGTTGATTTTTTTTTTAAATAATAGTTATACGTTAGGTCTATAGCTATATCTCAATAATTAATTTTTTTACATTTTATTAAAAATATTAATTATTTTTAAATTTTAAATAAAATGTAAAAAAAAAATCTAAGATAGCTATTTTGTAGAGTAGAATTTAAGAAAAATTTTAGTAAAAAAATATCTTATTAATATTCATTAGTAAATATTCTGTAGCGTTTTGAAGTTTGTGAAAATTTGAATTTTTATGTATTATTTTACAGTATTAAATATTTAAATACGTATTGAGAAAAGGATAGAAGAAAACGCTATCTTTTCATGATTACTATAATTTGGAGGTGTGTAACTTTTTCCATGAAAATGACTTATACTTTTGAATGAGCGAGATAAGTAATAATTACCTTATCTCATTTCTTATCATAATATTAATGCCAAGTTTGTAATGTATGCACAGTAATTTTTTTTACATTTTATTTAAAATTTAAAAATAATTAATATTTTTAATAAAATGTAAAAAAATTAATTATTGAGATATAGCTATAGACCTAACGTATAACTATTATTTAAAAAAAAAATCAACTAAAAATATTAACCGGATCAAAAGTTATTTAAGTTGTCAGTGAGTGGTGGGCCACCTTGTATAATGAAGTAAAGAAGAGTAATTTTATTTGAAATTTACTTTTTTGATGATAACGAAGAGTATATTCCTTCGTGAAAATGGCAGTTGTAAACGTAATTTATTTAATCATACGTAAAAATGTTATTGTCATTCTAAAGCTGGATGATACGTTAAGATTTAACAAAGATAATATAACGGTCTATTGATGATAAGAATAGCTGGAATCGACTGACAAATGCCAATGACTTAAGATTTATGATAGCTAATTATATTTTCAAACGAACTGTGGTATACAAAAAAATTTGAAATACCATTTTTTTTTTACAGATTTATTGTAAAATATGAAAAAGCATGAAGTTAAATTCACTAAATAAATTATTAACGCATAGAAAACGTAACATCATGTCAGTTGAGATTTGTATGGCTTTATATTAAATTTATTTTCGAAAAATATTCTCCGAACACATTATAACTCAATTATTTTAAAGTTAATTAATTATATTACAATATTATATAGTCATTTTTACTAACAAAATAGATCAAATAAATTCTTAGTTGTATTAAAATAGTGAAGTATTAATATCAGTTGATTTTATTTCATATACAATGTATAAAATTCATCAATAAATATATTTTTAAGACTTTCAAAGCTAAATCTATATCATAATAAATATACACTTAAAATAGTACATAACTTACATAAAAAAAAAAGAAAGAAAAACACACTTTCAACAGGTATACAAGTATAGTAAGTTAAAACTTTATAAATTAAAAAGAAAGAGATAAACACTTGTTCATTGATGGCGACTGCATAATTAAAACAGACTAGACTATAAGGGATGTCTCTGCATTTTATGTTATTTTGTATGCCCGAAAATCATCATTGTCTAATTCTTACAGTGTTATTGTTTATTAATAATTAAACAATAAAATATATAAATATTACAACTGAATAGTATACAAATCATTTTGACATTTATTATAATATTAATATATTTTTTTTACATTTAAGATTAAGATTGACATATTATGTTGGATTTTATTAACATTGTTATAACAAAGTGGATAAAGAGTGCGGCCAAGTAATTTTGAATGGTAAAAATAGTCAAACCCGCGTTTTACATTCAGTCTATATTTTAAAATGGTAACGACTTCCGAAATATTCGGTCAAAAGCTGTTATTAATTAGTCATTTTCTAAATTAGATAATTTTCTATTTTATGATCTAATTAAATACGTATATCATCCTTTAAATAAATTAAGTTACACTCTTTAAAGGGATAAACCTAAATATAACTTAATAATTGTGATACGGTTGCGGGGAATATATACGGTTGTTCAACGATAGTTTACGGTACAGGAATAAAACTTAAGACCCAAGTCGTCTTAGAGACATACTTTACCAATAGATCACCGTGCATTTATAATTTAGATCCTAATACACTTCCAAATAGGTTGATAACGTGATGTGCGGCCAAGGGAAACACAGTGTTATGGAAATGGATAAATAAAACAAAAGAAAATATTCTTTTATTTTGTAAATATTTTAGAGAAGTTTATGATAAACGATTACTCTGTATACATTTTAGCTTTCGAAGAAAATTTAGTAATGGATCTAGTAAGATTAGATTTTTGAATTCCTAAAGGATAGGTTTACATAAGGATTGATGGTAGTTGCTTGGAGTTATCAATAATGTAGGCAGAATTTCCAAAGAAGCTTTAAATTCTCATGACCATAAGGTATACTGAAGAGATTTTATGTAAAGGTTTTCAACTCATTTTGTGGAGCAGTCTCATTTTAAATTTAAATTTCCTATAATGATGTAGAATTATTAGTGAACTGCAGCATTTATTGTAAATACTATTTACATTCGTAGTATTTATATAAATAATTACAATAAGATTTAAAATTAAAATTGTATTCAAAATATTAATTTAAAACTAAAAAATATTACTGATATTTAACTTAAAAGCCACATAAAAGTACTAAAAAATCGCGGATACGTATTTCGGAAACAATGTTACCATTATCAACGCTAATAGATGTATAAGTTGTAATGGTACACTTATAAACGTAATATAAGAGACTCTAAATATGTAAACATACTATATGATTTTACACTGTCGACTAAAACCTTCCAGTTCGTTTGAGATATCTGCATTGATTAAGTATTATTATCACACTCAAGTAATAAATAAAAGGTATGATAAGTTTACATAACCTATCATCACATACATTGTGGAGAACAACACATTATTCTCTAATATTAATTTAAGAAAATTATATTAACATTATGATGTATAATGAGGATATGGAGGAATCGCATTAAAAAATTAACTCCGAAAATATACTCAGAAGTCAAAAATAATTACGCCGAACCAGAATCGCTGAAAAATAGAATTAAATTCCTGAACTTAAATAAACAAATACTTAGCACAATCACCTGCCAAACAACTAATGTGTTTATTTTTTTTTTTATCAATATTTATATTTCTTTTGTATTTTAAAATTCAGAAAACAATAATTAAGTTATTTTTGTTTGCAAATTGTGAACAAACCATTTTTTTATAAATGTAAAATAAAGAAATATCATTTCTTTGGTACCCGGACAAAAAAAAAATTGTAACGACCTTTGATCATAATGTAAAGTTTATTTAGGGGGGTTATTGAAAAAGAAAATTTGGTAATAATTTAGTAAAAAAAAAAGTGGAAATAGACTGGTGTATGGCAATTAAATTACCAAAAAACATATAATATGTTTTTATAACATAAAAACATGACCAATTTAACATATATTTTACTTAAATATTATATTGTTAAATCCTTTTTTACAGAAGCAGAATAACTATACTTTAGTACTTAGCTTGTTATTATTGTCCGAAATTAGAGTATTTAGTACATAATCATTGAAGAATTTAGGAGTAAATTGATGCGTAGTATTTAAATTAATAAAAAAAATTAGAGGATAAAAAAAAACATCATAGTAAAATTAATACCTTCTCAGCTTTGCATCGAAGCTAAAAAGATTAAAATAATTGAAATTAGATACTAAATTCTAAGTTTCTTTCGTATTATAAAATTTAGAAAACGATAATTATTGATTTATGAAAAATTGTTTTCTAGTGGAATAAAAGAAGAAAAAATGTAATAGAAAATTTATCTTTTTATATTAATAACTAGGCTTTGCCTAGCTGGGGCCCTGCCAGCCTCATACGACTTCAGCGCGTAAGCCTTTTTGTGCCATCCTCATAAGTAGGCCACTAATTCCGGTAGGAGTACCCGACTACGCCGGGCACAATAAGTATTTCGTAGAAAACAACAAAAATATATTAAAAATTTAATTATTAACTTTGGGAAAATTCAAAAAGAGATTAAGGTTGACGTTTGTTACTGCGGTATTCACTTGAAGCGTATTAAGAAATTGTTTTAGGATTAATTTTTTTCTTTGGTAAACATATTATAGAGATATTTTGAAAAAAAATCAAAGTGATGTTCAAAAAAAAAGTCATTAGAGCCACATTTCTTAGAAGTTGCCAAGAAAAATATTGATAGCGCAGGATTAGGGTTGATAATCGTCTATATCTCCCTTAAATACACCCCTGGAATACACAATAATTGATAATGTTTTAATTATAATAACTTTGTTATAATATAGAATAATTATAAAAAAATTCGGCAGGTTACTATTCCTGAGATGTAAAAATGCAAATATTTTCTGACTTTCGCCAATATTTTTGCTGGAGTCTTGTCACTAAGTTCTTTCGTTGAAAAAATAATTTTTGAACACCGGAGCACGCTAAGTAATTTTCCCAGAAAACGTTTTTTCCTTATTCTATTATATAGTAAGATGATAAATCTCAGCTTACTAAAAAAAAATTTTTTATTATAATTATGGATTCAGTACACGATTTATAATTTTGATAATTCACTTTTAACACGTGTTATATATTATTAATTAGGGCTCTTTTACTAAAAATCCCTTAATAGTTACAACCTATAAAATCATTATTTTACGAAAAATTATTTAGTTATTAGTTATTAAGTACTAACAGTTAATAATCATTGATAGTTATTACACACTTGAAAAATAACTTACTAAAAGTTGTGTGGACCCCACCACAAAATTTGTAGTATACTAAGTATTTAATACTTAGTATACTATAGAACAAAAAATTACTGTTTTATCAATATTTTTAAATGAAAACATTCATGATTATTGTTGTAACTATAGTAATTAATATGTAATGTCTTGTATGACAAAAACAAACATTTATCTTATATAAAAATATTTTTTCTATGAAAGTTCCCGGTAAGTATTTTTAACTACAAAACTAAGTAAAAAGTTTTATTTTTGTTTCTAATGTTTTTTGGTAAAAACTATTTTATAGAATCAGTTGTATAGCTGTAGGCTAATGGTCAAATGTATTAAACATTGTCTCAAGTAGAAAGTCGTTACTTTGAAAATCATAGTATGGATTGTGAACACTATACCTTATTACAAAGGTTATTACTTTTATAATCCAAAATATCTATAAAAAGTAAATAAAATGTATTTTTTTTAATGTTTTTAGAGCTAACGTCCTAAAACTATAAGTGTAAAAACTTTTCACAAAGTCCCATTACATTCTATGTAGAGTACAATAGAACACAACCATTATTAACAGACATTATTTCAATTTTTAAATGAGAGAATTAATTATTCATTATTATAATGTATATATTTAATTATATTAAAATGAATAATTTTATACCTAGGTGGGTGAAATAGTAAAGCAGATAACTGCATAATGATAAAAATGACATATCTAGCGCCTCACCTTCAGCCTACATTTAAAATTGTTAATAAATTCTATAATAGCGTTTCAAACGTCGTGTTAGTCACGATTTTTAGTTATTTTATTTTATGACGATTTTTTAGTTGGATCATTCTCGATCTATGAACTAGTTAAATAAGTATGTTCCTTTTACAAAAATAAACTTGGTACCTTTATAAGGGATAGATCTAAAATATATTTAACATTTTATAGATCGAAACATAATTATTATTAAACAAAATCTAACATTTTTGTTTAAAATTATTATTATTTTAGAAGAAATTTAGTGATTCACAATAAATAAATTACTTTGTATAAAACTGAAAAATTAAATTTAATCATAAAATTTTAAATAAAATAATAAATTATTATTATTTTTTTAAATTTTTCTTGTAACCTATTTTAGTGACTATTTGTAGGACAACATTCCTCAATTTTATCTTGTGCATTATCTTGTTATGTGTTGAATCGAAATTTTCCCATTAAAATTAATTTTGTATACTGTTAAATTTTCCAACATAAAATTATTAGGTGTAAATACAAATACTTTTATTTTTTTATGTTAGAAATAGCGTACCTAAATGAATAGTTTATTTTATATTAAGATTTGAAATAATTAGGTTTTTATAATTAGGGACTAATGTATTATTTACAAAATTAATTTAACTCATCATATTTTAAGAGAAGAAATTAAGAAAAACTTAAAATATCATTAATGTTTTGAAACCGGATACTTGTGTTAATTTATTCTTATTATTTGATTTAATTGCGTATACTGTTAGATAGTTTTAAAATTGTAAATTTGCAGTCAGATAGTAAAAATTAATAATGATTTGTACATTAGTATATCTTTTAGTTGTTACCTTTGTGTTTTATGGTACTAAGCGTTTTGTACTTCAATCAGTTATTTACTCACTAAATCTGTCTAGTCATATTTCGTTGACGACTACATAAAATGATATTTGTTAAAATTTTATTTTTAAGAATTTTTATTGTAATATCATGTTTTGAATATACTCAAAGTTTAAAGTTGTGTCATTTACCTGAATTCGCGGAATGTATAGTTATACCGGAACCAAAACGTTGCACAAAATTTAATGAATTTAAATCTCTTGGCCGGCGCACCAACGATTATACAAATTCTGTTGAAATGGAATATTCTAATTGTGTAATCTTATATGAGTTTAATGACTGTACAGGGAGTGAGTTAATTTTGCGGAGTGATGTAAACAATTTAGAGTCAACGATTTTTTCTAGCAAAGCTTCTGCAATCGGTCCTTGTATTATATTGAAAAAATATGTCGAAAAAGATAATCTAATTAAAGTTATTCAATTTTTGGAAGAACTTTCACAAAATGAAGATTTTACAAATGTTTCATCAATTGACACTATGAGTAAATCATTGTATTCATTCAAGCATGTCTACAATTACATTAACTCTTTGAATGAACGAGTTAAACTTATTGAATCAAATATTAGAAACGAAACATCATCTGTAACTTTAAATATGATTTGATATATTATAATCTTGAGGTATTCATTTTATTATTTATTGAATTATTCATTTTTCACTGATAAAATTTAATTAATATACTATTTTATTTTGTAGAGTGATCTTAATAAATAAGGTCTTTTACAATATGCACATTTAAAATGAAAATGTATTATAATTCTTACTACTTATATTACTTCTTTGTTTGATTTTTATTGATTAAAATAATAAATCAGTACATTTATACACAATAAGAACTTGTTATAATATTTTAGTTTATATTGATATGAATATAAAGGATATTTATGTATAACCATTGTTTGCGAATTCTATTATCAAAAGTTTAATTTATTATTAATAAAAATTTTTTCTTGGAAATTGACTATTGTTTAAGAATGTAAAATAAAATAAAATCGTATTAATCAAAACTTTATTTATTTACTTACAACAATGATTAAACTTACAAAAGCATAATATTTACATTTTATTAATACTCAAAAATACTTAAACAATATCATGTAGAATTGAAAAACTAGGTTTTAATTTATATGTAAATAAGTTAGTAATTTTATATCTAAGAATGTTTTTTCTTATTAATTTTATTTTTGAGGCAAGAAATAATTTCATGCGTCACTTTATAAAGCTCTCATTTATACAACACTTCATATATGAATGCAACTATACGTCTTAAACACATTATTCGTGAACCATTAAAGTCAAATAAACATGCCATTAAAAATCTTAATATATACTTTTTTAATTTAACTTCATTATATTCTAAATAAAACATAAGAAATTTTATATAATATACTTAGATTATAACAACTAATGTAACAAACTTAATCAAAGAAAATAGATAAAAATTATTTAATATTAGAAAAACTAAATTAAAAATGTAATAAGTTAGTTAAGTTGTCTCTAATAAAAAAAAAAATTATTTTCTATTTGAGAATTTCAAAAAAAAATTAATTCAAAAATAATTTAAATCCTTTTTTTAGAGACAAATAATAAAAAATAAGTTTTTGAAGTAGTTCATAAATACGAAAATTGATTATAAAATAATAACTACAAGAAAATGATTATTGGATCAAAATTTAAATGAGTATTCAGTTAGATCTGGTTCACCCTGTGTAAAACTATAATTTTTCTCAAATTGTAATACAGCCCATAACAAGAATTTGATGAACTAGAAATACGTGATACTAGTGTTAAATAAGTATACGCGTTTAAAAGGCTGTAAAACGTAAAGCTAAATTAGAGTCGTGTTTGAAGAACAATAAGTACATAAGAAAAAAAGAGCAGTCAAATAATTTGAAAATATGAAATAGCCACTCATAATATCATTTATGATGGCTTTCTTATTGGGTTTTCTATTGCCATATGGACAAGGGAAGACTAAAGTAAATGGAAAAGGTATAACGGAGTAATAAAACTGTGAGTAACGGTAGCCTTTGTTTGCTGGTAAATTAAACGTTTAGCAGCCGTCGCCTGTGGGTAGGTAAGAAACGACCATAATGTTCGAAAAACTTATTAAAACTAAACCCTCAAAAAATGAAATAACGTATTTGCCAGAGGGATATTTTAGTTATATTTATACATTAAAAATTAAATAATGGCGTTGCTAAAACACAACTAATACATACAGGATAAAGGAGGGATTATAAAAAAACTTAACCATTGGTATAGGTAACTTTTACAATATGGGTAATAGAAATTAAATTATCATTAAATTCGGGTATCATTGTTTTGAGTAGATCAAGATAATTTCATAATTACTATATCATAAAATATATATTTTTAATCTCAAAAAATTAAAAATGGTAGAACACATCGGCTAATTTTATAGTAGCATTCATTAATCATCGATTATGATGCGTTTAACTATCGTTAGCATACTTTTATCAACGATATGGTAATTATAACTTTTAAAATTTTATTTTTATTCCTTTATTACTACTTTCATTAAAATGTACCCACCATAAACGGATTAAGTCCATTTAATATTATTTTTATAATCTTTAATTAATAATACTTAATGCAATTAGCAATTAAATATTTTGCGAAATTTAAAATTAAACTTAAAAGTAACAATAAAAAAAAAAATTAACTAAAATGCTTCATTTCGTTTGTTAATTATTAATTTTATATAAGACCAAAAATCAATGATAGACAACATTAGATTAATTTTCTTCCAATAATTTACATTAAAAAGAAATTGATAAAAACTTGTTTTATGATTATGATTATAATCAGTGTCTATCAATATAAACTGTGATTATAATTTAATCCTGACATATTTTATCTCAATTAAATTAAAATAAGAAATATATTTTGAAGATAAAAAGAAAAATGTATAATAAAAATCTAATGTATTACATGTAATTTAAAATTCATTCATATATTTTACTGTAAAACGTTGAAAATACCTAGACATCATTAAACTTTCTAAATAGTCTTTGATAATGTCTTATTTCATTTTCTATTGTGTTGTCACGTATTTTGTGTTAATTAAAAAATATATTTAAGATAAAAAAAAAAGAATAAAAATATAGTAATAATAACTTTTATATCTTTTTAATTAAAAAGAATATACGCATTTTCTAGGTTTTTTTGTAGAACGTATAAAAATTAGAAGAAGGTTTAAGTGTTTACAAAATTTTGTGAACTGTTAAATTAGTATAGATATTTATAAAAATGTCTAAAATAAAATATTACCATATAATTGTTTCTAATAGAATCTTTCAAATTCATTCGCTAATACCGGACGCGCATTGGTCTTATATTCCCTCCGCGGACAACCCGGCGGATTGCGCATCACGTGGGATGATACCTTTAGAATTGATGAATCATGAGCTGTATTGGCATGGTCCACATTTATTATCAGGACTACCACTCGAGTCGGATAGTAAAATACCACTTCTGTCAATTGATCAATTTACTGATGTCAAACCAATACCTGTTACAACATTATCAGTTGAAGTTAAAGAAGAATGGTTTGATCGGTTTTCTTCGTATTGGCGTATGATTCGTGTCGTCGCGAGGCTACGGCGTGTTTTGCTATGTCATCGTAAGCAAATCAAATCCACGGATTTTTTAACTCGTACAGAGTTAGATCAGGCAGCTAATGTGATCGCATTGGTAGCTCAGGCGTCTTCCCTTGGCACACTTTTACATGAACTGAAACATAACTTACCCGTATCTTGTCAACCTATTGCTTGCTTAAGACCCTTCATAGACGCTGCTGGTTTGATTCGGGTCGGTGGTAGATTGGTGCATTCTGATTTGTCAGAAAATCAAAACCCCATATTGGTGTTNCAGAAAATCAAAAGCATCCCATATTGGTGCCAAAGTCTTCACATATGGCTTTATTATTTGTACGACACTGGCATGAGCTTNTATGGCTTTATTACTTGTACGACACTGGCATGAGCTTACTGGACACAGTGGTCCACGTGTATTAACATCAATAATTGGTCGTAAATTTTGGATTCCTTCTATACGATCTCTCATTCGCTATGTAGTTAGTAAGTGTACTAAGTGTGTACGGTTATCTGGAATAAATTCGCAGCCATTGATGTCGAACTTGTCACGATCTCGAGTATCAGAATGTCGGCCATTCTCTCGGGTTGGAATTGATTTCGCTGGCCCATTTCTCACGCGTGAACAACGATTACGTAAATCGCGTCAATACAAAGGTATATCGCAGTATTCGTATGTTTTACGATTAAAGCAATACATTTAGAATTCGTCTCAGAATTGTCTACAGATGCTTTTTAGCGGCATTAAGTAGGTTCGTTGCCCGTCGAGGCTTACCGGATGACATATATACCGACTGCGGCACGAACTTTATTGGTGCGCAAAGGCAACTTTATGAGATAATAAATAGACTAGAAAATAGAGACATCATTAGTGCTGGTGCTCATAGTCATTGGCACTTTAATCCTCCTAGCGCACCACATTTTGGAGGGTTATGGGAGGCAGCAGTACGTTCTGCAAAGATGTTGATGGTTCGTATCATGGGGGAGCAAAACTTCACTCTAGAAGAATTTTCAACTATGTTGTGTCGCATCGAGGGAATTTTAAATTCTCGACCATTGACGCCTTCCTCTTCTGATCCATCAGAGCTGGATTGTCTAACTCCCGGACATTTCCTGATCGGGCAGCCACTGTTGGCTGTTCCCAAAGAGACGATACCAGTTACTTTACGGAAAATTATTAACCGATGGAAGCTCCTCAATCAATGTGTTCAGTCGTTTTGGCGCCGTTGGCATCTTGAGTATTTACAAACCTTGCAAACTCGGACAATACTCATTTCTAGTCTTTAAAAAAAAAAAAAAATCTTTTATTGAAGGTTGATGTTTACTATTATTATTATTTTTTTTTTTGTATACCATGTTTATTATGTTTTTTTTTTGTTTTTCTTCTAATATTGTATAGTTTGGTGTTGTATTATGTAATATGTGCAGTAATATTTTGGTCGTCAACTTCTACTCATCATCATTCAACATTTGGAAGATTTGGATCTCCTAAGGGGGAGCATGTTCAAAACAGCACATGTTATCTCCTCATCAGTTCGTATTGATAACGTGTACCGGTTGAATGCGGAGGTAGTGGTGGTAATATTTGACCGTGAAAGTATATACTGCGGCCTTTGACAACACCGGACCAAACATTTTTCATGGTCCAGCAGTCTGTCGGCTGATTAGCTATGGTTGACATATGTTAATGTGCCTGTGCGCTACATGGTGTTATAATACCGTTTACATAATCGACGTACGCGTGTTTTTTTTCCCCTTTGTTACAATATTGTTGTTATCCGGCCTATTGAATAGAGCCGTGAAAGACTTAGTTAAAGTTGTAGTCTTATTAAATTTGGAGTTATTAGTGAAAGCTTGAACACCGGTTTATTCCGTGATTGTTATTGTCAAAGTTGAAGCTACCACAGGGAAGACATTCAAATCAGTAGATTGAACGAGTTGAGCCCTATGATATTACTGTATGTAAATTTATTTATAGTTTAATTTATTAATTGTAACTACATTTGTACTTGGGGACGCCCATTATATTTATTGATATTTATTTAGTATATTTATTATAAACAGAACAAGATACTATATTTTTTTATAATAAATACAAATAATAATTGTACGAATATCAATCTCTTTTATTTTATATTTGGGTATACATTTGTTTAATTCATTTGTTTCTTCTGTGTTGATTATTACCAGTCATACGAGCCAACCGTTATCGTAGGAGCCCGTTGGCTAACAATATAAGTTCCAATTGATTATTATTATCTTCTATCAAAAAATAAATGCCAATAAAGAGTATAAAACAAGAAATTAAATTAATTTTTTTGTAAAATAACTTGCAAGAATAATATATATATTATCATTTTAAACTCTAATTTTAATTGATATGCTAATGTTTTGCATAAGGTCCTAAATCTTAAATATTTAATGCAGAATCATTAGCTTTAACTTTAACTTATCGCTATTCACAAATTATTAAAACTAAAGAATAAAAATGATTAGAAAATATTTAAAACCTCGTTTACAAAGGATGAACGAAGTTTTAAATTATGTATGGTTTTAAGGTCTTTTATTAATTTTTAGTAATTATTTCAATTAAAGAATTATATAACTTTATCTACACATTTTTTTTTTTAATTTTAGTATAAATAGTATTTATGCATATAATAAGTCTGTGTTAAAATATTACGATCCAATTAAATTTAACTATAAAATAAAAAATTATGCTGTTTTGCAAAGACATTTGTTACATTAACACATAAAAACAAGGTAATATAATAAACTGGGAATGTATATATACAAGACATTGATGGATTATTTTGTTTTAATATTATTTCCCGAAAATCATTGATATGTTTTTAAAAATTGACTTGAACAAAATTTGAAATGTTTACACACACTGAAAAAACTTTTTATTTTACTCAATAATTATCTAGCAGTTATTAGTATATTTTAATATACTTATATTTCATATTCAAATTTCATATGAATATAGGTACAACTAAAATAAAATTATTACAGTTATAAAACAGTATAGAACAGTCTAAAGAAGAAGTATCTAACATAAACATTAATTTAACATATTTTGAAGCTATGAGTATTTCTGGAACATTTGCAAAAGTTAACTTCTCATACAATTGTTGCTATTTTGAATCTCTTTTTGTGGACAGAAAAGGTTCAGATTTTCAAAAAAAAGTATATATGCCTCATAAAAAGAAAATACCTAAGATGTTGATAATATAATGTGCATTGATTCATTAATGATCATATATATTACAATTAATATAAAACTCAGAAAATCAAAAGATTTTTTTGTAAAATCTTTTGATAAAAAGTTGAGTAATTATTTTTAGGTTTAATAGTCAACGACTAACTCAAATTTTTATATAAAAGTTCAATTTACATTACAAATAATACAAAAATAAATACTTCAAGAACTATAGAGATTTAATAATGAATTTTAGTTTCAATGCGTAGCTTTAAATCTATTGTTTTAACTCTGTTGTTTTTTTTTCTTTTTTGGTACTATATAATAACAAAAAACCGCACAATTGTGTATACAATTACCCCACTCCTATTGAGATCCTATAGTTTCGCTCATCGAAATATTAAAAGATGACAAAACATATGTATCTACACCATAATTTTGAATAGTTCTCTTCTATTTATGTAATAATAAGAAATGTTCTAAAAAATTACAGATGATTAAAATAGTCAAATTTAATATTTTTTTTTTAAATTATATTGTTTGAAAACTGAAAGATTATTGCGAAATTTTGATTGATAATATTTCAAACATTTAACTTGTCATCCTTTCTTAAATATCCAATCATTAACTGAAGTATTTACTTTAAAGTTATATTAAAAAAAAATTCTTTATATTTTTAATATTGTTAAAAAATATCTGGCTTCTTAAATTTAACATTAAATTAAAACTAATACAATTTACTATAAGATAAAAAAAGAAAAATTATTAGAATTTTCCATTTTAAAATGTTATTGAGCATTAAAAAATTGTATGATTTAAAAATCATATAATTTTGAAAATCTCTGATATTTGTAGTTTTTGCAAATAAACGGAATACTGGCTTTAATCTAAATTATTTCAATTTAATGCTTGTTTAATGTGATATATTATTAAAAAAAAAACATTATGGTAACTTGTCCTTTATGAATAATTAGCTTCTTACATCAAAAATCATGTATTTTTTGGTAAATATAATAAGTTTTTATTTAATTTATTTCATCTGTTAGATATCCATTAGTACTAACTTCAAATATGCATCAACTTCCCCACGCTAGATACTATCTGTTTTTTTTTCTTTCAACACATTTCATATAATGGTAAATTATAATTTTATTCTTTAAACTTGTATACTTCTTATAAATATTGAAAATATTTATGCAATTTAAAATAATTATTAAATAGGTCTTACCTTATTTTTAGAAATCAATGAATTTGTGATATGTATAGTACCTGGTGTATAGATATCTATTGCATAAATTAGAATGTAATTATATTATTATTATCATATAGGCTTATAACTTCTGACATTTGTATATATTTTCTCAAAAGCTCAAGTATACCTACATAGGTTATAAATTTAAATTAATAAGCTAAATAGAAAATTTTATGTTATTTCGAAGTTTAAATTTTATTTTGCTAAATTTGTTTTTCATGAGTTATTTCAAAACAGCAATAGAGAAAAATATTAGTGCGGTCAAAATATGTACATTTTTTTTTTGCTACTACTGTAACAAAAAAAGACATTTGGAACTACAGCACATATATATTTTTAATTTAACTTTTTAATATATATGATTACGTATATTTCTAGCTCATATTCAAAGACTTTATTCAGTGTTCATTTTAAAAACTCCGGTTTCGCTTTAGTACTAAAGGTTCTAACGCGTATTTCATTTCTCTGAAGAACGTCCGTATACCTTGTAAAATATAAGTCTTTGTTTTTTTTAATTTCACAAATGCACGCGAGTATTTAAGATGGACTTACATAATCAAAAAAATTACAGTTATATTTAATAAGAAACATTAATTTAATTGTAAGAGAATGAAAATTTAGTTCTACATGATCAAAAATACCAATGTATCAAAAACTATGTTTACAAAATAAAAACTGATAACAGTAAAGTAAAGTTGAGGAATATTTCAGACTAATGTTGATTAATATCTAACAGTAATTAAAATAACTGTCGTAAAACTCTTCGATGTATACTTGAAACATAAAAAAAAATTAACAAATCTATTAAAAATTATATAATTATTGACTTTAGAGAAGACTTTGCAAAAACTACAAAAGTCGGCATTTTTTATCAAAATTAACTAAGTATACATAAGTATTATAGTTTTCAAAAAAAAAATACACTTGGAAAATAATGTACTTTTTTTAAATATAACCATTGAAAATTTTATTTAAAACTGTTAATTTTACCAAAAATGTATAATATTCGGTAAAATAATAACTACTATAACTCCTAGAAATCAAAATTTTTGGAAAGATTTTCTTTTTTCATCTTATAGTACATTATATTAACTCTAACTTAATGTAGGTTTAGAAAAGGTAGATTTTTGAAACATTATTAAAAATTAATAAGAAAAATATCAGTATAATTAAGTAATAATCACCATTTTATGAACTATTTTTTAATTTTTTAAAATATATTTATTTATTTAAGGCTTTTACTTAAACCTTAAAAGCCAAAAAGTATAAGATAATGAAAATTCTATAATACAAATTGTTTAAAATTGTCTTAAAATAAACTTTTGCAGCACATCCATAAGGACACTAGGATTTTAAGGGTTAAATAGTGTATTTTTGTTTTATTATTAAAAGGATAAAAATTTATAACTTCGTTTATGCCCTCTTGAGAAATTTATAGAAATAGACTACACCGTTTTTCCTTGTACATTTCAAATGATATTAACATAATATTTCTGCAGTATTTATTAATATTAATATTATTTTTCAACTAAAATTTTATGATTAGTTTGAGTTGTTATAGAAGAATTGTCCATACATTTAGACTTGTAGGACCATTTTGTGTAAAAATTATATTATTAATAGTATTATTATCAACGAATATTTTTTATACTTTTATTAGCAATTCGAAAAGTAAAAACTATAACACTTAAAAAAAAAAACAATTTTAAATCGAATTAATAAAGAAATAATAAATGATAATATTTATTTATTAGCCGTTATTGATGGGACTTAAGATAAATAAAATTCAAGGAATATTATTTTAAATTAACTTCTTACTAAAAAGTTTCATTTGACTGACATTTTACTAAGAAACACTTATAGAGTTGATGATATCTGTCAAAAATTATTTTGCTAACGAGATTTCTACCAAAATTTATCAAAAGATTATAAAGAAAATTTTGTTCAATCGTTTCTTGTTGAGTGTAATGTAAAAACCAGATTCACCTGAATTGTATATAATACATATAATTAGACAAAAATGTTAATATCGAAATTTTTATTTTTTATTATCTATTTGTCGGTTATCATGATTATATTCAATAACAATAATTGAAAATATTATGTATTATGAAGAAACGTGAAATTGTGATAAACTAAATTTTCTAGAGTTATTTGATATTATGATGTAAACACTGATGTTTCACAAAAAAAAACACTTTCTTTTATATTGGAGTATACGCTGATATGCGAACGTATTTCCTTTAATATAAATAGTATGTAAATATTATTTTTTTAGGGTATGTATTAATGAAAAAAATTGTTATTAGGTATACTCCGTATACCCTTCAAAATACCATTGAGTATAAATACTAGTATACTGCAGAAACAGTCGCAAAAAGTGAAATAAATGATTCAATAGTGTCGACATAAATTTATTTATTTTTTAAATTATTTTCGTTCCTAATCTCATTTTACATATTATGCTACTGTTGTGATTTCCATAAATTATCATATTTTCTATGCTTTTTTAACTAGTTATCATTTTATAGAAAAAAAAAATTATTATTATAGTTTCTAACTCTTACAGTATCAAAACACTGTTGATTCAGTAACATGGTAATGTATTTTTTTATTTAAATGCTATGAAATTCAAATATGTAGCATTGTAGCAGTTAATATGTTAGATAGAAACGAATTGAAATATATGGTAGCAAGGTTTTATTAATTTCAATATGTTAGAAATATATATTAGTTAATAATAAATGAATCAAAATAATTTTTATACATAGATAATTTTAAGTTTTCATGTTTGTTGAATTTTATAAATTAATATAAACATAAGATATAAGTATTTTTTGAGTTCTCTAAAAATATATAACTTATATTTTTATTTATCCACTTCGGCCATTATACAATGTAATATAATATACATTATTTTTAAGGATATTAGCTTATTTCTATGTTTTCAGTAAAGAAAAAAATTTTGTTAGTAATATATCTTTAAAAAAATTCAATATATGGTGATGATAAGAGGGTCGGTGTGGTGGAGTCGATGATACAGCGGAGCTTGACGCACATCATCGTTAGTTCGTTATTTGGTCACTGACAGCTTCGTTTAATAAATAATTAGTCTAGTAAAATTGGAATCGCTATCGCGTACTCCCGTAACCAACCATTAACTTCGTTAAAATGTTAAGATAAATTCTTTATTGAGATAAATAGTGAAGGATTGTTTATACAAAATTAAAAAACTAAAAAAACACGCTTTTAAAGTACATCGAACTAAAAAGTTAAAAATAATTTTTAAAATAATTATGAACAAAAAATACTAGTATTATTGTGATAAAAGCGTCGGGCGCTCAATATACGAAAAATATGGCACAAAGCACCCACGCTTTTATCACAATAATACTAGTATTTTTTGTTCATAATTATTTTAAAAATTATTTTTAACTTTTTAGTTCGATGTACTTTAAAAGCGTGTTTTTTTAGTTTTTTAAACTATATTTATTTTTTACTTTTTAGTTTCATGTTATGATAGTAGTTACTATCAATATCATGGTTGTTACGGGTAACGGGAAATCAGGGTTCGATTCTGGGGAGGGAGTCTGAGAAACGGCTACCACATCCAAGGAAAGCAGCAGGCGCGTAAATTACTCACTCCCGGAACGTGGAGGTAGTGACGAAAAATGACGATACGGAAATCATCCCTCGTAATCGGAATGAATACTTTATATCTCTTAATTAGAATAAATCGTGTTAATATATTAATTTTAATAGTAATTAGAATATATATATTTATACAAATAATGCGACTTAACTACGTAAAAGTATCATGCACTAAGTATAGCTGTGTTTTATGGCCGGGCGGGTCGGACTAACGTTATACCCGAGGTATAAACGGCGGTAGGAATATATATATATATACGTAAGGCGCATTAGACGCGGGCGTTATTGGTCAGTCAAAATAAAAATTTGTTTACATATATATAATATTGATGACAAGCACGCGTGTACGGGTACGATAACTAAAAATAAATTTTTATAGGAATAGTGTACCGTCGTATTGTGAGCGAGGCGTGGGGAGGGGTGAATGCGTATAACAGTCTAGTCTAGACAACGGAATATGCGATAACGCGTGGCGTTTGGAGAGTTACAAACTTACAAACAACAAACAACAAACAACAACAAACATACACGTGAAACTAATAAAAGCGTGTTAAAAAAAAAATAGATAAATTTTCATTTCGTTGGCAGAGTACCTTAACATTTGTAATTATTCAGGAAGAAGAAAAAAACATCACTTTTATACAGCTGACAATGGAAATTAATTTTTTAATTCTCCATTATTTAAATAAAATAAAACTGTTTTTAATTAAGACACGCTGAGAATTTTTCAATATTCTAACTATGTACACCTTCAAAAAAAAATTTCAAAATGATGACGAGTAGAATGTAATATAAGCATTTAGTCTGTGTAAAAAATAATTCAATTTTTTAAGGTATTATTAAATCATTCCTTAATGTAGTTGTTCCATTTCCGGGCAATTAAAATATAATAATTAAATGATTGATCTAAATTTATCAACTAAATTATTTAAATTAAAATAATACTAATTAATAAAATTACGTATACTTATAAATATTTTTCATCTTCTACAAACTTTTAAATTTTTTTTCAAATCGAATTGGTAAACAGCATGTGTTATATCGATTAGACACCTCGTGTATCTTCGTGAAATGCTCCCTGGGGTTAGATTAATTTAGAGATAACATTACTAAGAATCTCTATTTCAAAAGTGATACATCGGATGTTTTTCGGTCGATCTTACCATTCACCTAAATAATTTATGTTTGTGCCAAATTTTAGCACAATACAAAAAATATTGTTCCCAAAATGCCTGAAGCCCCATGTTTCATTTCATCGAGTTACACTAACATTTAACAAGTTATTCCTTTCAAAATAATTTTTAACCTTGATAATTATGTCATTGATAAAACACGGTGTATTACATAGATATCAAAAACATTTAAAAATTATAACAAAGCTTAGGATTATCATGTTAATCAACTAGATTTTTATTGAAATATTATAATGTAGGTAGTTGGTATAAAATACTGCATTAAGTATTTTATAGAAAAAAACAATTAAATAACTAGCATAGACTTGTTAAGATAGGTTATAATGATTTTTATTGGCAAAAAATGTATTATTTATAATTATTGAATAGTTGAAAGAAAAGCCTATTAAGTGTTTAATTTAAAATAATAGTATAAAAGTATATAAACGGTTGTGATTATAATATGTATGGGTACTATCAGGGTTATTCGGTCTATGGGTTTAAAACAGCGAAGACAAGTAGATATAAAAATAATAAATGTAATACCTCTCTTTGCTGAGGTGTAATAAAATATAGTCTGATTGGTACCTAATAATATGCACAAGGGCAACGAAACGGCAAGCTAGTTCACGAATAACCATGTAACATGACTATGTACCTTAATCAACCAGTCTAATATAATATTCTACAATGTTAATATAATGACTGATCTATTGCTTTGGCGTTCTCTACTCAGATTTATTAATTCTAAATAATTGGGATAATATAAATTAACTAACTTCGTATTTTGTAGCTATAATTTGCAATTCAGAGATAATTCGACAAACTTTTTGATATATAGAGGTATCAAATTCGTACCTCGTCACAAAATAATAAGTTAAAATAAATTATTTTCGTATGTAGGTAAACAACATGCATAAAGTGATAGCCGACAACAACACGGGGTCGTGGCTGATAATTGTTTTCTTTATTTGAATTCAGCGAAAGCGAACTTTGTCTGAAATGATTTCAGTGCTTTTTATAATATGTGATAGTACCTCCAATCCAGAAATATTGTTGTCAGCACTTTTAGTTTATTGTATTTAATTACACATTACATGATTATTATATTGAGATAACACAATTAACAATGGATAAATTGACATACATGTAAATAATAAGAAATTTTGTTGAACAGTGTACACTGTACAGGGTGATCGAAATCTGGTAAGACACTCATTTTCTCAGAAAATAATGAGAATTTTAAATTTTATTATTGAGAAAAAATATCAAGTTTAAAAAACTCTACAATAGTATGTAGTCAAACCATTATTTTTTTCGTCCCTTCAAGAATAAAATCCCTTATTTATAGTTTTCTTAAATGGAAACCCATATTTTTAACTTTATAATATGATAAAAAACATAATTACAAACAATTTTTTTTATTCGATTAACCGGTCGTCCGTTACAGCTTGTTAAAGTTAAGTGATTTTAGGCCAAATTTCTATTGTTATTTTACTGTATTAAATACAGAAGTAATTATTTTTATTTGCTGTTGCATAAACCAAATTTTATTGATCAAGTTATGACAGGTAAATTAGAAATAAAAATTTATTACTCACTAAATGAGTGATAAATAATAGATTCAAACCGGGTTTTAGGTGTATTATTAATAGCTAAATCTATGGTTTTGTAAGACTAAAAGTTCTAACAAAATTACCGGTTGCACTACCACCGATATTATGAAACGTAATAAATGACAATATTTTTTCTGGTAGTCAAAATCTTTAAACAATTATAAAACGTAAACGGTTGTTGTTCGGATAAAAAAAAGTATAAGAATAAAATTGTTTGTAATTTTTTTTTCTATTATATTATTAAATCAAAAATAGTGGTTCCCATTTAAAAAAATTATAAATAAACATGTTTATCCCTGAAGGGATAAAAAAAAAATTCATTTAACTTTATATTATTGTAGAGTTTTATAAACTTAATAATTTTTCTTTTTACAAAAATTTTAAGTTCTCAATAGTTTCTGAGAAAATAAGTGTCTTATCAGATTTCGATCACTCTGTATATGTCATGTCAGATAAGTTATTTGTTTGTTTTCAAGTAATATAAAATACAAATTATAAATTTTTCATTGATAAATATGAGTTGCGTAATATAAAGCGTTGGGCATATTACGAAATTAGTCTACAATTTTTTAGGAATTTCGTAAGTTAATATTTACAGTAAAATATTTCTAAAATCATTAAGTTTGTGTTAAAATTCTACAAAAATCATGTTTATAACATAAAATTATGTCATTTATTGTTTTAAGATAAACATAAATTTATAAAATGCACTACACACAAACATCAAAAACGAATTAATACTAAATTAAACTAATAATTGAATCATAAGAAATATTTCACTTTATTAAAATATTAATTGAAAAAAAATTTCAATGAAAAATTATAATTCACTTGTAGTCGCAATTGACCACCTCATCTTTTATTTTTGTGAATAACAAAATTTAAACGAATAAAAACAATTTCCCGAAATAAAAATATGCTTTTGAATATATTTCAATATTTAATAAGAATTAAAGTAAAAATAACTGATTAATCTTGATAAACCCGAACTTTATAAAAGTAATGTAAAGGAAAGTATAACAAATAAAATTAAAGGTTTTATGAAAAATAAAAAATAAATAAATATTAAATAGTATTTTTATTTATACTAATTTAAAAGATCCATTCATTTTGTTTATTCTTAAGCCTAAGTTTTTATATTTCTTTATAAACCGGTTAGGCATCCGAAAAATGTGTATAAAAAAACGTAATAGTTAAATATATTATAGGTCCTGAGTAAAAATTAATGAAAACTTATCACAAATATTTAAAATAATAAAGAATAAATTATTTATAGAACGAGATTATTGGTATGAAGAAGCTAGATTGGCATTGAAAAAAAGATTAACTGGTTATGAAGGACAAATGGGTCGAGCTAAAAATGTAATTTTTTTGGTTGGAGATGGTATGGGATCTTCAACATTAACTGCTTCTAGAATTTTCAAAGGACAACGTAAAGGTAATCAAGGAGAAGATGAAGATTTATTATGGGATACATTTCCTGCAGTTGCTATGTCAAAGGTACGTTTTCATATTACTGTTATTAATCAAAATTTTTTGACCGTAAGAGCAAATTTAATCATTTGTACAGTCTTATATTTTACAATAGTCGCCACTTAGTAATATCTCATTTAAATAAAATTATTTATTACAATAATTCTACTGATTTGTGACAAAAAGTTTTTATTTTATTTTTATTTTACCAAAATCTTTATAAAACGTTTTAATTATATTTAAATATTAATTGTTAGACTTTTAATATAATATAATATATTAAAAAAATATATTTATATTTAAAATCATGCTCAACCTAATAACTAGGTAAGGATTTTAGAATACTTGAATAGGTAGTTCCGAAAAAATTCGAATTAGTGTCTAATAATTTTATACGATTCGATCAAGTAGAAAAATTTGTTTTCGAATGTTTAACAAAGGAATTATCTGTTGTTCTTCCTTTTTTTTCTTAGTTTGTTATCATTGGAGAGATATTAAGAACTATATAAGGTATATCATATACCTCATTATGTCCCACTTTATTTATTTTTGTGTGATATAGTGACAACTATATTTTATCTGATGATATACTGTCTACATTCCTGAAATGTTTCACCAGACACTCAATGCATATAGAATAATGGTTTTCAATTACATATAAATTCTTAGTATTAACAGATATTCTCAAACAATTTTATATGAATAATTAATTAATATATCTTCTGTGTGTATTGATTAAACAAACTCAAATTATTTATTTTATTTATTAATAATTAAACAAAATATTTATAACACTTTTAAATGGAAAAAAATTTAGGTTAAAGTATATTTGTGAAATTTTTTTTTTTTTTCCAAAAAACAAGTCGTGTATAACATTTAATAAAAATGCTAAATTGAACAAAAATTCATCATTATATAGAGTAAACCACAATGTTTTGACAAATATAATAATTTTTGATCAAACAAATATTTTGAGTTATCATTTTTTAAATAATTTTTACAATTTTGGTTGGACAGGTTATAAGCATTTTTTTTTATTTTTTATCTCTCATAAAAAAAAAAGTTATTATTTTTTCAAAATTTCAAAATAACTATTTTTTAGTCCTTAATTTTATAAAATTTTAATGGTTTGATTACAATAATAGAATAATAATTACTATATTTGAACTACAAGCTTTTAATCCATTGAGTGAGTATAAATTGTAGGTGGAGTATAAATTTTGAAAAAAAAAAAAAATGTATTTATATACTTTTTCTTATAAGTTACAAAAGCGAGTTTTTTTTGCATTAGCACTTAACATATATAAGACATTTCACATCTTGAAGCTACTAAAATCACTAAATTTTATTATATTGTACGGTTATATCATTACAGACTAATATATATTATTAAATTAAAATCTGTTTTTTTTTTTACTTGAATCCTGGTGTGGGAATTTGTAAATCTCTTTTTATTTGCTGTGACCTAATGGTGTCACGTAGGAATTTTCTATTTTCCGTCCATAACTGTAAAAATTATTTTAAGTATTTACTAGATCAAAAGTTATTAGATTTGTCAAAATACATCGTGGAACGCCCTATATAGTAACAATTAAGATGGAAATGTTTGCATTGTAGTTACTTGATTAGTCGTGTACAATTTTAACTTTCCATACAACATAATTATTTTATGATTTTAATCTTCATATTGATCATATATAATTGACAAATACTTAGTTTTTTGAAATATGTCAAAGAACACTAACTCATTTAGCTTGATTATATGTTTCTATGTTTTTAAAACTTTTTTTTATTTATATTCNTAAATCTCTTTTTATTTGCTGTGACCTAATGGTGTCACGTAGGAATTTTCTATTTTCCGTCCATAACTGTAAAAATTATTTTAAGTATTTACTAGATCAAAAGTTATTAGATTTGTCAAAATACATCGTGGAACGCCCTATATAGTAACAATTAAGATGGAAATGTTTGCATTGTAGTTACTTGATTAGTCGTGTACAATTTTAACTTTCCATACAACATAATTATTTTATGATTTTAATCTTCATATTGATCATATATAATTGACAAATACTTAGTTTTTTGAAATATGTCAAAGAACACTAACTCATTTAGCTTGATTATATGTTTCTATGTTTTTAAAACTTTTTTTTATTTTTAAGTGTTAAAAATATTATTATAAAAAATATAAAAATGATNTCTATGTTTTTAAAACTTTTTTTTATTTATATTCTATCAATATCTCTTTAGAAAAATTTTTTTGTACACCTAATCATTTATTTAATTATGTGTTATTTAATTAATATCTGTCGTATCCCGGCTTGGCCTGACCGTTGATACGAACACACAATTTAATAATCAATCTTTACGTAAAATGCATTCCAGGCTCTTCCTAAATCCTTTCATCGGGTATCTTTGATCAGCCTATTCTCTCAAACTAAACAGCTGCTAAAGGGTTAGCCTTCAGACCCGTCAGCATGATCAAGATCAAAAGTAGATGACTGGCGGATAATTCTTAGTTATTCACCGGCACAACTACTTTCTCTCTTTATCGACTGAAGGGTAGTTCAGCTCAGAGACTAGTCAGCTTGCACACTAGTTATTAAAAATGTTGATTATTAAGATTATTGAGCACTCCCAACTTAATTTTAGCCGCATACACACAACAATTAAAAATAATGGAATTAGAATAAAAATTTTGTATAATACTTAAAAATTACTATATTTTTAAAATCAATTATAACATACAGAAAATAATTAACTAATATTATTAACCCTTAAACAGTCGCGTGGGGGTCTAGCATACCCCCACATAAATATAAACGGATGTATTATATTGCATAAAAGGTGTACATAGATATAAATTTAGAAGATGGTTTTTATAGTAATATTAAATCAATTTTCATAAATAAATCCCTTCGAAAAAAAAATGTATGACTTAAAATATCCATCAAAGTTGAAATGGGTCATATTGACCCCCACGCGACTTGTAACGTTATAATTTTTTTTTGGAATTGTATTTTTTTCAAAATATCGTTTTATCGTAAATGCAATGTTATAATTGATATAATATTGTGGAATTGGGATTATGTGGATCTGCCACCGAATGTGCAATTAGGTTTTAAAAATAAATAATCTATTGAGAATTTCCACTACTCGATGATACGGCACAAATACGAACAAAACATGTAATAAATACATCGCGTCTCAATGTGGACACATTGATTATTGGTAATCGATGTGCTACTATGAACGAATAATTGTATATACTCGTGTCATAATAATTAAATGTATTGTAATATTAATAATAAAAAAATTCAATTAAGAAAAATGATTATATAAATGTAAATACACATAAAACTAATAAATATAAGCCGTGTTTGAGCTCAAAGAAATACAAGAAAAATTAATAAAAATACATTTTGTAATAGTAAAAGCTTTTATTTACCGTCCTAAAAATAAGATTTTGCAGTTAAAATAATTTTTTTACAAACCAAAATTTTTTAATGAAATTTTGAAAATTAAGTTTTTTTTTTTTCGTAATATAATTTTTAGTAATGCACATAATTTTGTCATTTATTTATTTTTTAATTTTAATTTTTTAATTTTTATCGATATTTATATATCATATGCTAACAAATAATGTCTTTGAATTAAAAAAAATGAACTTTTTTATACATATTTTATACTTTTTTAGAAATGGGGTCTAATAGATTCCCACGCGACTATGAACGTTAAAAATAGGTACGCGCCTGCTTAAGGGTTAATAAACAACTTACATTTGTGAGTACCCCTGACTGAGATATTCGTAGTCAAACCTTCAATCATCATTTTATGAATTTTTATCCTCTTATATAGTATCTAAACCTTACTCGTAATGCTATTATTATTTGCTGATCCTGTTGTTTCTTTAATTTGATGAGTTTGTGTTTTATAAATGTTAGTTTTTTAATGAATTTACTAACATTTTGCAGGTTTTATTACACATCCTTGTTCGACATAAAGAGTAATTAAATTTGAATACTTACGAAATAAAATTATAAAAATCCAGCACAGGGGGGTCGCGGCACAGTGATGACGTGGCATAGTTGGATCAAGTATAATGATATCTGATAGTGATTAAAATCACTATCAAAAATAAACGCTTCGATGCAAATCTTTAGATAGTGTTTAATTTTAAAAAAATTGGTGTTTTATTCCAAAAGCTACATGATCTACTGGTTCCTTATTAATATCTCGATTAAGATAAAATATGTCGAATAAAAAAGGGTTTATTAAAAAATATTATTTCTCATAAAAAAATTGTGTGGATACATACACTTTTCAATAAGTTATAGCATTATAAAGTTAAATATAATGTAAAATACAAAATCGAAAATTTTCACACAAAACTAGCATTCGGTAGCCATTTTCACTGTGAACATAAAATAAAGTCCGAAATTTTTTTTTTTCATGATAAAGTATATTACATTAGCTTTAATTTAAGATATATAAAAAGTGTCAGACCTTCCGGAACATTTTCAAAAGTTAAGTTGAAAAAGTTAATTTTTTGTGAAAAAGTTGTCTTTTTAAATTCCCCCCTGTGGGCAAATAAAGGGTCAAATTTACAAAAAAAATATATCAAATGATAGGTAATGATATCATGCATCTATAAAAAAAAAATTATATTGATATGTTCATTTTTGAAAAAGTTACGGCACATTTTAGTAAAAAAAATTGAAAAAATGTCGAAAATTAGCGATTTTTAAATTTGTAATTTTTTTGAAGGTTTCCCCCATTTACGGGGAACGGGGGAATTTTTTTAATTTTTTAAGGGTAATGTCTTCAACTAGATACGAGTTGTGATCTTTTGACGTATCGTTGAAAGAAATCCGTTCGGTGAGAGGTGAGAAAAAGTGGTAACAGACACAAAAAAATAACACATCATAGTAAAACCAATACCTTCTCAGCTTCGCATCGAAGCTAATATAGATTATTTACTTGACATAAATGATATAAATATTACAACATGAAATATTGTAATAATACAAAAAATAATCATGGTATGTGGGTTTATATGTGTGTTGTATATACAGGGTGTTCAGTAAGTCAGGAAACGGGTATCTATTGTTCTCATTGTTACAAACAATGAGAACAATAGAAACCCGTTTCCTGACTTACTGAACACCCTGTATATTGACCAAGTTTGGGTATGTTTGGGGATTTGGTCAATTGGTGAGCAATGAGGTTCTATCGGGGTTGTAGAGTCCGAGGGTTTAGAACAATAAACACAGTAGATATAAAAAGAAATAATTAAGGTTCATCTTATAGAGATATTATAAATGACCCAACTGGTAAGTACCTGTAATAATACACTGAGGCAACGAAGAAGCGGTGGCCATCTCACGAATACCATGTAATGTAATTATGTATAAAGTACGAACTAGTCAGTAATAATTAATTGAAGTTTAAAGATTAATAAATATTTGATCTATTGCTTTATCGTTCTTTACTCAGACTATAAATTCTAAATAATCGGGTTATAAGTTAATATAAGTATTGACTTTTATTGAATTGAAATCTTACCTGATAATTTTTCTTTGTTCTTATAATAACTTTTAATAATATCAAGTAATAGTGAAATAATACAAACTCAAATTTTTTAATTTATAAATTAACACGTGAGAATTTCGACAATGATTATTACGAACTTTACGTTTCGACGTCAAAAGAGCGATTATAACAGTTCTTTGTATATTTGGAGACAGACTCCCTCAAGCCCTCAGCAGTGACTGAAAAGGATTACACTGCCTTTTATAGTATTTTGTATCCCCAAACAATCATCATTGTGTCATTCTTGTAATGTTATCGTTTATTGATATGTAAGTATAAAATATGAAATATATAAATTAATACATATGGATAATATACAAATTATTTTTATACATGGTGTTCAGTAAGTCAGGAAACGGGTTTCTATTGTTCTCATTGTTTGTAACAATGAGAACAATAGAAACCCGTTTCCTGACTTACTGAACACCCTGTATAACGTTAATATAGTTTGTTTTTTCATTTAAGACTAGGGTTGACACATTATGTTTATTTATTAAGATATGTGTAAAAAGAGCCGACAAGTATAATTTATAAATTTATTTAAGAGTGATTTTTAAAGGTGACTATTAATTGACTCATGACTGAATCGTATAATATAATAAAATTAAACGACAGTATGCGTTTGTAAAATATTTCCCTATGTTATTTATTTAAAAACAATCATGTTGTTTTAAGCATATAAATATATTTTATAAATAAAAGTGTTAATAATTTCATTAATGAAAAGATTAAATATAAAACTATTATTGTGGACACGAGTAGCCTACTGTTATTTCATATTTCGATAGTGATGAGTGTATTATGACAATATCAAATAAGATTATGATGAAGTAGATAGTTGTAGTTTTTTCATCATCACATAGTAAGTTTTTACTATCAAATAAATAAAGAATTTAAATTTATTTTCACTGAGCAGCTAATTTATTACACATAACAAGTCAGCTATAGAAAATTTTATTAAGATATTTTACTGTTTTAAAAGCCATTTTACGCTAAAATGGTTATAAATTATTTAAAAAATATAAAATCCACTGAAGCAGAAGTAAATACTTAATACAAATGTAGTTTTGGTCGTGTTCATAAAATAATTTCGTCTTTATTTTCAAGCTCTTAAAAAATATTCAAAAAGGTAAATATTTCAGATCGTTATAACGTTAATATTTTTTAAATGAAAAATTTATTATAGTTTTAAGGAGAAAAGAGAGATAATAGAATTATTTGTTATATTAATTAAGTATTTGGTGTAATGGTAAAGTTTAGATAAGATATTGTAAAGTAAGACAAGTATTATAATGGGCTACAATAGCGGATGGGATTTTTATGTTTGATTTGTGGTGTCACCATGCATCGGAAGTGTGATAAGAAATAATATTGGTAATTTGGTTATGTTTTTCTATGAACAAATTTTTCTTCTTTTCTCTAATATAATTAGAGAAAAATTAAAAAGTAACAATATGAATTTCATGATGAATCAAATGGAAATATTAATGAACTTTGTTTGAGAAATCAGTGAACAATCGCGCAAGAATATCAACTATATTCGAACTCCTAAACCAATGAACACGACTAAATGCCACGGAATTAAGGTCAGAAATTAAACAACTACTAATCATACACAGCTCATTCACATACTATATAGCAACTAAAAATGAATATGTTTATTTATTTATATGAATACTCGTATAAGTTTTATTATTGTCTAACACAGAAAACTATAATTTGCTTCTAATGTTAACAAATTGTAGTCAAACCAATCTTTTTATGTGTAAAAAAACAATTACCATTTCATTGGAATACCTAAAATTTCTGAAAAGAAAAAATGTATTTTTGACTGGTCAATAATAACTTTTACCAGTATTTAGCCAGTAATAGACAGTATTTCGTAAGTCATTAAGATTTTAATATAGACTAGATGTAAAGGCTAGATATTTTTAAGTTATATTAGAATTTATTATTAGGTAAAAAAGTCTAAAGAGGATATTTATGTGTTCTTTCTCCAATATGCGAGTAATATAAACTTAGAATTGAGAACAGAAGGATATTATATACATAACTCTCAAAGTTACTGGCTCCAATTACTATTGTTTTTTCCGTAATCTCACAAAATTCAAACAATTGTATTCGTTAGTTACATAGTTTGTCCTAAAGAGGTTCGTATACAAAAACTAAAATGGTACGTTTTGTTCCCTACTAATCTATTTTCTCAAATACCTTAGGTAAATCTTTAGAATTGTTTATCTTAAAACCTAAGAAGAGTATGGTGAATAACTGAAAAAATTATTTAAACTTATACAAAAACATGTATCATCGATTTCGTTTTTTATTAAAAAGTGGAAAATATTATATTAAATTTTATACAATTATTAATTATAACAAATTATACAATTTTATATAATTATTTCATACATTAAGTTATAAACATTACATCGAATGCAAATTAATTTTTTATCTTGTTATAAATAAAAAAGTTTTTTTTTCAATGAAAATCAACAATACAAGCTATGGTATTTCCATCGTGTTAATTATTCATATAAAAAAAAAATTAAAAATTCTGGGAAATCCCTTATTACGTACTAAAATACATTGAATATTTATTATCATGTAAGATAAGCAAACTTTCAAGTGTAATTGAAATTATTTTTTATAGACTGCGTTTAAATAATATTATCATAGTTTTATTTTTTTTTAAGACTTAATATTTTACTTATTATAATAAAGTACTGAATTTTATTAATTAAAAGCAACAAAATAAGATATTGTAGTGTGCTTCAATGTATTATTATTTTTGACATCTTGTAGTAATATAATATATAACTAAATTATGGTTTATTGTACTAAGGTAGAACTAGATGAATTGTAAGTAAATATAATGATTATTATTATTGGAAAACTACCAATAAGTTCATATGCATTATCTAATGCATAATTCTCCCGATTTGGGCAGTAACTGAATTAGGGACTATAAATGATTTTATTAATATACTAATAAAACTTAGTAATTAACATAGTATTTATTAAATAATATTAAACACATAATATAATGTGCATGAACAAATTAAAAAAAAATAATGATACGAAATATAATTGTTTACCTATTATCCTAATATTTTTTTGACGATTATATTTATATATAGTTAAGGAAAACCCATAAAATGTAAGTTCATTGAGCTAAATTGCTTAACTTGAAATTTTTTAATAAAATTATGTTAATTTTTTATGCTTAAATATTTTTCTAAGAGATAAAATTAATTTATTTTTAATTCATTAAACTATCTAAGTAGTTATAGATGTTTTACCCTAGTCAAATGTTTTTGTTTTGTCACCATAGTTTATACCACCACAACAGCTAAAGATTTTTTGCTATAGTCATTTTGTTTTATCGAAGTGTCACCCCTTATTTGTATTTCCCATCTTTTCAACCTTTCATTTTGCCAAACACCTCTCATGTAAGACTGTCAAGTCAGCCGGAATTTATTATATCCAGTAGACCGTTTTTTGATTTTTTTTTAACTGTTAACACCCTCTCATATTATTTTTCAGTAAAATAAATAGTTATCCTAAAATATGACTTTACTTTTAATATTATTTATTTTGGTGTACTCAAGATCGACAATTATCGAAGTATCATCGAAGTGAACAGTGAGATCTAAAATTCTGGATCTCCACTGTCTTTGATGACTTTAATTTATAGTTAAATATAAAAAATATTTTTATTATATCTGTACAAATAAATATTTATAGAAAATAAAATTTGATAACAATATTTTTACTTTCACACTTTATTTAAATGTATTACCTTCGTAAAAAATTATTTACTTAATCATTTTTGTTTTTTAGTGGAAAAGGGGGGACAGAGAAAGTTAAAAAATAAAATTCCTTTGTCCTCGTTGAGCATCTTGAGCACAACCTGTAAAAAAATGTTCGGAAAACTTCTATGACATCATGAATTGTGTCCGTTTGACGATTCAGAAATAACAACGAATCAAATAAATGTCTATAATAAATACTCTTCTTCTTCTTTTTCCTCGCCTTAATCCCAACTACTTGGGGTCGGTCACCCTTATCCTAAACTTCCACTTGACACGATCTCCCACATCCTCTACGCTCACATCAGATGTCCTCATATCGCATTCAATAACACCTTTCCATCTCTTTTTTGGTCTTCTTCTATCTCGTCTTCCTTCAACCTTCATTTCTAATATATACTATTTATTATAAAAATACAACGTGGTATCAATATCACGGTGTTAATAAAAAAAAATAAGTAATACCCCTTTATGAGATAAGGGGTAGACCAAAAGACTATTTGACTACAAAATAGAAAAATAAATAAAAACCAGCACAGTGGAGACGTAACATAGTTGAGTCCAGTATAGATGATATCTGACAGTTATAACTAATAGTTAAAATCACTATCATAATAGTGGTAACAGACACAAAAAAACACATCATAGTAAAATTAATACCTTCTCAGCTTCACATCGAAGCTAATACTATCTAAAAATAATCTTTGTTTTTATATAAATATTTTATATGAATGTATTTGTCAGACTTTTATGAACTTAAAAGAAAATAAACTAATTTTACTTCCTAAAGTCTAAGAAAACTAATTATTTAGCTTACAATATAATATTAATAAAATAAAAATTTTCCCTTGAGGTATTTTAACTACAAAATATAATTTTTCAACATTATTAAATATTAGTATAATATATTTTTTAACAATGGTGCATATTTAAAAAAGATATTATATGTTTTATATTCTAATTAAAGGTAACATACCTTTAAATATTTTACTTTTATTTTTGTATAATATTTTAAAAAATAATAAAATTATAAGCTTAATAAGTGTTTTGATTTTAGTTTCCGCCAAAGTATCTTACGAAAATTAATTTATAGTTAAATAATATAGAATCATCTATTTTATTTTGTCTCACCCGTTAAATTTTATTGTTTTTTAGTTACTATTCTTATTGATTGGTGGGAATAGTTTTGAAAGATTTATCCATTGTAATAGTTTTCATAAACATGAAAGAGAACATCTTTTATATATTACACATGAACATGTAGTATTTAAAACAATTGATTTTTGAAACTTGATACTGCTATTGTATTCCTCTTATATTAGAAATAAAAAAGAATAGAGAAAGGAATTAGTATAAACTTCATTTTATCAATTATTCCTTTTATATTATAGTAAAATTAATATAAGAAACATAATTTTGTTTAGTTGGATTAGGTATATTTTTGTACTTAAAAAGGCAATTCGACATTTTTTAAGGAGAGCTTATAGTAAACATAATTTTGATCATTAAATATATTTTTTAATAGTTTTCGATAAAATTACTTAAAAAGAGATTTTGATATTTATAAATTTTTAAATTACTGATTTTTAAAATTAAAGGAACCAGTGTCTAATTGGACTTAATTATCCAGTAGAATATCTTAACTTTTTTTTAAAAAATTTCGAAGTTCAGATAATTGAGTATTTAACGTAAATATTTGAGATGTTGTAACACTAGTATTCGAAATTTTAATTGATATCAACTAAATTGAACTACAAAATTATACTAATTTTAATACTAATGAATTTAGTAATAAAATGATTGAGTATTTTGTCCTTTTAATTTATTTCAAATTATACAGATTAGTTATGCTCTGTTACTTTCAACTGATTTTTGCCGGCTTATTTTTTAGTCTGAAGAAATAATACAAAATCCCAATTGATTAGCCTTCAAGTTAATAAACTAACTAAAAAGTAATATATTTTAAAATTTGTTTTATATTTCATCATTTTAAACTAAAATTTACTTATATCAATTAATAAAAACATGTTATCATTTTTATAAATGGTTTCTTCTTAGTGATTTTCATATTTTTTAGTAAATTAATTGTTTGTAGATTGAAATACTTTTTACCTTGTATATGACGGACCTTATTTAATTCAGTGGAGGTGGCAACACGTACCACTGCTAGGAGGCGGTCATGACTCTGGTTAGTTGGGACCGGTAGGCCTGGGCATACCTGCTTGCTAACAGTAAATAGGTCCCCTAACCTAGCCATACCAAGTGAAAGACTTACTAACTTGTCACGGGGTAGTTAGCCGAAAAGTAAAGGACCATTGGGGTTCTCTATGGCACCTTGCGCACCATAGAGTATACAGTCTTATCACAGTATGGATCTCTGCTGTGATGAACTTTTATTTAACGAATTTAGGACGAATAGGGATCCTACGGACAACCTAACGTGAACTGGCGGCTCTTTGCATAACAATCGTCGAACTTGAAAGTCTCAATGCGAACAACGGGACACTTGATGATCTGTCTACTAGCAAAGAGACAGCAACGTCAACAAATACAGACCAGTAGCCGTAAGATCAACTGGGAGCAGTAGATGAAAAAATCGAGGGTCTAAAACTTAGACCTGAGAAACTCAATCTAAAATGTTTATCAAGACAACCGATCTACAGCTGGGTGATCTTAATAGCATGACTAGACATCAAATAAGCACTTTGGCTGTTCTACTGACATTGCTGAAACATCTTTACGCAATGGTGGTATCGGAATTACCATTGTGCAGGAAGTGTAGAGTAGAAGAGGAAGATTCATTTCACATAATGTGCAAATGTGAAGCCTTGTCCACACTAAGATAAAACTACTTGAGTAAACCTTTTCCTGAATAAGAATATATTAAAATCTAATACTCGGAGAGATACTTAATTTCGCCAGAAAGACAGGACTCTTTGGCCATCCACAGTGGGTGACTTCATGGTCCACTCTTATAAAATGATAGGTATAATGTAATAACATTTTGGTGATAACACTTTGATATGTAAACCGAATTAAGACAATTTGGTATGAGGCGTGCACAATGGACCAATAGGTCTGAGTGCATGGACATTATGTCCACCTCACTAATAACTAAATCTAAAATAGCTACCTTGTATATGAAATCAATTTAAAATTATATTATACTTGCTATATAATTATACTTGCATAATGTATAATATACATTGTATATGTGTAAGTATAATTTAACTATTTATGTATGAGGTTCTCAAATTCAAAAAACTTTTGACGTCTGATATCTTTTTGTATTAACAAAATTTTTAAATAATTGAGATGTTTCTTTAAACAATATAACCTAACAGTTGTATAAAACTGATATTACTCATTAAGTTACAAAGAAATGTGTTAAATTCTAGTAGTAATAATTAAACACGAATAAAGTAATTATGGTAGGATATAGTTCGTCTGTAAATTATTCATAATACAATTATATTTTATATGGATTAAAATTATTTTTACGTTAATGAAAATTGTATCTTTGATGATAAATTGTACTAATATCCTTAATATTTAAATTAACCAAACAAACAGTTCTAGTTTTTAAATTAAATTTTATTACAAATTTGTAATATAATCCTTAGTTATTTTGTAAAATTATTTAGTTTAAAATATTTATTTTTCTTAAAGTAGGTCATATAAAAATAATGTATCAAATAATACCAACATATTTTAATTTCTTAAAAAAATATTTCCATAATTAGAATATTTTTTCAAAATTCTTTTAGTTTAAACTGAATATTAAATTTACAAAAGTAAATCAAGAAGTAAGGATTCAAATGCTTTATTTTAATAAAATATTTATTTTGAAGAAATTTTTAGGATATATAGATTATATAAATATCTTTCCACGTTGTTACAGTTCAATTAAAACCAATTTGTACAGCAAGAAATTAGCATTGTAACTCTTATAATGTAGTTCTCTCTGATCACCTCTTTTTTTTTTTTTTTTTGCAAAAAGGTATCATAATCTCGAAATTCCACGGCATTAATATACTGTTTCTTCCCTAAAATATTCCTATTATTTGCAACCAGTTAAAAGCCACGAGGTGAAAATAAAGTTTATAACAATATTGGGCATAATGTAATATCCAAAACTAAGAACTAAATTTTTCGGAATGGTTTCGAAAAGTCAATTTGAAAAACTTCATTAGGCATCAAAGATAGGCATAATAAATACTTAATAAATGGTAATTATATAAAATAATATAAAATCAAGTGTGTATTATCACAGAATAAATTTATAGTCATATTTTAGCATTTTCTACTAAAAAAAATTCCAAAATTTCAATATATCTGTATTCATTTATAATGAATGAAAAAATATAAAGCTTTTTTTTTCATTTGTGTTAATGTCAATGAAAATGGAATGATTATACAAAAAATAAGTTATTATTCTACATTTTATTAAAATCACAAGTTTTTAGATAATATTTTTTATAGATAGTCAAAACTTATTATTATCTTAAGTGTTATATATGCTAAAATAAAAATTAATAGATAATAATTTGATTATCTATTAAATTTTATTCTTTAACCGATCGTTATATTTTTCAAAGAGAATATTATAATTAAGAAAAAAATTTCCACTTTTACTTAAGTTGGAAAATGAAAGTATAGGTGAATGTCAAATAATTAAATTATAATTTAATCAATATTTGAATTTATTCTTTTGTAAATATTTTGAACATTGTAGCTAAGTTACTTAACATTAAATAAACAATCAACTACGAGTCACCAATATTTTCAATATTAATACAAAAATAAATACACTAAAACAATAAACAATACTCTAGCAATTATTAAGCTATAGCATAGAATATCTTGTTTCCGTCGATCACATTTCTGACACACTTTACAAGTTATTTTAAAATATATTTCTGGTAAAACGAGAATAATTTAACTATAACAAAGTTTGCTTTAGAAGCTTACCATTTAAAACAAGTATGAAAAATATATTATTGAATAGCTATATCAGCGTAAGGAACTGTTTGCAACGTTTTATTGAGGACATCTTGAATAATAGCTCCAATGGCTTCTTCGAAAGCTGATTTAAGTTCCTCTAACAGTACAGGCCAATTTTCATTCAAAACTTTGTTCATATTGTTGCCTGAATCGAAAAAATAAAAAAATTATCATAAATAAATCAAAATATGTATAATGTTTTAATAAAAGCTTACCTAATTGCTTGTCGCCATTAAAAAGATTTTCAAAGTTTATAGTTAAATATTTAATATCTACTATTTTTAAATTGATTTTTGGAAACTTAATAAAAGTTTTACCATGTTTTTCATAGGGAGTGGCAGTTAAATCATTCAATTCTAATCTAGGTTCTTCTATAAACATAAAAAAAACATTAAGATAATTCAATAGCATTTTTTAAATTTTAATAAAAAGTAACAACGTAAAATACTTACTAAGGACAATTTTGCAAGGGCCAGTACCAACGATTGGCAAAACGAGTATTTTACCATTGATGGTATACTGACTAATTATTTCAATAGGTTTTTTAAAACTAACTTTTGCGGTTAATTTGTAATTATCTAAGTCAACTTTTAATGAGTCAATAAAAATACTAGAAATTCCATGAATTTTAACATCTTTCATTTTTAAATCGATGCTGACAGCCTTATTAGATCCTTTTCCTTCGGCAATTTCTAATGAAGGAAATTGAAACGGTTCAAGTGGTGGAATCCTAAGTTTTGAATAACCTTTATCCAAATCCGGAATGACAGATTGCAAAGAATTTTTGAAGCATTGATCGAAGTTTGGATCACTTTTTTTGCACAAATTAAATACAAGTTCTATAAAATGAATAATTATTTATTGGTTTCAAAATTAATAGCATGAAAAATTTTATTAATTTAACTTTTAAGTGACAAAATTATTTCTATAGCAAGAAATATTTAGGTAAAATAACAATTAATATCGTAAGAATTAATTTTTTACTCTATAATTTTTAATAACTATTTATTATTAATAAAATAATATTATCCTTACCTAGAGTATGATTGTATAAAAATATTATGTATAATTATGTACTGGTAACTAAGTAATTTTAAATAACTAGTAAATTTTTCTTAAATTTTATTTTTTTTAACGAAATATTTTGTATGATTTTTCATTGCGGTTTATTTTTATGTTTCATTTATTTATTAATTTTATTCGTGTGAGTTCTATTTAATTTTGAATCAGCGACGTGATTATCATGCTAGATAAAGAAAAATAGTTTTTACTATTTTTATAGAATACACTCTAGATTTAGATTAGGTTTATTTTAATTATTATTCAGAAATAAATATCAAAAGTATTTTAATAAAATGTATTATGTTTCAAATCAAACTTGTTGAACAATACAACTTTTTATTGGGTATCAAAATTATAAAGTAGTATTGTTATTATTTGCAAGTACTAAATAACGACAATTGAAAACTTGAGAGGAAATTTAAATTATTCAAAATAGTTATATTATTATAGATTAATATAAATGCCTTAATCTAATATTATGACATTAACGTGACACATTAGTAAATTTGATTGTTAAAAATTAATTTGATTGTTTATAAAAATAATTCAAATTATATCTATAAATTTTTATGGAAAAATTTTTTTTGTAATTTCAGCAACGTAAGATATATTATAAGCTACACAAAAAAAATTGAAGTCTGGTGTCAGAGTTAAAATTCAAAAAATTAGATTTCTTAAACAATGCTAACAAAAAATTTAGTCTGATTAATTAGATGTTTCAGTAAATAATGTTAACTTACGATTTTAAACTTTTTAAGAAAGAAATTTTTTCAAATTATCTATAATATGACTTTTATAAATAATATTTTTTTTATTTATTATCTCTTTAAAAATATTAGTAAAATTTTCATAAATGTAAAATATAAAGTGTATTGAATTATGCTACAATATATATATATACATTGTGGCATTTATAAAAAAAATATTATTTCTTAAGATTGTCCAACTAAACATAATAATTAATCAGTTTTTATCTCTAAAACAATTGTACCTTTATATTTTTTAATTTTTATTATTTTTAATATAAAGCAACGGTAAATTGTTTTCAAAATCGTATACTTAAATATTGAATAAAGTAAACTTACTTTTTGTTGAAGGAGGAGCAGCAATAGCAAAGTTAATTAAGACACAAAATAACACATTATAGACCAACAACGATTTCGCCATATTTTTATTTTGAAAAATTATTTAAAAATTAAATCGATTTTTGGTCAAAAAATTGGAACTAACTGATAAATTTATGGAATAATTTCCACAGATTTAACGTAATTACCAATGTAACTGAATCCGTAGAATATGTGATACCCCACCATCGTGTTTGATTTCCTTTTATACTCAGTCACAAGGTTTACTAGGATATCTCCAAAAACTGGTTTTATCAAACAACGCCATCTTTATGAAAATACTTAAATAGGTTTATCAAAAATAAGTCTAAAAAAGAAAATGAGGGGTTTTTTATATGAATAAAATATTAAATTTTATATGAATATTATATTAATTTATTAAATATTAAATATTTAATTTAAGATATATATAAAAGTGTCAGTAAATCCGGATGTCGAATGAAAAAAGTATATAAATAGTATATATCATAAAAAATTGTATTAGTCCATACATTTTTCAAAAAGTTATAGAAATATAAAGTTAAAAATATAAAATCGAGAATTTTAACACGAAAATATCATTTGGTAACTATTTTCACCGTGAAGACAAAATAAAGTCCAAAATTTTTTTTTCCATAATAAAGTATATTACATTTGCTTTAATTTAAGATATATATAAAAATTTCAAACTTTCTGGATCACTTTCAAAAGTTAATTTTCTGTGAAAAATTTTAAATCTCCCCCTGTGGGCAGGTAAAGGGTCAAATTTATAAAAAAAAATATATCAAATAATAGGTAAGGACATCATGCATCTATAAAAAAAAATTATATTAATTTGATAATTTTTAAAAAAGTTAGTAGTAAAAAAATTTTAAAAATGTCGAAAATTAGCGATTTTTAAATTTGTAACTTTTTTTGAGATTTCCCCCATTTACGGGAAATGAGGGAAATGTTTTCTATTTTTGAGGGTAATGTCTTCAACTAGACACAATTTGTGATATTTTGACGTATCGTTGAAATAAATCGGTTCGGTGAAAGCTGAGAAAAAGTGGTAACAGACACAAAAAAAAAAACACATAGTAAAACCAATACCTTTTTAGCTTCGCATCAAAGCTAAAAGGAGCTCAACTTTTATGTCAGTATTTAAATAACAAAGTAAATTCATCATTTAAACATGATCGAACTAAGTAATATAAATCATTACTTTATTCAATATGATCTCTGAAAACTCGCTCTTGCGGTTTCTCTTTTATCCGTGCTGGCATTTCAACATATTTTTTTAATTGCAATTTGTTAAAGTTAAAATGACCTAAAAAATTCATTTTAACTTTGAATTTTTTTTTTTTCAAATATTTTTAATTAATAAATACTTTGTAATCAACGTTAAAAACACTTAAGAGAGCTGATCAATTTCAAGTAAAGATTGTCCGGAAAACAACTTTATGTAAACAATTGTTTCAAAACTACCCATTTATAAATGATGAACTTAATGAAATTTAATTCCGTTTAGAGTTAAATGTATAGTTAAATTAATAGGAAAAGCAACACATTCCTTTTATCTAGAAACAATTGTTTTAATTTGAATTTTTTCTCTAAGACTATATGATTTGACTGTAGTAAATAACACCTTATTAATTATTGTCAAAATAATAATAAAACTAATTTGTTTCAATTTCATAGTTTGCGAAATATATTTGTGTAGCTTGTCTTCAAAAGATGAAACCTCATAAAAATCTAATTTTAGATTATAAATATGATAAATATTGTTATTTATAGACTTTTTGGAAAATGAAGTGTCATTTTAACAGCAGTGTTTTTTGCACTTCAAAAATGTTTCATTGTAATATATGCTATAGAAATATTATATTTGTTTTTTTACTCCTGAAGAGTTGCTAAATTTGACATGTCAACTTTAGAAAATAATCACTGATCTTATATAAATACAATGTTCTTTTTTAGTTTAAATTTTGGACAAATTAAGAAGGCTGGAACCTAGCGTGGTATTTTTCCACTTTTATTTTTATTTTTAATTTTATTTTTCCACTATTTTAAAAACTTTCCCCGCCTAAAAAATAATATGGTAGGGGATGCAAATATTTTAGTATCCGGACATCAAAAAGCTAGTATATCATATAAGTTATTGTTATAAAAATGATTTTTATTAATGAAATATAATTTTAAAATTATTGTTTCTAACTATTAATGTTTAAATCCTAAAGTCATTTTATTTTATTTTTTTTTTTAAGAAAGATTTGATAAATTTTGGATTCTCGTACCATTAATCTCATATTAATTTCTAATTATTTCAAATTGAATTTTATTAGGAATTCAGAGATAAATTAACTGATTATTCTAATAATTTACTATACAAGAACTTTTATTTACTTTCAAACGATTGTATAGTCAAGTATATCTGAAATAAATCACAAATGCATTTGAAAAATTAGTTCACTTTAATATATATATTATTTTATATTTAAAATATGATTTCTAGTTTATATCTGCTAGTGCACGTTTTATTAAAAATCTTGATAAAGTATACTTGTAAATTTTATAGTGAAATTAAACCTATTTTTACATTTGTCTTTGCACTGCCGTTCGAATATGAGTAAACAAATTAAGTCTCAGCGTTACACTTTTTTTTTGAGTTATGGTCGATTTTCGCTAGTGTTTGTTATAATTCTAAATAATGTCTGTTACAGTAAATTTTTTTTAGCCATATTTGCTTCGTAGATTTTAATAAGTACGCACATATATTAAATACTGAACTGATTTATGATATTTTAATATATGAGTAATACTCATTGAGTATATTAGTCATTACTTATTGTCGAATTACAGACAGCATGAAATATTAGTGTCTGATATGAAATAAACACTGTTATGAATTTAATCATTATATATTTTACAAAATATGTCATAGTAAACTATAAAATGTTTTATTAAAAATAAATAAATTTATTTAGTAGTTATTATATTTATTATGATATTTTATCATAGTATTATGTAAATCTAACAAATATTGAATGATTTAAGATCCCAAATCATAAAAATTGAAAATGAACTTAAATTGTTCTGATTCTTCTACATGAAACACTTAACTACTTTAGAAATTAAAAAAAAAAATTATGTTATTATTATTTTTTTTTTTTTTAACTTCCTATGAGTGACTTTCCATAAACGTCAATTTTATTGCCATGTATATAATAACTGTCATCAAATTTGCTTAATGTACTTGTTGTATAGATTGTAAATAAATTTTCTGATAAATAAAAAGAAAAGATATTAAAACGAATTTAAGATTTTTTTGTTGATTAGTTATGAGTATTACATTTGCCAAAATAAATTAAAATACGCGGAATTTAATAAAAATACATCATGTAATTTGCAAATTGAACAGTAAAAAATATTATTTTATTCATCATTTATTATGCTTTTAATTTTATTTTAATCAGCACTCATAAGCTTTTTTTACAAAAAAGTCATCTAATTAAGTAAATGATTGATCAATTACAGCTTTTGAATTATTATTTTAGAAGTTGTGAATATTTTTAAGCCCGGACTGTAAGATGATATTTTTATCATTACTCATTCAATTACTCAAAGAATAAAAAAAAATTAAAATTTTTTTTTTGGTCAACTTTAGCTAATTATTAGCTATGTAATATTTTTAAAGTTCATGTCTTGTGTCATGTGAAGGCGTCAACTTCATTTTTTCAAATGGTAACACATATTTTGAATTTAATAAAATGTTTGAACTTTTATTTTAATAATAAATGGTATTTAAATTTTTAGCATAACTTCATTCGTTTACTTTATAAAACTATAAAGTTTCGAATTTTTGAGTTAATATACATGTATAATACACGAGGGATTACAAATATAGGTAGCTAATTGCTTTTTTACGACGTCGCTATTCACAAATACGTAGCGTTTATTGTCAATTATGACTATCAAAATATATGCTTATAGTATGGTAGTAAGGAATAGTGTTGTGAATTAACATTTATAAATACACCAACTGGCAATACAGAAAACATATCTGTCGATAAAGTCATAGTTGTCAATAAACGGTGCGTATCTGTAATAGCGACGTCATAAAAATGCAATTAGCTACTTGTATTTGTAATTCTTCAAATATTATACATGTATATTAACTCAAAAATTTAAAACTTTAGAGTTTAAATCTAGTACTATTTATTTTTAAAATAATACTTCAAATATTTTATTAAAATCAAAATATGTGATCCCATTTAAAAAAACAAAGTTTAAACCCTTATAAGACATAAGAGATGAACAAAAGAAGTATTACATAGCTAATAACTTAAGAATAATATCCAGCTAAAGGTAACCAAAAAAAATTTCAAAATTACTTTTATTCTGCGAATAATTGAGTGAGTTATGATAAAAATAATAGTCCTATATAAGGAACGTAGTTTTGAAATATCTGATGTTAAAAATAATCACAAACCCTCTCTATATTTTTAATTATTAAACAAAGTTTTAATTATTTTAGAATTTTATAATAGCCATTTTTGACCCTTTTTCTTACAAAAAAACGTTAATGAGTTAATACAAATTTCAAATCGAGTAATTATCAGGTTACAAACATTTTAATACGTGAAATTGGTATGGAACGTGGGCTGAGTGCACGTACACCGGTGTGAGTCATAAATATACAACAGTACAAGCTGTATCCACCCGCGCTGTATACCTCCCCTAAACTATGCGTTGAAATACTTGTAGCTCAATAATTGCATGCTATAAAATTATTATCGGTTCGTTCATTTTTTGTAATAATAGTGTTCAAAAATACCAATTTTAAAATTTAAAATAAATTTCAAGTTCCAATTATTTTTATTATTAAAAACAAATAAATAAAATATTTTATGTTATTTTAACGTAGTTTAAGAATGCGTATAATTATAACGAAATGTTAATTATATCAATATTTATAGGATTTGTCAGTTATATCTGTACCATTATGTATAACAAATAACATAAGTTACAATATAATTTTTATTATGTGAATAATTCACAAAAAAAAAAAAAAAAATTCACTGTTATTTACTAAACATTTACATTACTTAAGTCATAAACAATATATAATTTTACTTAATTCTTCTTAAAATATGTTTAGATATTAAAAAAATTATTTAGGCTTAAAATGTCACCTGTAATAAATCTCTATATAAATTATTACTTAAATACTCTTGAGAGTGGCTATCGTAAAATAGTGGAATGTGTTTTTAGATATTTACTGAATGATATATCTAAATCATAATGAATTTAGAATATAGTTTCCAAATTTTAAATCTAAGTTTAGTATAAGAAAAGATTGTCAATTATTATGTAAAAATATTTTATGCAGCGTTTATACATTCCGCTGGAGAAGTAAAAATTTTAAATATTACCTTTTTTCACAACACTCCTAATCAACCCACCCAACAGGTATTTATCGCGCCCGTTATTTTACTTTAATTTATACTTATTCTATATCTATGTTCATTAGTTAATAAAATCGATAAGTTATAGACATTTTTTTATAATTTAAGGAAAGGTTACAAAATAAGAGTTAACAAATTATAATCATAATTACAATTGTATGAATAAATTTTCGGTCTAACGTTAATCCATCTGTTTTATATCCTAATAAAATCTTTCCCCTTACCTTCATTTACGTTATCAAAGTTATCTAAATGTTAGTAAAGATAATGGAGTTTAATTCTCATATTACAACTCAAGATACTATAGATTTTAGCATACAATTTACAATAGCTACTTAATCTTCATTTTTGTTATTTTTTAAAAAATTCCAACTACATTCTTGAATAAAACCCAAATATTATTTTCAATATTTTTGATACAATAAAGAAAAATAGTTTTATTTTTAATGGAAATTTTTCACAAAATTATAATTGTGATTACTATTTATTAATTTAAATTATATTATTTTAAATTATTTAAAATCTTATTTATAACCATTACTTTGTAATTAGTTAAATAATTGAACAAATAATGAAGGTAAATAGAATCTAAATACTCCACCATGTTCAGCATAAAAATATACGTCTTTTCTTGAAACATAGATAAACTTAATTTATATATAACTATGATGGAAAAGTAATTATAACATAAAAACGACAATTTTTACAAAATTTTGAGATTTACACATGTTTTTCAATTAACACCAATTATATCGTGTTTTAAACACCCATTAACCCAAAAATTCTCATAAAATTATCTATTAAATTAACGAATGTGAGCTTTGGAAAAAATTAAAAAAAAACTTTCATTAAATAACGTCTAAATGTATAAGAATTATAAAATTGTATAATATAAATTAAAATAAAGATTTAGTCATAATCTTTTTGGTCTACATTTAAAACGGTTAATAGATATTGTGCCAACCCAAAAAATTATTATACACTTAATTGCATATAATACACAATTCATGTTTATTAAATATAATACTTAAAAATGTTGAGAGTTATGTTTATATTTCTAAGTTCGCATAAATTTTGAAACTAATTAAAATACAAAGTTAAAATATCTGGTCGAAAATCAAGTTGTCAATCAACGAAATATATTAGACAAAATTTTAAAGCAAGTTATAAGATTATATTTAAAATTACTTTTACAAAAAACATTAACCATTATTTGGGTCTTGATAAAAATAAATAAACAAAACTAAAATAAATAAATTAAAAAGTTATTTTTAATAGTTAAAATCATTTTAAACATTTTCATCAAAGTTGAGCTATAATTAAATTATTAATTTCAATGACAACATAAATTACTAATATTAAATTTTATATCAATCCTAATACACTTAAAATTCTCAGCCAAGTTTTTCATTTGGTACATTAATTTTTTTTATAGGGCAAGGTTTCATAGTTTACTATAATGAAAAAAAAATTAACATAATTCAATGAATTAAATTAAGAATTTGACTTGTATTTATTTTATCAATTATAATGAATCATTTAAATACTTATTAAAAATAAAAATAACATTCTTATATGAAATAGTTGATTATAATTATTTGTTACTGACTATAGAAATAAAGAAACATTACCCTGGTACTAAAAATATATTGATACTTAAAATTACAAAGTAGAATTTGTATAATTTCAAGTACACATTATCATCATTAGAAACATTTGGAAAATCGTAAATTTAAATGTAAGATATGCTAATTATTTTCCTGGAAAATATGATAAATTATTGGAAGTCTTTTAATTTTTCTGGAAGTCTCCTAACTCCCCTTAACTTTTCATTTAACACGTTATTATGTATTACTTGTAAAGGTACCAAAAATAATTTTTATTAAATTAGCAAGTTTTTTCGTCATTTTTTAGAGTACTGATTCAATTGCAAATTTGAATCAATAATATTTTAAAAATCCCATTCTTTCATTAAATACACTAGGTTTTCAATATTATAGCAATAAACATAATTAAGTTAGATACTGATTTGTAAGGCTTATAATACATTAGTTATAGAAATATTATAACGATAAATGGGTTTATTGTAATGCTATAAACTGGCACGTACACATTATAAAATGAGACTGGATTTAGGTTTATAATACGTCAGAGGCGAGTCACATGTATTCAATTTTACATGGAGAACTAAGATGAATTTTCTCGGGGAAGTATAGTGCGGACAAATCACGTCTTCATGTAATATGTTCTTGATTATTTTCTTGTTTTACATAAATTATCAAGTTGAAACTTGTTTATGACTTCAATGATAAATTTAACAAAACAAAATAACAGCAAATGTATTTTAATAATTTAGCTTGAATGATTTTATGACAATTAATCGATACACAATATAATATTAAAAGGTATAGTCGTTTTATCATATATCAGTTTCAAACAAATAACTTATAATCGATAAGTTTAACCACAAAACTAGTTTTAATGCAATTAATCATTTGCAAATGTATAAACCATAATATCAACCACTTCTTATAAAAGATTTTTTACTAATTTCAATATTTAGTTTATTTGAATTAATATTTCCCAAAAAAATCAATACTTTCCAAAGTACATGCATTTTATAAGATTTACTTTTTGTAAACATTAATGTAATTTATTTACAAATGTAAGAAAACTAAGCTAATAAAAAAATTATTAATGTTCTTATTTTTACGATTTAATTAAGTTGTTAAAAATGTAGATTAAATAACTTTGTTATTGTTTCAACATAATGACTCAAGGTTAAGATATAATGTACGGTAACAGTTTTCTAATCATGAATTTTTTATGAACTGCTGGAATAAATTTAATTATAAAAGCATATTTACTCTCGTAAATGATTCAAGTTGTTTATGAGAATTTAAAAAACAAATTAACCATAGATTTTAATGTCATGCTAACACGAAAGAAGAAATCATTAAAATAGGTAGTACGGAAATCGTAATTTTAAACAGGAAACAAAATTTGTACAAAATAAAAATTTTAAACTGTAGTTTTACACCATTACACACATATGTATTGTTTTCTGTAATAGTGTCTTTTTAAAGCCTATCATTTCCAGGGTAAACAGAATATTATATTATAAAGGTCCTACTGAGAAACGATAGTTGGGAATAGAGAAAATGACATAGATTTTCATTCAAAGTTATCAAATATCATTCTTTCAATCATAAACTATTTTGATTTTATTTATATTTTTAACGTTACAGTTATATTTTTGTGTGTTTATACAAAATTACTACAAACCATTATAGTATGACAATACATCAAAAATCTTGAAAAATTTAACATGTTTTCTCCCACCTTGATTAAATAAAATAAAAATTTTTCTTATGATATTATATATTTCTATGGCAATCTTTATAGAAAAATGTCAAATAATTTGCAGCAATATCCAATATAATCATAACCCTAACTATTTTATACCTTAATTTTTGTACATTTACAAATATACAAATGGATACATAATATATAAACTGAAGCTATATTATACACAATTAAATAGCTTACAAATTATTATTTTACATAAAGAACATCCAACAATCTATTTTTACTAGCTTTTAATTTAAATTAGGCGTGAACTATTTTTTTAGAATAGGACTTTTTATAAATTTTCAACTAAACCCGACAAAAACAAAATTGATTTAAATTATGATGAATTGAAAATTTGTAACTGTATGGTCTCCTTGATATCCGTACATTATATGAACTGACTATTTCACTGAACATAGATCAGAAAATTGTTTATTATTTTTATATTAACATCATCACTAAATGTAATATTCTGATAAAATAAATCGCAATTTATTAAATACTTTCAATTAAAAAATTATGAATCAATGTTATGGAGAATAATAATAATATTATATTTAACGTATTCAATAGTAATAAATATGCAACCTAATTTTAATAAATCGCCGATTAATTAACAGTTTGTAGTTAATATTCTTTCTTAAAAAAAATTTAATTTCATACATGACATTGAAGTTTAAGAAAATGCAAAAAACTGGTTATAAGGTTTCTAAAAAATAAATTTACTCTTGGTAAAAAAGAAATCAGTTTAATTCATAGCATTATAAGACAGGGTCGGAATCAAAATTATGTCGAGTGTTGATGTTAGGGTAGATTTCGGTTTTTATGTATTTTTCATAATTTTGGTTTTAATTTTTCAATTTACTAGTATATCGGTTTCGGTTATAAACGGTTAAAAACGATTTTAAATCAGTTTTAAAAGTAATGAAAATTTTCTTTATATTTAGTCAAATAAAATTACCAAACAAGTTATGCGGAAAACGAACTTTTTCGAAACGAAAGTTTCCCTACACTTTCTATTAATTCCTTTCCAAACACAATAATAAAATAGTATTTAAATATAACTAAAAATTACTATTTTTAATTTAAGAAAATTCATTTAAAATTATCACTTTCTAAAATCTATTAAACAGACAAATTATAAGCAGATATAAAATATATAAAGTAAAAATAATAATTACAAGATGAAACTCAACGGATGAAACAAAACACAGAGAAATTAAAAGCAATATTAGATTGGGTGATTCTAAAGTATCGAGATAAACGAACACTGTGTCAGGTAAACTATACTGCAACATTCGAAAATAACTCATTGCTACTGAAATTAAAAACCTATTCCACCCGTTATTGTTATAAGTTGACCTTAATGTTAAACATTTTACTTAAAAATAACAATTGATTGAATTAGTAAAATTTAAAATATTGATTTTTATTTTATAGCGACTTTTCCAACGAGTTGTATACAATGTGTAAAATGTATTGAAACTTTAAAGTATTCGAAATTAGCATATCATAAATAAATTGATATGATGAATATAACCAAAATGATATGATGTTATTTTTCAACTGGGTATAATTTTGTGCCTCATAAATACTCCCGTGAGTACAATTAATCCGGTTGAAAGTTCATATACACATTCTAATATTTTGGCACACCAATATAATTTTATGTTTTATTTTTAAATTAATTAAATTTTTTATTTTCTGAAATGACATTAAATAATAAAAATTGGCTGGATTCGATTAGGTATAATTTAAGTAAACGCTTAAAATACTTTAGTCGTTCATTTCTATTTTTTTCAAACATTCATATTTTCAATCATTAACTATAAAACTAAAATAAAAGCGAAAGCCCTAAATAATTTTAAACACTTGTTGTATCATGAAAAAATTTAATTTTTAAATTTACAAGCATAAAAATGTCGTACATCCTTTTTGTTTTCAAAAAGTTAATTCTTCTAACTAGTGTGGTTTTTACAATTTTCAATTTGGAAAAGAAAGAGTTATATAGGCAGATAGTTTGGTTAAATTTATAAGATTTTAGATTTCTAGCCCACTAATATTTATGAATGTTTAAAGACTATTATATTCAATTTACTGCATTGGTAATTAGATTGAATACTTCCGTTTTATAAGTCTTTAGATTCCAGTCGCAAAATCGTGATACAAAATTTTATACAAGTGTTCAGTAAAGTAAGTAAGGAAACAAGTCAATTGTTATAAACAATAAGAATAGAAACCCGTTTCCTTACTTACTGAACTCACTATATATGTGTCACATTAGATGTTATTTTTTAACACATGAGATTACGTATAGATATAGTAGAGAATAAGCATAGTTAAAACCTAAATAGATAAAAATTTGAAAAAAAAAATTCACATAGCATTTTTCAATGTTAAAAATTATAATAATTAGTTAAGCAACGAATTTATAGTAAATATTTTTATAGTTTTTAAATTTTCTTCAGAAAAAATTTGAAGAAACTTTCATGTAAACTATTTAATACCTAAATAAGATATATAAAATATATACATTCACTGTGTTTCTTGCTAAATGCTATAGTGCGACTAATGTATGCACAGCAACGAATTAACCAAAAGTCATTAATGGACCATCATGCCTGACGCTGTCAGTCACTGAAAACCGCAACACTTCAAGGCTATACAAATACTAGACTAAAGAAACTTTAGTTTCTTTATACTATATTAGTCACTGAATTTTAACAAGTTAATATCGTAATTAGAGATGAAAGTATAAATCGCAAAACTATAAATTTATAAAGATTTCAATACTATACACATAGAAGCAAGTATTTTAATAGTTGTATTAAAATCATAAATCAAAATTTAGGAGTAATTAAAGGAAATGCTTTTTATTATTTCAAACTATATTATATACATTTTTCCAGTGTTTAACTTATCGCTTTGTGTAGGTATATCTATTAAAATTATTTATACGGAAACTAATCTAAGCTAACGAGTATATTGTAAACACTGGGTTCCTTGAATGAAAATAAACAGCCAATAGTTATGCTGCCACCACTGGAGAGAAAATAGGAAATGATAAAAAATGATAAATTATCCATCCTACTCATATGGTTTTTTTTCTGTTTGATTTGAAATAAAAACTTTGTTTTTTATATTCTACTCGCTCTGGTAGTATGTTTTATAAAAATACATTATTTGGTAGAATTTTTTAAAATTTGGGTTGTTAGTATACTTATAAGTAATATACTATACTATTAGTACACTATACTTAGTATACTACAATAATAACAAAAATCTAAAATTTTCCTAAAGAAGTATTTTGTAATTGAAATCTAAAAAGTAGAAAGTTACACCAAGAAATACTTTTTGAAGTGGCTCCTTTATTCTATTTTTCAATCTGAGAATAATTTTTGTAAAAGTCTGTAGTGCTTTAAAGAAGTATAGTTACATTTTAAAGTTTCAAGCCTAAGAAAATGTTTAATGTTCTATACTTTATGAAAACAAAAATTAACAAACTTAAAATAAAACCACTTCCTTTGAGAATATTTCCCAAATAAATTCTTTTGATAATTTAAAATCACTATTTTCAAGTCAAATGTTATTTAATAGGAATAAATTTAAACAGTAATTAAAGAATAATATTATTACGAAGTTGTTTATCGGTTAGTTTAATACAAATAACCCTAAACACATGTCGCTGACCCCACGCAATTTAATGCGATTTATTCATTCTACTGTTATATTTGACAGCTATTAGGCCAAAAGGATAACACTAGTAAAAATACAAATCACTATAAATCAATGAACAGTTATTATTAAAAGAAAAAAAACACGTTCTAACTAATTTTCACTGAGTTATTTGTTATTAGTATTATTCAATTTCATACTTGAATAAATTTCAAGTTTACTGACCCACGTCGGCTGTTAATAATTATTAATATTTAAAAGGTTTACTCACTACGTCTTTTTAATGTGATAATTTCAATTAAATTATTACTAAACTAAAAACATATCAAGATATAATGTAATGTTTAGTTTTTACATTTACCTAATATTAACAAATACTGTGCGAGTCATCTAATATTTAACAAAAAAAATTTAAAGTATGTTTATAAAAGCATTAATTCTAGAGAGAAGTTAAATTTACTACCTCAGTTACTATTACTACATTGACATTTTTATTGAGTCTATTATAATATCATTTAAGTATTTTTACTATCAATATTACTGTACAATAAAAAAAACAGTTTTATTAAATATGATTCGCTTGGTATTATTTTTATTTTATTAACTGTGAAATATTAGAAATGTGTAAAAAATATGTACATCATAATAAGTGTATACTGTATATTTATTTCTCTATAATCGATATTCAATGGATATTCATTTTGTGGTACCAAGGGCGTAGCTTGGAAAATGTGTATATGAAGACTTTTTTATAATTTAGGATAATAAACCTGATGGGAAGCTTCATGCGTTATTTCTCCCTCTCAACAAAAATTCAATTTATTTGTAGGGGCTACGAATATTTCAGCCCCCATACAAAACTATACTAATGTACGGTATTACGTTTATTGAATGTACAATATATTTGAAAGCAAGTGGTGGAATTTTCTAAAAGAAATTAATTAATGATATTTCAAATTTAAATTATAAGTATATAATTTGCTGTGTATTTTTAAAATATTAGTATATAACTTAAAGTATTAAATATAGATCTATAAATTTAAAATATTGTTTTATTATTTAAAAAAATCATGATGATTATAAATTTGATTAATTTTACCTTATTTATTATTATATATGATTTTCTTAAAACCTAAAAAAAACGCGATAATAATTTTTTTAAATAATTTTAAGAAAAAAAACAAAAGTAGATTAATATAGGTAAAATTTTCTCTTTTATAATCGAGTAAAACAAAAATATCTTACACAACATTTTATACAATTTTTTTTAGATTCAACGCGAAGCTAAAAAAGTATTAATTTTACTATGATGTGTTTTTTGTTCGTTACCACAAAATTTCAGTTTTTATTGTGCCGAATTTTTTCAATGATGCGTCAAAAGACCAAAAATCGTATCATCTAGTTGAAAACATAATCCTCGAAATTTTAAAATTTATTACTCATTCACCGTAACTAAAAGAATCCTCCAAAAATAACAATTTTAACAAAGACGTGTTTTATTGTTTTCAATTCTATAACATCAATATATCAAATGTTTAATATTATAAATATTTTTTCTATATAAAAGATACAGATTTATTTAAACGATAAATAGATCCTGGTCATAAATATTAACCCATACTAGCTCTAAATGAATATATAAAAATGATTCATTATTAAATAACAAAAAACATAAGTATTTTATTAGATACAATATTTTGATAATCTCATAACGTTTTTATTAAAATCACTTTTAAAATTAAAAAAAACTTAATTATAAAAAAAAATCAACTATTATAATTAAAAAAAACACACAATAAAAAAACCAATACCTTCTCAGCTTCGCATCGAAGCTAAAATGAATTATAACCTAGTAAAATATTATCTAATCTGTGAAGTATAACTTCTTTTTTTTGTTAGAACCCAGTTTTTTTTTAATACTGTTAAAAAATAAATGTATAGTTAATAATACGGTAAAAGCACCGTAAATGTTATTCAAAAACGAATTTCAAGATGGCTAAGACTGTAAAAAAATATTTGTAGATATGCAGTACACTGCAATATATTTTTCTCTAAGCGCCAGTCTAGGATAGGTAAATTAATCGAAATAATTAACTCAATTTAAGTTAAGTTAAATATGAACAATGTCGATAAATTGACAGTTAAAAGTTATTAAATTATAAATTCAACTAGCTAAGTTAAATATTTTTTTTTACTTAACTAGTTTTAAAAAAAAAATTGTTTCATATAAAATTAATTTTTCGGTTAAAATCTCTTAAAATCATTTTTTATTGATCGGTGAAGTAAGGGAAACTTAAAAATCAATTTTTAACTGAATAGGAAGAAAATACTAATGTAACAAAAATTTTTATTCGTTTTGTAAATTTTGGTGTAGCTTGCATTGTTTTATCTTTAAAACTAATTATTAAAAAAAAATCAGTTGAAACCACATATATTTTTGAAAAAATTCATAAAATTATATTTATTCTTGTATAAATATAATATTTGTGATAGGGTAAAATTCGATTTTTTTTAAATATAACTTTTACATATGCGGCGTATAAAGACATACATTTTTTATGAAATTTTGAACTTAGCTTAACTGTTATTTTAACTAATTAACTGAAAAAAGTAAAATTATTTCAATTGAAAATTAAATTAAGTTAAAAAGTTTTAAGAAAAATAATTAACTAGTTAATTGAAAAGTTAAAAAAAATTAACTTTTTAACTAGTTAATGCTCAACATTGACGCCAGTATATTCATTTACCATATCTGCAATAGAATTTAATATTAATATTAATACTTTAACAGTTTTTATTTATTTACTTATTAAAAACTTTAAAAAATAAAATCATTCAAAATAAATACTTGATCGGAAATAATTATTTATTTTTGTAATAGGTTCTATTTTTCTTTAGCACATTTGTAAAAATAATGTACAGCTAATTAAACAAACGAAAAATGACTCTTAATTACGGTGAAAAAAATAATTAAAAAAGTTTTCATTTCCGAGGTACCATTCCTACCTATCCTATATCATCCCAACAGGATTAACATAATCCTACACTCTGTTTCATCCATTTACGTATCGTCTATTAATCTCTTACAGAACATTTGCCAGGTTTCACATCTTCCTTTAGTAAATTAAAGGATATATCCGGTGGGTGGCTTTTTTGACCAACCATGGAATTGTCGGTTTGCCTTTGTTAACATTTTTGTACTTTTTTTTTTATATTCCACTAAAAAAATATGTTTTGATTCACGGTTAACCCTTTTAAAAGAATAACAAATTATCATCATTAATATAATCGTAAGGATTGTAAAACAAGTTAAATGAAATTTTTAGATTATACAATGACTTATTAATTACATATTTTATCGAAAGTAGCTTATATAATTACAAAAAAAAAAAAATTTAGACTAAATTAAAAAATTATCAGTTTTTTATTTTTATACAAAATAAATTAAATCATGATTTCATATGATAAATTGTATAATTTGTTCTTAAAAAGAAGAAATATTCTCTCAAAAATATTATTATGTATAAGTACGAATAGATAGAAGTTTTTTATAATTTGTATAAGCTGTCTTGAATATATTTTTGTTTAATTATCATAACTTTATTATATTAGCAGATAAATAATCAAATGTTTCGTGATAATAATATTCTCTAAAAATGTTTTTCAGACTTTTAATTTAAATGCACAAACTGGAGAATCATCTGCGTGTGCTACAGCATTATTGTGTGGTGTTAAGGCTAATTTTGAAACAGTTGGATTAGATGGCAAAGGAAAATTTGAAAACTGTTATTCCAGTTTTGTATCTAGAGTAGATTCTTTAGCAGACTGGGCACAGCAAGAGGGTAAATATATTTTTTCTTATTCTTTATTATCTCGGTATTCCATTTCAAAAAAGATTAGAATAAACCAGTAAAGTATTTTTTTATGTGAAAACTTGAGTATAAATATGTGTTTAATATACAGGGTGTTCAGTAAGTCAGGAAACGGGTTTCTATTGTTCTCATTGTTACAAACAATGAGAACAATAGAAACCCGTTTTCTGACTTACTGAACACCCTGTATATAACATAGAATAGTTTGTTTAAATTTTTATTAAAATTTGACTATAAAAAGTTAAAAAAACCAAAATTAACCCGATAAATCATATCAATTAATTTTAGGTCATAAATTTTATATGGTCATATTTTTAATTTAGTTTAGGTTAAAAGCGTTATCTCATAATACTTTAAATTCCTACAATTGATCATCACCTAACAAATTCTTGACAAAAATGATATATATATAATCTATATGTATAATATACTATACAATGTATATTTAGTGTATTATTTAAAAAGAAAGATTGTATATACACAGTGTTGAATTCAACAATTTTATCTAAGGAGCTCATAATGTCATAAAATCGCTGTAAAGATAAATTTATTAACAATAATAAATGTCTTATGTTTAAAAAGTCACTAAAACGTTCTATCAAAATACTGAGTAGATTCAATGTCTCTAAGTTATACATGAGTTCAACGTTGTACATAAACATAAATTTCCCTCTAAAAAAAACTTTTTCATTATATTCGAGAAAAATTTTTTGGATTAACGGTAGTAATAAAATACCTCAAAAATTTAATTGTTAAAAATTATAATTATAATTCTAAAGCTTATATCCATAAATTACAAAAATTTTAATAAAGTTTTTTATTAATACTAAATTAACATTACTAAATTGTATAACAAATACACACATTAACCATAAACAATAAAGAATCGATAATTTAAAACTTATTACTGTATACTCTTTAAATTATATAAAATAAATATATTTATTAATTATTAAAAATGTTACCATAGATTTTACACATTAAATCTATATGATTACATAAATTACAACAGTGATAACAGTGTCCCTATAAACAGTGCCGCCACTGTTATATTGATTTATAAAGTTTTAATAATTTATACAGAGAAATATGATATGAACCAAAATATTACGAATGAATTTTGTGAAATAGGTTTTTTTTACACTTCTAATGTAATGTTGACTTACACAAGACGCTAACGAAATTTTTAATTTGTTTTTGATCTCCTGAAAATTACTAAACTTGAAATGTTAGCTTATGGAAAATAGCCATGTCGTTGATTTCTAGTCCAATAACACTTAACCAATATTATTAAAAATAATTTTACATTTTATAACATAATTTTTCTTTTTTATTTCTTAACATTTTTTGTGATCCAATTTTATTTCGATACATTTTAACTTAGTTTTCATCGAAAAAAGTTGCGAAGAAAGTTTTTCCAATTAAGTTTGTTAACAAAGTTTACATTTTTTTGAACATTGTGCGTATTTTAAGCTATTTTTACTATGAAAACAAGTTACAAAGTACAAATTCAGTGACTTATTAGCCATTATCTTATTAATTCATTACTACTTATATTTCTCCGGAAGTCTATTTGAATTTTTATTATTATATATATTATACTCTTTATTATTTTAGATAATAATAAAAAAACAAAATTTGTTTAGCATAACAAATAAACTTAATAAATGAACTATCCTGACGTGGTAGCATGTAAATGATCATTCGACAATTACTAAACCCTTTCCATTTCATGATAAGTTATATTCAACACATTTCGAACACATAAGGTGGACTATACAAATATACATAATAATGAAAGTTTGTAATTTGTCCAAAACCACATATGAGGCGTTTACTGTAACGGGTCCAATTTTGAACTGTCGCAGTTATTAATTATTACAATTACTATTGATAGTTGTTTCAGTATTTAAAATCTATTTATAAATAAATGAACAATACTGTTGAACATTAGCTAAGTAAAATTTGTATATAGAGACGTCTTTTATCGATTTTTTATTTAACATTTAATAAATAATTTAGTGAAAAATTGATTTGAGAGAAAGAAAATATGTTATTTGTGAATCCGATAAGATATTTAACAGTGAAACAATTGAGTAAAAAATTAAAATCAATCAAGGCTACTGTAAAATAAAAAATACAAAAATTTCAATAAAAATTACACTTTTATTTTCAAATATTATTATGAAAATATCTTAGTATACAATGGAATTTTATTTTGCCAATTAATATATTTATTAATTACATATATTAGCCTGAATTTTAAATATAACTAACATACAAACGCCAGTTTAATAATTGAAGATATATTATTACAAATAAATTAATCAATTTCCCAGTTTGCTTACAACGAAGTTAGAATTAATTTTGCTCTATCAAAAATGCATATGATACGCTCCTTTAATATTGCAATATCGAATTAACATTTAACGTTTTAAATTTTATTGAATTAACACATCACCTTCTATGTTGTTATGGTAAATAATTTCTGGTTTTGTTAATTTATTTAAATGTTTGTAATGTTGCTATCATAATACAATAAAATTTTCTAAGAAAGTCTCATAATTAAGGATAACCTTATAATAAGTATCATATATCATTTTTTGTGAATAATATTAAGTCAAACTTTATAGAAATTTCAAAGAAAACTTTGTTTATAGTAAAATTTAATATAAATTATTTATAAAAAGCTTTACATGCTTAACAGGTAAAAACTTTTACAACGTTCTAGACCGACAAAAAAATAAAAAATCCATTTTTCTTGTTAAAAAAACTCATTTTTAAATTACTTAGAGAAAAATGTACGTCACAACACGAAAAATATTAACGTCATCTAAGTTCCCCAAGCATCATCTAATCTATACTTTATATAAATATTATAAATTCACTAGTTAACCTTGTTCATCAAAATCTGTTTATATTAAGATAATACGCTAATTCTAATTTACCTTAAGGAAGGATATTATCATAAAAAGTTTGACTTAAATTTAATTATTTACATTTATCTAGAAACCTGTTTCTTGTAATAAATTCTTTTTAATTAAAATTTACACCAAATTAAATGAGCATCAATAATTAATGAATATTAAGTTGCAATGTAGTAAAATAAATTATACTATGGTTAAACTAATAAAAAGAAATACGAAAAATTACCTAAAATTACATTATACTGATACTTATAACCATGGACTGAAAATGAAATGAAAAGGGCGGGTTTAAATTTAAAACCCTTTACATGTACGGATTTAATCTTGACTAAAACCCATTTAAATTAATAAAAAAAAATAATAAGTTTTTAAGGTTTCTTGAAGACTTTTTTTTTTAATTTAAAATAAAGTTTAAAATTAAAGATATATTTGAAAGTATATGTTTAGCGTTAATGATTGTAAAAACAAGATGTCAAAAATATTTTACTCGAAAAATGACAAAAAATTCTAAAAATATTGCATATACATATTTTGGAAACAATGTTATCATCAACAGCTCTAAATGCATACTGACACACCAATCGAAAAATACTACCTTAACGAAGAGAACCACCAGATCTAATTGACAACTCATATAACCTTTGATCCAATAATCATTTCGTTTAAATATATTTTTTTAATAATTATTGTCTCCTTAGACTATGTTTTAAACATATTCTTTATTATTTATTTTAAGAAAGGGAGAAGATAAGAAATTATTTTATAAATTTTAATATATCCTTATTTTAGAACTTAAAAAAAAAAAAAGGTTTCTTATTTTTATCTTTCTTATTATTGATAATTAATAAAAAATTATGTTTAAAATATATTCTAAGAAATATAAAACATAGTTTAACAATTATATGAGTTGTTAGTTAGATCTGGTTCACTCTGTATACCCCTAAGTATGTTTACACAGAATTTCATATAGAATTGTCGGTATTCATAAATGATGACATCGACGTCAAATACATTACATGAATTTGAATTATTGTTGTAGTGGCGACATAAAGTTTCTTTATGGATATTCTTTTGGTTCGAATCGACACGTCACGACGATGAAAATATCCATGTGCGTATTTTTAGATAATAATGCATAGGAAATTACATTGTACAAAATGCATATTATTTGTCAATTTGAATTCTTGCAACACACGTATAATGTGATTTTTGAAATCCTTGTTTTTTCCCCTCGATTAATGCACTATCATATTCTGCACACATCGGTGTCATAATATATTTGTTTACAATATATAAGAAATTCATCGAAATTATAATGAAATAAATCTTGTTTAAATAAAAAAAATATAACCTATTTTATGCTCCATTTTTAAAATTTTAAAAATACGTAGTCAGGCTACTTATGTTTAATTTGCTATTCAGAACATCGATGTTGAAAAATTTTAACAAAAGGAACTAATTCTAGAATATTTACAATAATTTTATTAAAAAAAGTAAATGTATATTCGAATTAACAAAATTAACTAGATTTTTGTAATAACGTACACAAATCTATATCATAGAAAATTAGTGTGATAATTGAAGGTTTATACAATTATCAAATATGTCCACTTTTACCGAAGACAAAAAGAATGTTTGTTCTACAATAAAAACCCAGCTAAAAATATGAATTACTTTTTTGGTAAATCCATCGAAAATTGTCGGATAAAACAGTATAGTATTTAAAGAGTTCTACTGAACAAATAAAAATGAGAATTTTCAAAATCAGTGGACGTAACTGGTTATGGTATTAACGTGATCATTTGACCGTAAATGTCACTCTTGAATTAAAGACGTACGATTTTCAAAAAATTTTCTGAATGAAAGAACTCGGCGACGTTATTCAAGGAAATTATTCGTGAGATGAGAAAAAGTCTACGCGCGTAATTTTTAATAGGATATAATTTTTCTATGTGCATCTCAATTTCGTTTAAATTTGATGTTATTTGTTGTAGTTTTTACTAATAACACAGCATTTAAAGATTGTTTTTTAATGATTAAGTTTTCTTTCGTCTATCTGTTGTTTAGAATAATAATTAGTCGATTATAGTAAAGTATAATTGTTAATACACATAATATTTTGTAGTAATATTATTATTTTTTTAATTATTATTTAATTTACAAGTGGGACTAATTTTCTGGTAAACTGCTTTAGGAATTATATTTTTTCTACACAAAAAATTGTGCCCGGTATAGCCGAGTACATTTATCGAAATCAGTGGCCTGACTCTAAGGACAGCTCTGCAGGGCACTGGGTCTTGGGCAAAACTTAATATGTAAAGATTAGTTCACACACACCCTCATATTAATAAATTATATCAAATTAATACTATTAATATAATTATTAAAAATCATATTATTATTAATTCAATTACGAGTATCGAAAAAAATTTTTCTGATAACAAAATTAAATAGAATGTTCAGTAAATAAGGAAACGAGTCTCTATTGTTTTCATTGATCTTTTTAAATTCAAAATTTTTCATGAATTACAATTTTTCAAAATTTGACCTTTCTATGTAGTTTTATTATTTATCATACAATATTTTTATTTTATTGAATAAATATTTAAATATTATGAAAGGAAAGAATAATTATTAAGTTAATATAAATCAATATTTGTGGCGCTGTGTAGTGTTGTCAACTAAAACCGGTTTAATGTTATCACATTTATTATTTTGTAAGAGATAGCGTTAGTATGAATTTAATGGAAATTATCTATAAATTATACTAAAAAGTTAAGTTTAAATATAATAAAATGAAATCTCTGCTTAATAATTTTAATTAATATCAAGATAATACCTGTAGGGAATATTGGGGTAGATTTGAATTGATTAAATAAAACTAGTTGTAGTGATAAATTAAGTTGACGTAAAAAAAGATATCAAATGTTCGTTACTGTATAACAAAAATTCTGTATTTACGTGATAGAATAAGATAGAAACATATAAGAAGGAGTATAGGTGTAGCATCAATCGCGAATAAGGTGAGAGAAAATAGACTTAGATTTAATCATGTTATGAGAATAAAATAGTCAGAAACTGTAAGAACAGTTATAGAATTGAATGTTGAAGGAAGAAGAGGTAAAGGTGAACCAAAAATACCCAGCACAGTGGGAACGTAGCATAATTGAGTTCAGTATAGATGATATCTGACAGTTATATCTGATAGTTAAAATCACTATCATAAAAAATGCTTCGATGCAAATCTGTAGATAGTGTTTAATTTTTAAAAAATGGTAGATTATTCTAAAAGTAGCATTATCTCTTATTTCCTTATTTATATCCTGATTACAAGTTTTATGATTTATAAGTTTAATATATAAATAAATAATTATTATAGTAATTAAATATAGTATGAAGTTGATATTTAATAATTTAATATTGTAGTGTTTTACAGAAATCCTATTTTTTTTATTAATTCTGATGTCTATTTCACTATGAAAACAAAATAAAGTTCGACATTTTTTTTTCAACATATTTAAGTATCTTACATAATCTTTAATTTAAGATATATATAAAAGTGTCAGTAAATCCGGAACACTTTCAAAAATTAAGTTGAAAAAGTTCTACTGTCTATACGTATTTTTAAGTTTTTAACCACCCCTACATAAATGAAAATGGTCCGATTTAAAAAAAAACTATGTCGAATGAAAAAAGTATATAAATAGTATATATCATAAAAAATTGTACTGATCCCTACATTTTTCAAAAAGTTATAGAAATATAAAGTTAAAAATATAAAATTGAGAATTTTAACACGAAAATAGCATATGGTTGTCATTTTTACCATGAAGACAACATAAAGTCTGAATTTTTTTTTTTCATAATAAAGTACATTACATTAGCTTTAATTTAAGATATATATAAAAGTGTCAGTATTATTGGAAAACTTTCAAAAGTTAAATTTTTGTGAAAAAGTTGTTATTTTGAATACCCCTTTGTGGGTAGGTAACAAATCAAATTTATAAATAAAATATACAAAATGATAAGTAAATACCTCATGAATCTATAAAGAAAAAATTATATTGATTTGGTCATTTTTAAAAATGTTTTTTTTTAACAATAAAATATATTTCTATAAATTGAAACCTTTATATTAGGGACGTAAAAATATTATACATTTATACTTATAATAAGGTCGATTAACTACCCCATTTTATTATAATATAGAAGTATAATTTTATTGTAATAAACTAACTATTATTTATTACTATAGTTTAAAAAAAAATTTAAATGAGAAATGTTTTTTTACAATTTTATTTCATTTAAAACTTTTACTTCTATCTCAGTAATTTATATTATAAAGAATAACAATTTAATTATTAATAATTACTTTCGTCATTAAAGTAATAAATTTAAATCTTATATTAGTACTTTAATTAGTCACATCAAAGGATTTATAGAAGGTAAGTAGTAAAATCTGAGATACTTACGCAACCAAAAGCTCTATAATAACATTTTAAGGTATACATAAAGTCTATTTATTACTGGTACTTAAAAATGGCCGAGGCAAGATAAATGCACTGGGCTTTGAGCACGTTCTTTTTTGCTTCAAGAGTCATAGTATCTTACTATTCATAGTTATATATGTTATACCTATAAACCAATGATATATTTTTTCCAGTAATGTTATGATACAAAATTAGAGGTGGATCTAGGTAAAACTAAGCAAAATTCGATTTTTTTAATATTAATACATATAATTGTAGTTTTAATTAAATTTTTTTTTTTTTTTTTGATAAAAATAGCTATGTATAATTCTATTATTATTATTAGCGACTCGAATGTCATTAATTAGGATTTTTTTTCGTGAATTTCAAGTTATCAATTTAAAAAAAAATTGATTATGCTCTGACCAAATATTTAAAATCTGAACATAACAATTTTATCAGTTTATTTCTACAGTGATACTAACTATAGTTAGTTCATAACACTTATTAAAAATATCTAATAAAGCTTTTTTAAGAGTTATTTATATTATACGGTAATTTATTATTACACATTATTGTGTGAAAAACACTTAAATGAACCCCATCTCATTTCTAATAGTAATTTTATAAAACACATTTTTAATTAGAGGAATGTAGGACAAAACGTACACACTATAAGGTTTAATCGTCATAACTTATTGTATAATACAGTCAGAGTGAAAAAATTAACAACATTTAACCACAAATCTTATGCAGTTTAAATGATTAAAATTCTATTTTTAAGAATTAACGTAATAATAAATTATGAATTTTTTTAAAACTTATTCGTTTTGCCCCAATATGAAGCAAAATAAAATTAGAATGTAAAATACCACACTTATACTTTAATTATTCAATTTAATATAACTTATGTTACTAAAAATATTAAAAATAAATAATATTCAAATTCTTTAAAATTAAAAACAATTTTTATAGTGAGATAAAATTATAATCTATTTATAATTAAAATTCAGCAGAATTATTAGTCTTTAATGTAAATTTTAACATAGTATTGAGTACTATTCATTACTATAATTAATGATTTTTTAAAATAGTTAAACTACCCTTGAAGTCAATAATATTTCTATTTTAAATCTAATTTATTATTTGATAAAACTTGTAATTCTGATAACAGCAATTCTTAATCATTGGGGGAATATAAGTTATTTGATAATAATAAAAGAGATAATAATTTAAATGGGAAATATGAATTTTTATTTAAAAACATACATATAATAAAATATATTTAACACATTCTGATTTATATTTATAATTAGATATTTTTTTAAGCATAATTTTAATTTCATCTTAAATCTCAAAATACTATTATTAAATAAATAAGTTTATAATTACGCCTATAATGCAATAAAAAATTACATGAATATTCACTTAATTAGTTAGTATATATAATATATGCGATAAAAGTATCTAATTGTAAATTATAAAATAATTTTTACGTAGTTAAATTCAGTATACATTCTTATTTCTACCATTTAAATAGTTTTATTCAAATATCCAAAATAAAGTGAATAACTTAAGTTATTAATAGTAAACACTATTTGGATATTTAAGTTAAATGTTAAAAACTATAATTATATTTTCTTTTTGATAATTTATTAATTTCGATTGGCATTCAAGGAATTAAGAAGAACTTGATTTTAAAATCATTAAAAATATCTGTCAAATTTTAAATTGCTTATTATTCGTCACATCAGATGGCAAATGAATGTTATTGTGGTTATTTTAAATTGATGATCATGAATAAAAAATTTTCTCCGAAATAAAAATAATATCTTTTCTTTGTTAAACAAACATTAGAAGTTTACAAAATGTGTTTACACCAGATATGCACACAAAATCATTGGGATCAATTGTAGCATGTTATTGATTTTCTTGTAAATCTTGTTATTTTAAAAATGTATATTTTCCTAAGATATGCCATTTGTGAGTTTTCTTTTATAACTGAATAGAAAAAATGTGTAAATAAGATGAAAAACTGATTTAAACTTGAATTTTCATATTATACAGTTGTTTGATAAGTCGGTGAGAATAATTTTTAAACTAAAAATATTGTTATGAAAGTACACCATTTTAGGCGTACAAGAGTTTTGTATAAAATTCGATGATATAATATTTAAAATTTGTCTCTTTTAGGTAAATCTACTGGAATAGTGACCAATACACGCATTACTCATGCTACACCATCTGCGTTGTATGCCCATTCGCCCAGTCGATATTGGGAAGATGATGGTAAGGTGCCTATACCTTCACGAAAGTCATGTAAAGATATTGCTCGTCAACTAGTTGAAGATGACCCCGGGCGTCATATAAATGTAAGAAATAGAGAAATATAGATGAAAATTAATAAATAAAATTTATAACATAAGTTAAAAACTATATACATAATTACTGTGATAAATACCCACAATTACAACAAAATACTATTAATACAATTCTTTAGATTTATTTGATTAATTCCGTTGTATATTTGCTAGTATTAATACGAAATAATTTAAAATATATCTATACTTTTTTTATGAAAACCTCTCCATACGCACTATAGAATGTTAAAGTTTTTAAATTAAAAAATACTGTTCTCGTACTATAAAAAGGATGTATTCCTGTATATACGTATACACTCTGTTTACAATGTTAGATTTATTGACTATACGTGTACAATAGTATGAGTTTGGTGGTTCAGCTAATGATAAATAGCTCGCATTTATTATATAGAGAAAATATTGCACAACTCACTCATAAAAAAAAAAACGTATGAAAATATACTCAATCAAATTTTATTAAAGGTAACGGATTTTTATGATATTGTTATACCTATGAATATTTTTAAAGTCAAACAATAAAATAAAATGAAAATTTGGGAAAGTAATGATTTTTATTATACCCAAAGCTGATTACTATTGATATATTTATTTAATAATATTAAATTAGCTTCTATAAATCAGTTCAAAACCCTAGTTTTTAGTGGTAAATTTGTTACCATCAAATCTTGTTTTCTACCATAGGGCGTTTGTAAAATCATTTCCAATATTTGACCAATTAATCTTTTTTCTATGGTATTAACTTGTCAGTAATTAATAAAAAAAGGTCGTATATTATAAAGTGAAGGGTATTTCAAATTTTTTTTTGCTTTATTAACCAAAACTATTAACTATATTAAATTTTCTACTGAAATAAATATTTGAAAACTATTTTTCAGCGTCTCCACTTATTTTAAAAGTTACTTTATTGCTTGCTCATGAATGAGCTCCCTAATATCTAAAAATATATACAATTTACGTTCATAATTACCTTAATACGATACTATATTCAATCAATTTTAATGAAATTTTTCTAAATATTAACGATTTCATTATAATTCAATTAATTGTGCTGATAAAATTTTTTTTTTAACTTTTTTCAACAAAAAATTTAATTAAATACTGGAAAAAAATTGATTTAAAACGTACAAAAATCAGATATGTTGATTGCCGTTATACTTTATGTTCGTTGAATTCATTTTTTGGTTCATTAGATTTATGAAGTATAAGTTTTGGAATATTTATAAATTATACGAATACGATTTACTGAATATGTTATATTTTACGTAGTAAAGCATAACACACTTGATGCATTTTAAACGTTGTATAAACAATTGTGGGTACAACGGGTGAACGCATTTTAAAATATGTACCAGGTTTGTGTTCTGAAACTATTTTGCATTTTACTTAAATTCGCATCTACAATATGTAAACAAAGTTACTTCAACGAATTCGCGTAATTATAAATTTTATATTGACACGATAGATATATATGAGCCACTGTTTTAAAATTGTGATACAAACTTCATTGGGTACTTTTTGTTTACTTTAATATAGCTAATATTATTTTAACTCCCAAAGTAAAAATAATTAATTAAAAAGACCGCATTTGTATGTCATATATCATATATGTTAAGTATTCAAACATAAAGCATTTGTACTTATCACAATTAGATTGAACATAATTGTAGAAGAAATTTTTAATACAAACTCAATGCTGAATTCAACAACAATAAAATTATATATATAGTTAATTATATTAAAAGATTAACTAAAAATAAAAAATATTGTTAAATTTTAGTATTATTATTCTTTCAAGTATTATGGATACATAATATGTATATTATATATGTATTACATATAGTATAAGATAAATAAATACACGTAACAAAATTTTAAATGCCATTCAAATTTAATTTAGTTTCATTATTACAATTTCATCAATTGGTCAAAATAAGAAATTTTTAGACATAATCAAAAACACACGTACAAATTTTTTTTCTAGTTTATTGAAAACATCAATTGAAATAAATATTATATATTGATGCACAAAAATGTATTATTTTGCTTATATTTATTTTTACCTTGCCGAAATACTTGCCATTTAATGGGAACTAATTAATTAAAATTTATTTATTTAACCCACAAAATGTTTATTATATTTACATATTTTTCTCTTATAATTTCTAGATACTCATAAGTCAAAGTATATTAATTTTTCAATACTATTAAAAATGAATGCCTTCAAAAACAGTTTGGAAATTTTTAATTGTAACTTTATGATTAAGTTAAAACTCAATATAACATTTTATAATAATGCTAAATCAATTATGATAATGTACTAGCTTGTATTCAGAACCAAATAACTATTTTTTGTATGGAATTGTACAACTTGAGAACTTATTAAATGTACTATACATTATTAGTGATTCATTTCTCAATATTAAATGGCAATTCCTTTAAATTAGTGAGATTGTATTCAGTGAAAAAACTTATTTTTCGGTGATATACATAGATGTATACTTAAAGATCACTTACTTACCTCAATTTATGTTCAAAAATTGTATAAGTAAAGACAATTTTTTTTTTTTGATATATAAATATGATCATTAGATCTGAGGAAAATAATATGTTTTGTATGCATTTTTAAAGATTTTATACTATTCTACTAATAACGTTTTTTATACTATATATTGTTTCAAATTGAAAAAAGGTGTTTAATTTTACTTAATTGACGCCAACAACATAAATTTTATAAAAGTACATAATATGTATTACAAATATGTACAAGCAATAAAAATCTATTTATTTTTATTTTTTATTAATTTAATAATTGAAAAATGTTGAAGCTTTACATACCTTTAACCTAAGCCGTAAATCTAAAAGTCTTTACTAGTATGTGTAATTATAAAGGTACATACAAATGGTTTTCTGTATTATGTGTTTTTCACTTGCTGGACAAGTTGTCAGCACAAACAAATGAGACCTTTCTTATGTCTTCCTGCGAGTCAGAATACCAAAAATAGGTGACCGACATTCTTTTTTCTCACGTGCAATTACTCGTTAAAAATTGATTTTAATTACTTTTTGCTCAAATAATAACTTAACTTATTTAAAACATATATAAACTCTAGCTATCATAAACCATCTAGAAAATTAATTTTTCTAAAAGAAAAATTATTGTATTTAATAAATAAATATATAATAACCATTCCTTTTAAAATAAAAAGTTAACAATTTGTCATGCATATTATTAAAACATTTTAAATAATTTTTGTAGATCTAAATCAAAAATATAAAAGTAATAATTATATACTATTATTAAAATATTAAACAAAAGTAAAATTGAAATCATTTTGAAAGTTAAAATTAATAAATATTTATTAAACATATTAATAAAGGTATTAAAAACATCTTTAAAATATTACATAATGTCCTTATATTTATTCAAATCACAACACAAGTATGGAATTAAATCGAATCTATATTTGTGTTCAGCTTTAATGGTTTTACGTGATTTTTACCATCGAATATAATTTTCATAATACTTTTATCCTTTAACTCTTTTTACAAACTAAAATCAATGTGTAGTTTATCCTTAAAATATACAAGATATTCTCTATATGACATTTACTGTATAATTTTACAAAAAATTATGCAAAAATTTGGAATAATTATTTATTTTTTACCATTATTTTAGTGTCTTTTTTTAAACTATTAATTTAATAGATAATATAAAAGGATATATTTATGTAACGCAAATATATGTTCTATTATTTTTAAGAGTTAATAATCAAAATAATATTGTTTTTGATAATTTTTCTTATATCTAGTAAATTAGATCATCTACAACATCGAGTTTTTTACTAAATATTAAAAAAATAATTAAAGAAAAGAAAAATATTATTATATACATAAAAATATTAGGTCTCCTTTGTAACCTCAAATAAACTTAAACTTTAAACTAAAATAAAACGCACATGAAGTAAAACTATATCAATACCTTCTAAGCTTTGCATTAAGTCGCGAATTTTTATTGAAATTTCGTGAATTTTGGCTAAAATATAAATGATTCATATATTAAGAACTTTATTTTAAAATAGGTTAAAAAAAGTTAGATTTTCCAAAAATTGAGTTGAAAAAATAATTTTTTACATATGTGGATAGTCATTTTTAAAATCTTCCTGTACTAAGGTTTTCATTGTATTTTCATAAAAAGCATCCTAAAAAAACTTATTGTGTTTAGTATATTTTATTAAAATTTTATATGGGTGAATGTTTTAAAAAAAAAATTAATTCTCTAATTTTTAATTTTTTTTTTTGAAATTGCAATAACCTTACAAACTTCTAGAAAAATATGATATAGATCAACTTACTAATTACGATATACATTTTTTTAAAAACCTATATCAATTTGGTTCCTAGCTTTGTTTGTATTAACTATACAAAAATATTACTAATATATTATTTAAACATGAATTTTATTAAATAACTACTTGCCAACATAACCACCTGTTACACAGTTCCTACTTAAAATAGAGTTATAAAAAGTTTGGTCTATTTATGATTTTGTATTATTGTTCGACAATTTTTCGTTAAGTTTCAAAGTTAAAATTATAATTTCAAGTTTTGTTGTAATAAAGAATTGGCAATTGTGCCAAACTTTTCAGTACTAAGATGTGAATTAAAAACGTGACCTGTCTAACCGATTCGTATAAACAATTGAAAACACTCAAAAGTCCTGGGTCCTCAGTTTATAAGTATTTTTATTCACCAATCGTTCTTGAGCACAGTTCACAAGTCGTTCTGATTACTTTTGTATAAATCGGTGAACCAGCTGCATAGCATACCACCGGTAAAAAGACCTCATGGTGTTGTAGGTTATATTCGAATGTGGTACAAATATAAATGAATTGAATGTCAGTAGAGTCATATTAACCGTTTAGGTACAAAACGATGTTAACGTACATGAGTAAACTAGCCCTTAAGCATCATACTGTAAGCTACAAAACTGGGCAGGTTCTGCTAATTTATGTACAAACAACAAAAGGACAAGCTCCATTTCTCGTTTCAATAAAACTTAACAATAGGACAATAGCTAATATAACATACACAGAAGCACACAATTTGTCTGTTGAAACTGTGCGAAATAAACAACAAATGCGCACTACAATCATGTCAATAGACAAAATTTACAGGCTCGAGCTAACATTGTTGAGCACAAATAAAAAAAAACTAGGAAACATTTTTAACATGTTTTACCCAAAATATATTTTTGTATTTGTGGAATATCCATTAAACGAGTGTTGACATTGAAGAGCACTGAGCCATTTCTCGGGTACCTCGGTTATTGGACCGTTAACAAAAATGAACATAACATGATTAATAATACAACGAACAAAACCATTTATTGTTTAAACAGTAAACAGAGTTCTTCGCATTTTACAATAAATCTGTCACGTGTACAATAACTAAACAGCTAATAATGACCTCCTCTAAAATAAAATAATAAAATAAATTTGGAATGTAATAAAAGATAATGCATAATAGAAGCTTATCAAATTACAATATTTCTGAAAAATGTTTAAATTATGTATTATTGAAATGATTTTACTAGCTTTACAATATCACTTAATGCATAATTTTAAAAACAATTAACTAATTAAAAAAATAATTTGATTTATGTTTATAATAAGTCATATTTAAACAGAAATAAATCGATGACAAAAATTATTATTTAATTATTATTTATTTATTATTAAATTATTCAATTATTTTAAGGAAAATTTTATTTGTATATTTTCTAATCGATGGATTATTTCAAAATTCTGTGCATTTATAAATATTTGTCAATTAGGGTCTTGTTTTCAAAAAATTCAGAAACCACATGGGAAAAATGATTAAAGACAAAAAAAAACCTTATTAATGTAAATAAGTTATTTTTAAAAATTAAATTGAGGAAAGTTAAATACACGTGGGATTTAATGTATTTGGAGCGGAAAAGTTTTCTAACAACGAAATTATTCCATTGTGTGGAAAAGACCTTTAACTATTGATGATTTTTCCAAGCCAAAGAAATCGATAAGGTTCCGAACAAATGAGCAACGTTTTTAATGGCAATGTCTGTCGCTAATATGTTGCTAAAGTTTACACCTCCGTTTAATAGCAAAGATAATCGTTGAAATAGCTATTCTTTGGAAACTGTTAGCACTATACTTTCGGTGTATTGCATTCGATTAAAATGGGAACGTATAATCCACGTTACAAGTTTACGTGATTGATTGTAATAAAATAAAAAAAAAAACGAAAGCGTTAAATGTTTACACAATTTAACTGCAATACATCGTTTTTCTTATTTATTCAATTTATTTATAAATTGTCAAAGCCTGTTCTGACAAATTCTATAACTTTTGATCCACAGTTTTAGACTACATTAAAAGCATATATTTTATTGTAATATCTTTGATAACAAATTTTTTTTTTCGTAATTTTAAAAATAACTATATATTAAAATCTACGTTTGATGGGTCTATAATAATTTTAGGATAAATATTTTTTGATGTACAAGTTAATGTACAATATACAGAGTGATTAAAATCTGGTAAGACACTCATTTTCTCAGAAAATATTGAGAATTTTAAATTTTATTATAGAGAAAAAATATCAAGTTCAAAAAAGTCTACAATAATATGTAGTCAAACCATTATTTTTTTCGTCCCTTCAAGGATAAAAACCCTTATTTATAATTTTCTTAAATAGAAACCCTTATTTTAAATTTTATAATATGATAGAAAAAAAAAATACAAACAATTTTGTTCTTATAATTTTTTTTATCCGATAACCGTTCGTCCGTTACAGCTTGTTAAAGTTAAGTGATTTTAGGCCAAATTTCTATTGTCATTTTACTGTATTAAATACAGAAGTCATTATTTTTATTTGCTGTTGCATAAGCCAAATTTTATTGATCAAGTTATGACAGGTAAATTAGCTATAAAAATGTACTAAGCACTAAATGAGTGATACGATAATAGATTCAAACTGGGTTTTGGGTGTATTATTAATAGCTAAGTCTATGGTTTTGTAAGACTGAAGGATCTAACAAAAATAACGGTTGCACTGCCACCAATATTATGAAACGAAATAAATGACAATATTTTTTCTGGAAGTCAAAATCTTTAAAGAATTATAAAACGTAAACGGTTGTTGTTCGGATAAAAAAAAGTATAAGAACAAAATTGTTTGTAATTTTTTTTTTCTATCATATTATCAAATCAAAAATAATGGTTCCCATATAAAAAAAATTATAAATAAACATTTGTATCCCTGAAGGGATGAAAAAAAATTTATTTAACTTCATTTTATTGTAGAGATTTACAAACTTAATAATATTTCTTTTTACAAAAATTTTAAATTCTCTATAGTTTCTGTATATATAGTTAAAACGGGCGTATTGCACGTACGCTATGGTGTAACTCGATAGGATACAAATTGTATCGCAGTTCGGCTGTACTCACTTGCGTTTCACACCCTACTCTATGTATTTAGATGTTTGTAACTCAATAAATACTTATTCTAAAGTTATTATACACTCGTTTTTTGAGAACATAAAGAAAATAGCTATTTTAAAATTTTGAAAAATAAAAAAATAATGTATTTATTTTTTCTTATTAAAAACAAATAATAAAATATATAGCTTTAACAATGTCAAAAACTTTTAAAATGATTTAAAAAAAAAAGACTAAAATGAAATAGACAAAATTCAATGTATTGATTAACGTATTATATTAAATAATATAATAATCAAAGTGTATTAAAAACTAATTTTATGAATGTGTTAAAGCTTTCGTGGATTATCGTATTGCTTGAAATGTTTACGGATGTATCCACATTTACTGTTACGAGCTGACGTTTTGGACTCGTTGCAGAGTCAATCTTCGGAGCGATAGTAACAGACTCGCGGTTGTAACAATACTGTCGGCTTAGCATGTTTACAGTATGTTTTTATATCAGTTGATAACTGATAACGTCAGTGTTGTTTATCTAATAAAGATAAACAACACTGACGTTAACGTGAAAACTGAAACTGACAACGTGGATACATCTGTAAACATTTCAAGCAAAACTAATTTTATGTTTTCATTATTACTTCTACGTATTTTCAGGTATTATTGGGTGGTGGGCGGAGACATTGGCTACCAAAAGTAGCGCAAGATCCAGAGCAGCCCACTGATGAAGGCAGACGTCTTGATGGGCGCAATCTCATTGACGACTGGATTAGAGACAAAAAAAAACGAAACATCAAAGCTGAGTATGTATGGAATAAAGGTCAACTGGACAAAATCGTTCCTAAAAACGTGGATCATTTACTCGGTAAATTTATTTTTATACATTACTTTGTAACCCCAAATGACATTTAATGTATAACGCGTAAAATATACTGTACGAATTGATCTGCAAATATTTTTTAAATATAGATAAGGGTTCATTAAAAGTATGAAAAAAATAATTACACGTTTTTCCTATTTAAATAAACTTCTAATTTATTTTAACTGTATCTTTGAATAACGCAAAGAAAGGATTATGATTAATAGCAATGGGCTACACTGTGTCTGAATTAAAGTAAATTTTAATCTTATTAATAATAACTAAATTACCTAAGTTCTATTGGGAAATTGGTTTCACCCACGCGATGCAACTCTAGGGCCCGTAATTATACAACAAAATGAGCCTCAATAACTAAACAAACCTAGGGAAATAAACTAAAAAATATTTATAAATGTAATCTAAATTTGATGAATGGTAGTTATCCGTATCAAAATTAGCGCAATACGGCGCAACCTGAATTGAACAACGCAAGAATAAAATTATTGTTGGACCTACTACGGAGCAAAGCTAAAAAATAGGATAAAAAAAGACAGTAAACAAAAAAAATACGTGTTGAATTTCAAACACAGGTCACACACATCTCTTAACCTTGAATTTTTTATACAACAGGCGATCAAGAATGACAAAACTGGTGGCTTGTGCAGAGGTGTTACCATCTCACTTCAGATATGCCGCCGAACAATTTAAATTTAAAACAAGCGCGTGACCCCAAAAACCATAATTATTTCGTTTTGCATAAGATTATTATTATTATTTTAACTGTAATTATTTATAATTTCATATTTTTCAACTCTTTATTAATATACTCCAACTACATGAAAAATGTTTATAAATCTTAAACATCTTTTGTTGCAAAAAATATTCTCAGTATAAGTTAACACGTCAACATTTATTTTTATTAAGAACATAAGTCTGTAAACACGAAACATCTGGTTCTTTATAGCATTTTAGACAAAATGCAAAAAAAATTAATAAAATTTTTTTATATTTTTACAAAAGTTTACCTGTAAGTAAAAAAGACTAACAAGTAGACTTCTTTGTCATACTAAATAAGATTACGTTTGAACTGCTGAAATTTACATGATAAATAACATCATTATTAATCTTATTAACTGTAAGAGTCGAATATAAGAAAGTATAGAGTAATAAATTTTGGACATAAATAATACATTTAGTTCACTTCAATTGCATAAATCTTGAAATCATTTTTTGAATCCACAATACCGACTAAAGCCATTAATGAGTAAAAACAAACAATTCACCTAGTCTATTTGAAGGCAAAATACTAAAAGCTTACAAATATTTTATTAAGCTCAAATATCTGTTTTCATTAAAATTTATAAGATGAAATAAAAAATTATCTTTTGTACTTTTAGAGAAAACCTGTAAAATTCAAATGAAGTTAATTTTTCGGGATTCTTGTATATATATAAATATACAGGATAACTCTTTTAACATTAGCCAATAGATTTTTCTTAAAACAATTATAATGTTAAGAAAATTACCTTTTATATTTTTCAGTTTATTCCTTATACTTTATAAGAATGCCAAATTGATTATTTTAAAGTAAACTAATATTTAAATAATTTATAAACTAGAAAGTAATCTAGTTTTGACCAAATATTTCGGAAGGTATTACTATTTTAAAATATGAACTTGAAGTGAAACTCGGGTATGATAATATTTATTTCGAGGTCGCACCCCTCCATCCATCTTAATATAAAAATGTTAATAATTTTCTTAGTACTAGTCCATAAGTAATTATAGATCAATCATTTTCATTTTTGTTAACTAGTTAAGTATTAATTTTTTTATTAAATAAATATTGAAACCCTTATAATGTATCAAGGATGAACTAAAAATATACCTTAAAGTTGACAAATCAAAAAATATATTTTAATTAAAAAAACCAAAAATAACTTTCAAAAAGTAACATTGATTATAAAATGATTGTTTTTAAATAAATTATAAATTATTATTTTAAGAGAAATTGAGTGGCTAATGTTAAAAGAATCATCCTGTATATGTTTAAGCTTTTGGTACAGCCTTATTCCTAAGAGATTCGTTTATCGTTAGTAATAATTTATAAAAAATATTTTTCAAATGATTCGAGAAAAAAGGCTTTTTTTTTTGTTTAATATAAACGTTTCTCTTAAATGAATGGTAAAAATATATAATATTTTAATTGGTTTCATCAATAATTTAAAATATCAAACACAATTTAAGAATATTTACAAAAAGGTTTGACATATTTTTAGTAGTCTTACAAGATCTTTATGCTCAATGCATATTTATTCATGTCGTTACAATTTTTCAATGAGCATTACATAATCTTCATATGGTGTACAAAAAAATACCCAAGAAGAAAATAAATATGCGACAAGTTGAAGTAGATAGGATTTACTTAATTGACATAGAAATAAATAACATTTTACTCATACCTGTCATGTCATTCAATGCATATAGCCTTTAAGCTTTTCTATTTTATAATAGTTACTTTATCATCCGTAAAACATTTAAATATTGTATTCAAAAATTTAGTTCGCAGTAATTTAATCAAACTATTTATTTTTAATACTGAAACATTCTTTTTTTTATAAAAATACTTTTGGTATATAAATATATGAAAACATTAAATAAAAAAGCAGAGTGTATTTTAATAAATTTTACTCGGTGGTATTATCGCAAAACATTAAACAAAAGTCACTTAACCGGCAGTAAAGTAAGCAAAGTGATACTTATAGAACCCTAAAATTTTAAAGTCTCTTAAGGCTTTTTACTAAGCTTTCAATGAAATTTTTCTTAATTTATATATTACTCATAACTTCATTGTAATTATAATAATGATGATGATGTTCTTCTTCTTTTTATTCCTCGCCTTTATCCCAACTTATTGACTTCGGCCACCCTTATCCTAAGCTTCCACTTGACACGATCTCCCACATCATCCACACACATATCAGCAGTCCTTATATCGTATTCAAAAGTACTCCTCCATCTCTATTTTGGTTTACCTCTACCCCTTCTTCCTTCAACATTAATTTCTATATCTGTTCTTACAGCTTCCGATTCCCTTCTCCTCAAACATGATCAAATCATCTAGGTCTATTTTCTTTCACCTTATCCACGATTGACGCTACACCTATACTCCATCTCATATTTTCATTCTTTATCTTATCTTCTCTAGTCAGTCCACTCATCTATTTAATTTATTATAATGACGATGTTATGAGTAAATATTTAATAACCTATTGTTCATCAACTTTATTGAAAACTTTTTTTCAAACTACGTAATTTTAGTGGTTTCTTTATCTATTAGCTTTTGAGTCTTTTTAAGTTATTATATCAAATAATTATTTAAGGCATTATTTTTAAAAATTTGCTTTCATTATCGTGCTTATATTTTACTGAGGTTTCTTAGTATAATTTTTAAATACTGTAATAATAATAACAGTAATTATAAAACCAGAAGTTATTTAATTAAACTTGGTATATCTATTAACTACTAGTAACAGTAATTTTTTACAAGAAATAAATAATTCCATCAATTTTATACATAATATAATGTTCTCTGCCTGAAGAATTTAAAGTAAAAACGAGTAAAACGGTCATTAATTGTTTAATAGGATAGTATTATGATTTGTAAGATATATACATATCTAATTACATTATTATAGTTACTTTGATAATTTTAAACTTTTTGTAGAAATATTATGAGTACGAGTACTTTTTGAAATAGGAATTATTATTTGTATTTTTCATTAGTAATCTTGGACAAAAACTTTTGGAAACGGTTCAAAAACAGACGAAAATTGTGGCAAAACCGGTGTATCGTGACGGTTTGTGGTTGGACAAAAGCCCAAATATCGATTGTTGAAATATTTAATGTTCATGTTAAGAATCGCTGAGTAAAGTAAAATAAAATGCATTTTGTGTAATTCAGGTTTGTTCGCGTATTCTCATATGGATTTTGAAGTTGATAGAGACAAAGGTCAAAATGGTGATCCACCACTTCATGAAATGGCAATTAAAGCCTTGTCTATTCTTCAAAAGAACATCAAAGGATATTTCTTATTTATTGAAAGTAAGTCAAGTAACATAAAATAAATCATTATCATAAACAAGTTATTTGTTTTTACATACAAAAAAATGTGATTCAAATTTCATTAAATTAATAATAATTTTATTACTTATTGGATAATTTTTTCTTATATACACATAATATTGATTTTCTAACTATTGTTTATTAATGGGCAATGGTACTAAATTTGTTAGTAATATTATTTCCCAATATTTAAGCATTGAATATGTTATTCTACCAAAAATCATTTACGTTTTACTTCTCTTGTTTTAGTCTTAAATAAGCAAAATAATAAGTAAGGAATTAAATAACCCACAAAAATCATATCGAAATGATTTATTTTTTATATAAATATATTCCAGATTCTTTGATCTCGTACCTTAAGGCTGACACAAATATATGATGTTTAGTTAAAAAAATTATGAAATCATTATATACAAATCTTTATATAATGAAATTCGCGTGTATAATTAGAAATATTGATAAATTATAAAAATAAAATATTTAGAAAAGTTCTAGAAATTATAGTATAAATGAAGATTAATTTTTAATTAGTTTTTAAACGTGTTTTCCGAATTAAACTTTGTACAAGTAAAAATATAATTGAAATTGAAATTCATAACGTTTCAAAAATTTAAAGAAATTTTATCTAGAATAAATTAATATCTAGAAATTAAAAATATGACTTTGATTGAAATAATATATTATAGCACTAAAATGTTTTTTTGAAATTTAAAAGCATAAATATTTGAGTATTTGGTTTTAATAGTTGAAAAATTATATTATTAATTTACATAATTTTTCTAACAAATTATGTTTCTCATTATTACTACTACTATATAAAATTGTAACACAACTGTTTTATAAACTACAAAGTGTTGATAAGAAGATGTTGTATTTACCATGCTCTGTTATTTTTTTTGACAGTCCATGAAACTCTTTGTTCTCACTAGACAGATTTTGCTAATCTGTACGTAATAAGAACATGCATTTTATCTAAATAAACTATCATCTTCAAAAAATTAAAAACCTTCTCATTTTTAGAAATTTAAAAAAAAATCTTAAAATGTTTTAAATAATAATTTTATTCTCATAACAAATATCATAAATTACTATAAGAACCGTATTTAGTATAATTCCATTACAATTTTAGTAATAATATATAGCATAAAAATACAAATAAATAAATAACAGATTATCAACTTATGTACGAGGATGCTCTTTTTTGGGGGATGTAATATTCACTGAGCACTCTTCTAAAAATTTATTACTGGAACTAATAATTATTCATATTCATTATTTAAGTAACATTGTCTGTAAATTCATAATATAAAATAAATTTCTCATACAAAAATTTTTTGAATAATACATTCCACTTTATTATATATAAATGCAGAAAAATCATTACTATTTTTTTTTTTAATTTGCTATTTATCCATATATTGTAAAAACTTTTTTGGTTATACTAGAAAGACAAGCTTCTCTTATAGGATGTAAAACAATAAACACTAATATGATATAAAATGACATTTTTTCCGGTCTTGGTTGTGTAGAAGGCCAAAAAAGTTTTCAGGAGGAAACAATAAAATTTTACTATTGGTATTTTATTACTCACTACACTTTGTTTGCGTTTATTTTAACAAATAATAATTTCAAAATTTAAACAATATCTTTCGAATTTCTATCTTGAGATGATATATATTATCATTCATTTATACATTTATATATTATAAATCAAATATAAATACTCAAATAAAATATTTTGTTTTAATTTTTATTAATAATTTTTTTAGGCGGGCGTATCGATCATGCTCATCATTATAATAACCCTTACAGAGCTCTAGAGGAAACTCTTATATTAGAATCTACTTTGGAAGCGATCATGGCAAAGGTAGATTTATCTGAAACACTAATTGTCGTCACTGCTGACCATTCACATGTAATGACTTTGGGAGGTCTAGCTACTCCTCGAGGAAGTGATATTTTGGGTAACTTGAAACAAATTATACTATAATTTAGAAATAGAAAAAACAATGACTTACTTATAATATAATTCTGAAGTAAAACTTTAATAAAAACAAGTTAACCATTTTCTTAATAACATTCGAAAATTATTTTATGGATTAAATATAAATATTTTATTGTTTGCTGATGATGCCAAAATATTTACAGTTATCAACTCAATGAGTGATTGTATTAAATTACAGTTAAACATTGAAAAACTATATGATTGGAGTGTTACAAATGAATTACCTCTGAACTTAAGCAAATGTAGAGTTATATCATTTTCCCGTAAAAAAGATCCCATTTTCTTTAACTATAGTTTGTGTAATTCCAGTTTAACTAGGGTTGATTTCATAAGTGATTTGGGAATAATTTTTGAGGATAATCTTTCCTTTACTAGACATATAAATTTGTCAGTCAGTAATGCTTTTAAGAGTTTGGGTTTTCTTAATAGAAATACTAAACATTTTAAAAACATAAATACTTTAAAATTGTTAAATTTTTCTCTTGTCAGATCAAAGCTTGAGTTTGGTTCTTTAGTTTGGTCCCCTAATTATGCTGTTTACATTAATTTATTAGAAAACGTCCAATACAAGTATACGAAATCTATCTGTTTTAAATTGAATATTAGTCTTTCTAGGGATTCATATTATTTACATTCTACTCAGTTAGGTATTTCATCTTGTGAACTTAGAAGAAGAGTTAGTGATCTTATGTTTTTATATGACTTACTAAATGGTTATGTAGATTGCCCAGAGTTACTTTCAATGGTTGGCTTTAGAACTAGTCAAATAAACCTTAGAGTTATTAAACTGTTTCATGTTCCTTTCTGTACCACTAATTATAGCTCAGCATCATATTTTCCTCGAGTCCTATTGTTAGCTAATAAAATTCTAAACATTGTTGATTTTTTCTATATGTCTCGTGATATCTTCAAATTGAATATTTATAATGCATTATCTAATTGTGTATTGTAATTTGTTTATATCTAATTGTTTATTATTAATCTGATAGTATTTAGTTAAAATTGTATTTTTTCATTTAATTTATGTTAAACTAAGAAATTATTGTATTTATTCTATCGCATTATGTTAAAGGGGTTTTTTTTTTTACCCGTTTATAATTTAAAAATAAAAATAAATAAAGAATTAAAAAAGAATTGATCTAAAAATTTTCAATTTAAATGGATAGTTTTGATAAATATTAGTATGACTGTAGTTTTATTTGTTATTCATCTATTATTTGGTTCGTATTTATATTACAATTATTTAGTTTAAAAAATATTATTTCTATAAAAATATATAAAGTTTTTTTAAAAAACTAAAACTTACTTTATATTTACATTTTTAAAATTTGTATTAAATCTATAAAACTCTGATTGTTGTATTATTCATCGCAATAAGGCGTAAGAACTTAGTAATTTAACTTTTCAAATGACCATCATTTTGTTTATTTGTCTTTCAATAAAAAAATATTAGTAAGTATATCATTTTTAGAATAAATATGATTTATAAATACTTTCGGAGAAAAAATATTTTTCCTGTTATATTTAAAACTTACGGCACTTTAAATTATAAAAAGGTATGACATAATTCTACAAAATAGAAAATATAGAAAGGCTAAATTTATTTTACCCTATAAATATTACATATTGACACCATCTGTTCGAGGGTCAAAGTTTTCATCGGAAATACCCCTTTAGTTTTAGGAATGCTCTTAGAAATCTTTTCTATGTATTTTTAAATGCTCTATTGTCAACTTCTTCCCAAATATCTGAAGTGACTATACATAAATTGATAGTAAGGAAAAATATATTTCAACGAAAAAAGTTTATAACTGCTTATTATAAGTATAACATTCTATAAAATTTTTATAATTCTCGCACGTCCAAAATTTATGGTGCACTTTCCTAAACAAGTAATATTAACGAATATAAAAATATTTTCTATAAAATCGAATATATATAGTTTAATTAACTAAGATAAAAAATAACTAATTCCCAATTGAATAGTAAATTTCTTAGACTCACTCTTATTTTTAGAACAATTCGTCGAACTCGTTAATAACATGAATGCACTTATAGTAATGGAAATAATTTTGTGAATCCATAACTCCCCACACCATTGACTAAGACAAGCGGGGGCCAATCCGCCCCTCCAGATGGCAAGGAGTAACTATGACTCCTTTAAAGTAAATAACATAACAAGAACTTTTTTCGGGGTTAGAAAAAAATATGTAAATATATATTTTAAATTATTCAGAATAAATCACCTTATGTATAGGATAAATTGAAAAAGATAAGTAAAAAAATCACAAGTGAACAGAAAAAAAAACGAAAAACTAAAAAGAAAAAGAGTGACAAGAAAAAATACTTTTTAAAAATATTGTTTTTTAATATTATTCTAAAATATCATCACAACCATACAAATAATTCGTATAAATAAACAAATAGGTTAACAGTTAACAAAAATAAATAACTTCGAACACAAAAGTAATAAAATTAATTGGTTTTTTTAAAGAACTGTTCATAATAAAAAAAGTCTCAGTTGAATGAAAATGTAGAAACTTAGAATAAAACAAAAATCCTTAATAAAAAGTTTCATGATAAATTTAATTTTAAGAGGTATTACGTTAAATTAACTTTTTTACTTTTTTTTCATTACACAGGTATCAAAATAATACAGATAAATAAATTTATAGATACAAGCAAGATGTAACTTAAAATTATATTCCAGTATTTTTAAGTTACATCTTAAAATAAATAAAAGCCTATTTATAATTGTAATATAAATAACATAATGATTTTTAAAATTATTTAAAAACTCTATAATCTAATTATCACTTATTATACGATTATTCTTCATGTATATGTATATTATAAAAACAATTGATAACTTTTACATCTAACAAAAAAAAGACATGATTTAATCTTCCGCAAGACTCAAAGTCAGGGATTTTGTAAATTTTTATTCGATTACACTAAAATAATCAAAATTTGTAATAAATAATGTATTTTGTAAGCTTAAAAATATTATGGAGAGTCTATTAAACATGATATAATGTATTTGATTCAAGTACTCGATTATTTAATTTATGTTTAAAGTACCGAACGCTTTACAGTGATTTCAGTGATTGTATTAATTTATTGTACCATTTAAAGTGCTTGTAGTTATCGATAAATTGAAGTTCATTATCAGTTTTGAAAATTTATTCTATTATAAATCAAAACTAATGAGAGTTAATTAATGGTCACATCATTTTAACTTTATTAAATTACCCTACCAATATTAATTGTTCATTAATTATAATAAATGAAGTTTAAAATATATAGGTATAAAAATCATAAACGCATATGCCATACAAATTTGCTAATACAAGAGACAAATTTATATTTTAAGAACTTTTGCATTCTGCTTTAAAACAATTCATAAGTAGTGTTTGCTCATATGCCATGTAGTGATATTATAAATATTTCTTAATCCTAAATTTAATTTTTAATTATAATTTGTAATTATGGACTTCTTTGTTTTTTTTTTATTGTAAAGTTTAATCATAATAGACCGTCCGTTGTGATTATATTTTTTATTTTTCATTGTTGGAGTAAAAATTTTCCCCGTTACACAATCGATATTATTTTTATACTTGGTTATTCTAAGTAATATTTTTGAAAAAAATATAAGCGCAACATATTATTCAATTTCAAGGTTATTCAATTAAATTTGTTCGCATATTATGTCGATAATAATTTAGCTAAAAAATTTTTATTAAATTAATGCAGTATGCCTAAAAAAAATAATATTGAGTTAACAGCCACGTTACTAAAATTAACAAAACAATTAGATGATTTGAATTATTTTCATATTATAATTAAGGGTAAAAAACAAATCTAGATAAAAGTTCTAGAAGTATTATTTATTTCCAATCTAAGAGAAAAAGTTTTATAACTATAATAAATAATTTTTCCAGTATGCTAAAATCTTAAGCTACTCTATACTTTCAACCGTTACGATCAAAACTTTACTGTTATAAAAAAATTTACTTGCCATAAAATATTAAATAAAACTGAAATAACTGTTTGAAAATGATTCTCCTTTATTTTCTTAACATTTTAAATTTAATCACGTGTTTATGTTTGATAATGATTGGTACTTTAAATTATCACATAATATCCAGTTGGATTTTTTTATGTAAAATATAATAATCATAACTTAATAATGAATAAAAATTTAATGATATAAATATTATACTTGCAACAATATCAAATATATATTTAAGAAAAATGTAAAATGAAACCTTATATAAATTCAATACATGATATTTTTAGAAAATCTAGTTAAATAGAATTTTAAAACGCATTGAAAACAGTTTTTGTAGTAAAAGGGCCATCTAGAAGACACCATCCTAAATTTTTAAAACTACCTTGAAAAATTGTATTACTATTCTAAAGCCAAGATAGCATAGTAAAATGATATATTCCTTTAAAATATTATGTATCTGAACATTATATGATCGTTGATAGTAGAAATAAAATACATTATATTGTAGAAAAATAAATGTTGACACTTTACAACAAATGTAGTTGTGTATTATATTTGTGTTAAATTGTACTAGTCAAAAAGACTATCATATTTATCATAATTTTAGTATATCACAATTTTGATATACTGAAATAAACAACTTAGTTTTAATCTAGTACAATTTATTCTGTTGTACTTCCACGTTTTTACTTAGAATTTATACATATTATCATATATATATATATATATATATGATTATATAAGCGTATGCAGATCATTTTCAAAGATTCATGCTAAAGGTGTTTAAACGAGGTAGACGGACTATATCCCCTTTCACCTATTAATTAAAAAATAGTTTTAAAGGAGGAAGAATACATTTACCCATTCCAACCATCTCACCTCTGAACTAAGAGTAATATTTATTATATCATAATGACTATATAATTAAAATTAAATCTTAAATTCAATAAATCAAAGCCAGTATTAAAATATAACAAAATAATTTTCAGGTGCCGATAGCAAATCATCTGATATAGATGGTTTACCTTATAGCACTCTGTTATATGGCAATGGTCCCGGATACAGTTCCGAACATAGATTAGTGCCGATGATGAATGCAACAGAGGCAGAAACACATAATCAGCTGCATAGTGCCGCCGTACCTCGGCAGTGGGCGACACATGGTGGCGAAGACGTTCCAGTGTATGCAATCGGTCCACCTGGTATTACGCAAGCTTTATTTTCGGGTACTTTTGATCAATCATATGTACCACATGCTATTGCCTATGTAGCTTGTTTAGGTGAGTATTCAAAAAGGTGTCAGCAAATAACCAACAATACTGTAGACACACCTTTAAAACATTCACCAGGATCTGTGAAACAAGTAAGAGAAATTACAATATCATAACTTTCATTTATATTTCAGTTTACATATTTGTATTTCAGTTTTCTTCGTCTTTATCCCAACTTATTGACTTTGGCCACCCTTATCTTAACCTTCCACTTGACACGATCTCCCACATCATTCACACACATATCAGCAGTCCTTATATCGTATTCAAAAATACTCCTCCATCTCTATTTTGGTTTACCTCTACCCCTTCTTCCTTCAACATTAATTTCTATATCTGTTCTTACAGCTTCCGATTCTCTTCTCCTCATAACATGACCAAATCATCTAGGTCTATTTTCTTTCACCTTATCCACGATTGACGCTATACCTATACTCCATCTCATATTTTCATTCTTTATCTTATCTTCTCTAGTCATTCCACTCATCCATCTAAGGATTATCATCTCTGCTATACTCATTCTATATTCTATCTCTCATCAACCGCCCAACACTCTGAACTACACATCATAGCTGGTATCACTTATAGAACTTACTTTTCAGCCTCACTGGAATTCTTTTATCGCATAACACACTTAACACACGCATAACTCTCCACTTCAACTGCCCGCACTTAATTCTGTGTCTTATATCATCGTCAATAACACCGCTCTATTGTACAACTAAATACTTAAAACTTTGCACTTCTCCTATGACGTTCTCGCTTATAGTCATTGATCTCCTGATCTCACCTAGCTAGTGTTCTCCTTTATCAAACTCATATTTTGTATACTCTGTTTTACTCCTACTTATTCTTAATCCCTTTTCTTCTAAGAGTTGATATCCACACCTCTAGCCTTTGATTAATTTCCTCCCTATTTTCTCCTATTAATACTATATCATCAGCGAGTAACGTGTATCACGGTACATCTCCTTGAATTTCTATAACAATTTTATCCACCACTATAGAAACAAAGTAAAGGCTTGAAGGAGAATTTTGGTGCACACTTAATAATTTGTTCAAACTTTTTTTTATAAAACTGATTTTACCTAATTTAAATTATTAAAGTCCAACAGTCACTTTGTAACGTATTATATATGAATACAAATAGGCTACAGAAACAATGTCCTCTTTCAAAATCAGCAATCCGCCATTATTAAATTAATTTTCTTCATAAAAAAAATCCTGTAATAGTGATATCTAAATAACGTCGCTTAGATTATTTGTTTGTTTCAACATGAGCTCTTATTTGAGATCACTAAAGTGAAAATACAAAGGCGTGGGATAGCAAAAAAAAAAAGGCAAATCTAATGGATTAACGACCATGTTTCCTTTAACCTCAACTTAAGCTAAATATTTTAGTAATTTATACGCTACAGTTAAGTGGCATTGCGATTGAATTCGCGTGCAAAATCTTTACACTTAATGGTGACGTAAAGTGCTTTAGATATATTCAATATTGTTTGAATATTTTCTTTTATCATTTACAAAATATTTTTGTACATAAGCAGTTTTTTATAATTTCTGGAGTGTAAATTTAAACGTTATTAGTGTCCATAAATTGACCCTTAAAAGAATATTAATGTCATTTATTTAAAAAAAAATTTATTTTTACTTGAAGTTACTTTTTATTGTAAAGTTGATATAAAGCACTTTAATATATATGTAAGGATACCAACAAACCAAAACTGTATTTACACCTATGATTACGAATTTAAATGTCAAAGTTCTAAAAGTATTCTATCCACTATGATTTCTTAAAACTAGTAACAATGAATTCAAGAAAAAAGAGAAATCTTTTGTGTAATCTAACGTACTTATTAAGTTTTATCTGTAGTCTTAGTATTGGTTTTTAAGTTTGTAAAAAAAGTTCTTGATCATTGGTAAGTTATAAGAGATTAACCTTTTGAACTACATATTTTTTTACTGGTTTATAAATAAATACTAACAAAACATCTGTGAATATTTGACAGTTTCTATATGAGTGATATTAATAGCAAGTCCTGATATCACGATAAAAGGGCAATAATTGTTTACTTATCTACAAGGTGATTCGTTTATCATAACCAACTCAATTACTTTTTTATTCACATATATTTCTTGATTTATCAGCTATTAATAATTAATAGCTGATAAATTTTTAAATTTTGACTAATAATAACATTTCAATTGTGTAAGAAATTTATTCTGATGGCATTATTATAAAAAAAGAACCTAATTATTTGACTTGATTTTTTAAATAATCTAAAGTGATGCAACTTCAGTAATTTGCATCAACATTTAAGAATTGTATTCTAACACATAATCATTTCAAATATTCGTCTAAAAATAATACTATTTATTCTACGACGCTGAGAAACAATAAGTTCTTATGAAACTCTATTTTAAAATATACTATAAAAGCATACTCTCTGAATATCTTTGTGTTGATCATAAAAGATGTGTAGCTATTTCAAAAAAGTTTTTAACGAACTGCTCTAAATTATTTTTCATTTTAGTACAAATGACTTGTAAGTTTATCTATACAAAATAAACTTTTGGCATACTGTTTAGTTTACAACACAGTGATATCATATTATTTTTATAATCAAGATTGGTGTATAAGTAAATTCCATTCCAATCAATAATAAAAATTTTATAAGTAATATTTTTCACTTCAACGATATAACATTAATAAATTTCATGTAACTAAAAGCCTACATTAATAATATTTTATTATTATGCAATATAATTGATATGTGTAATGTATAATAATTGTTTTACAGTGTACAAATATTGGTCATACAGTTATATTTATTTCCTATTAATTTATAAGCTTATTATAATTATATTGCATAAATAGTTTTAAACTTTTAAGCAAATAAGATCATGGAATACTACCATAATAATGAAACTTGAAAGCCTATCGAAAATTTTCGCTTGGAAATATGCGTACTATGAATAATGTAGCCCCGGGAAAATTTATGAAGTCAAATATTTGTAAAAAAGTGTTTATGTCATACTTGATTTAAAAAAATTATAGTCTATAACAATATTAAAGTCAGACAACGGCTATATCATGTAACACTATTCTTATTTTATTAAGTTATTCTATCTGGTTCTAATTTATTTATATATTTATTTTGATGATTTTTTTCTTTGTACAAATCTACACTATGTATTTTGTTAATTTATTTTTCTGTACTGTTGGGCACATGAACATATTGATCATGAATGATCAATAAATAAATAAACCAAAAAAATATAGCCGTTTTATTTATTATTCAGATCATTCTACCATTATAACCAAATGATTTTAATCATGTAGTACAAAACTTATTTTTACAAATTTTTGACCTAGACCAGACCCGGGGATTTTAGGAAGGTGAACACCCCAGGGCTTATGAACTTAATAAAGGGACTATCACAAATTTTACTAGCCTGTCACGATTAGTGACACAGTTTTTCAGATTTTTTTGCTCATTACTTTTTTATGTTAGCGATATTTTCCATAGGGTATCTTAAAGTGCTACCCCAAAGGCCATGTAGGTCTTAATCCGGCCCTGAACATGACAGTTTTTCCCAAGTACCATCGATATATGTTACTATTATTACTAAAATAGTAATTTTGACACTCTTATAAAGAATAAATGAAATTAAAGTTCAATTCACTAACAAAATGTATTTCTTATAAGAATTGTAAAATTGCAAAAATTATTGATTATTATAAATATAAATCATTTTTATAGATACAATATCTTTGTATAGATGCATATAAATTTGCCTAAGTTAACTCCCACAGATTCAATATTTTCATAAAAGTTATGCATAGGTAATTTTTCACCAAAATAATTTCAGTTTTTGGAAAATTTTCTTATATCTAGTAAATTAACTTATCTATATCTATTTACTTTTTTTTAATATATGTTGAAAATATTATTACAGAATTTAAAAATAATATGAACCTTAATTCAACTAAAACTTTGTATGGTCAAATTTTAAGTATGGTTAAGGTTTTAATTTTTAATTAATACCGATAGAAATACTAATATTTTACATTTGTTAGGACAAATTTTTTCTATTTCTCACTTATAAGGCATTTTAATTTTTTTTTTTTTGTTTCAATGTAAAGCTGAACGTTTTTAGCTTCAATGCGAAGCTGAGAAGGTATTGGTTTTACTATGATGTGTTTTTTTTTTTT